>NC_040907.2:60900933-61211052 GCF_004126475.2 Phyllostomus discolor
TCATGAATCCTGCTCTTGGCCTCTAGGTCTTAAAATGCCCTTTTCTTCCATTTGCTTTGAGAGTTTTGCTCTTTTGTAATGTTATTATCCTATCTCACTGCACAATACTAATGCCTAGAATGTTCTTCCCAATCCTTTCTGGGTGTGTGTGCGTGTTGCACTAATTTCTACTCATCCTACAAAACTCAATTTATAGAAACTCAGAAACTCTCTCTTAAATATCTAGCCTAATTAATTTAATAGATGTATCTCTTATGTGTTCCCATAGTGCCTTGTGTATATAGGTATATATAATAACTAATATTTATTGAGCATTAGTATGTGCCAAGCACTAATGCCTTTCCACAAATTATTTTTTTTTTCATTTTTGTAACGACCCTATAGGAAAAGCATTCCATTTCATAGAGAGGATATTGAGGTACAGTGATAATTAAGGAATTTACTTAAAATTAAAATAAACAACTGTTGGTAACAGAGAGCCAGGCTTCAAACTCAAACAGTCCAATTATTCCAGATACCTTGCCTTTGAGCACCGTATCCATAGATATGTTGCACATGCACACAACACATTCACCCCTCCACACACAATTATAATCATAACACTTGCTACACTATGTTTCTTGCCTTTACTGACAGCCCCTTTAGTGTCAGAGCCGTGATTTATTTGATTTGTAGTCCCAGTTCCTACCACGGTGCCTGGCAAGTAAATATAGCTTGAAATTTTACCTGCTGTCTTTCTGATTCTTCTTCATTGATTCTCTCCTTTTTTTCCCTTTACTCCTTCACTGACACTTATTCTGGTCTTATTCTTCTCACTCTAGGTGAGATTCGCTGCTATGATTTTATCCCCCACCTATACCACACACACGTGATTTTCAAAATAACAGTCCTGATGTCTCCTGGAATTTGTTTCCCCCTCACTTTATACACGCTGACCCTTCTGTCTTTCTTTGGTTTCTTTGAGTTGCCAACCCCATTTCAGCTTAACCATGACCTTTGTTGGGTTCCTGCATTTGTTCCTCTGTACTTTTTCATCCATGTTTCTATATTAGCAGGACTTCTGATTTGAATATTTAAAAATTATATGTTTACCCATACCTTTTGCCCCTAAGAAACTATCAAAAAACTGTGCTATCTTCATTTCAGTATTCCGGTGCCTGGAAGAGTGCTTCTCATAAAATGTAGTCAAAACTTTATTTAGTAAATGAGTGAATGAGGAGGTCTGAAGAACCTATTTTGAGTAATGCTATGTTTACAGGAGGATGCTTTTTACTGGGAAGTTTGTGTTAATGTTCTGCCATTTTATAATATAAGTAGTTTGAAGGCATTGCCACAAACACATAGTATGTTATTAACTCTTTTATTTCAAAATATAGACTTAAGGTAAAATTTTACTTTATTCTGCCTCTTTCATGCTTTTTTACTATATGATTAAAAATAGGAGGACACATTAACCTTGTCACTAATATCCAAGCCTCTGCTTTTTGAAGAGTCAAAAATCTTTCGCCCAACTTGTACTTGCCCTGGGTCATGAGTCCACATCAATGCTTCTGGTACAGAAGCAATTTTTTTCTCTCTACTGGGGTAGCAGGGTCATCTGATTGGGCTTTCCATGGTCCTGGCTGAATAGGAAGGGAATTAAATTGCAGTGTCAAAGGAAATTACTCATTCTAAGAAGCATTCACGTATTATCTATGGCCAAAACCATCGCTGACACTCATTTATGATTAAAATTAAAAGTAAGAAAGAAGGGGCAATTTGTCTGCACTTCTATGACAATAAAAATGTGAGGACCAAATTAAATTGATGGTAAAAATCTGTGGCATGCCTGATAAGAAAGTGGTTTTCTCAGTAGTGTTTTATAGTTTAGAGGCATACCCAGGCAGACAGGGACAAGAAATGTGTACCCGGTGGGCGATGGTCTGCACAGAACTTCATTCCAGAACAAACCTTATTTAGGCTGATGCCCAGTAAGTTTAACTCACCCAGGCATTCTTCTCAAGGGAAGTTTTTCAGGAACAAAAGCCTTTTTAAATGGAAAGCTAAAAGTCTTAAAAGAAGAAACCTTCTCAAAAACAAGCTCATTCTTCACATTGTCAATAAGCATATTGTACCTAATTTTATTTTTTACCTTAATCCCAGGCATATATTTGAAACCTGTGTGCATTTTCTAAGGTAATGTGTGTCAATGAGTGGTGGGAAAGATAATAATTTTTTGATAATGTATCTGTGAAATAACATGGAGTTGAGGTAAAATGCATGCTTTAAGACATTTCCAAGTTCTACAACCTGGCTTAAAAATTGTGCTAAATCTTCTGCATGTAAAGAAAGTAAAATTAAAATGTTAGATTTAAAAGGAAACTTGAATTGATTGTTAGAAGTAAAAAAAATTTTTTTGAAAGGCTATGGAACCATTTTAGTCCCTGTAATAAATATAGAAGCAAAGCTAGTTTAAAGGAGAAAAGCTTATAGATTTATTTAAAAGACATGTCATCTTTTTGGCCTCTTCACACAGGGCAGACAGAACAAAAATGATTTATCAGCTGGGCTATTTGCCTTTTAGAAAACTGTGATTTGTTTCTTTAAAAGGCCTATTTTTATACTTTATTTTATCATCTGACATTTAAACACTTAAGTTTCTTCAAATACCAGTTTTCTCAACCTAGTGAATATTTACATTCTCGTTATAGAAGTAGCCTTCTTTTTAAAGTTTCAAGTAAGAGTAATCAAAGCAAGCATATTATCTGACCACAATGCTTTGAAATTAGAAATTAACTGCAAAAAGCAAGTTTCAAATAGCGGTTTACTATTTATTTTATTCTGATTCGTAAGCATTTTAATGGAATGTAACTTATGTTACATCCATGTGATCACACTTCTAGATGATTTGGTATTTGCACAAAAATGTGTTTGTGGAGCTCACTGACAGCTATATATACTTATATATCCCTTTATGTATCTATCTGCCAAGCCCCTTCAACACTAATGGAGAATTAGGACCAATGGCTATAGTGAATATTAATGGCTGTATCTATTTCAGGTCAAAAATTGAAATAAAGCAAATGTAAATTTAAATTTTAAGTTTTTATGTTTTCTTTTAGGCCATGTGAATTTTATGAAAACTAGTTATTTCCTAAGGAAAAAGAAGTAGGAGATGGGTAGAGGTTAATGTTCAGGCAAATATGTTTAAATCAAATTGTGTTGCAGACTGTCTCAGTAAGTAGAACAGGGCCTTCTGAATTAGTGACAGTTAGATTTCCTGGACATCAAACTTGCAAAAACAAAAAAGGGAGAGACAGAGAGAGAGAGAGAGAGAGAGAGAGAGAGAGAGAGATTGTTTCAGACCCAGCTACAGAGCTGGAATTACATGCTGAGAATAGAAATGTAAGAACAGACAACCATTTAAATAACAACCAAAATTTCCTGCAGAAATTTTTCTTCTTGGTAAAATCTTTACTATAAACACCCAAGTAAATCATTTTAAAAATCACTTAAATGTTTTAGATCTTATGTTAATAATCCATAGGAATAACGACAAATATTGAGGAATTAGAATTATAATAGAATGTGATAAACTGTATTCCAAGTTTATCACATAGTATTTGACAATTTTCTGTTCATTTTATAATGATTTTGTAAGAAATTGATTGACCTTGTCTGAATTTGGCTATGCTACTAATTGTTATCAAAATATGCCTTCACTAAGATCCATAGGTCATTTAACCATTTTATGACAAATGATAGGAGGAAAAAGCTTCCATATGACAATTTGGATATAACTTTTAGTCAATGTCAGTGGAATTCAAATTTACTTAGATCAACCATTTCAGCACAGAGAAAAAAATAATTAACAAATTTAAATTTTCCATTAAGTAACTTTGCTGTTTTTCTTTCTTATCTTTTTTAATTAATCAATTTTATTGAATTTATTGGAGTGGCACTGGTTAACAAAATTATACAGGTTTCAGGGGCATGATTCCACAACACATAGTCTGTACACCTATTGTGTGTTCACCACCCAAGCCAAGTCTCTGTCCATTGCCATTGCTGCCAATATAGTCTCCACCATCTCCTCCCACACCCCCTCCCCAGAAATCAGCACATTTTGGTCTGTGTCCATAAGTTCTTTTTCTTGTTTTTTTTTTCACTTAATCCCTCCACCACCACCACCCAGCCTTCCCATGCAATGTGCCCCACCCCGCCTTGACAGCTGTCAGGCTCTCTCTCTCTATGAATCTGTTTCAATTTTGCTTGTTCATTTTGTTAATTAGATTCTACATAGGAATGAAATCATAAGGCACTTGTCGTGAGATCAGTATCATTGCCTCCTACCTTACAGATAAAAAAAATCAAGGCCACAATTGTTAGCCAGCCTCTCTTCTAACAGAAAGCTAGTAAATTGCGGAATTTAGATTTGAACTCAACTGTTTCTGTTTACAAAATCTAGCTGTCTATCACAACATCAGTGTTTTCCAAATTGTACTTTGTTTTTTTCTAGATATGTTTATAGATATTCTGTGGGAAAATGCAAGTAACATGTTTTATCAAAAATAAAAAATTCAATGTACAAGTAAAGAAAAGAAATACCATATAACTATATACAATAATTGTTTTTTAACAGTAAGTTGTTATATTTATAAATGTATACAATAAAATGTTTTTTAAAGCCAGTAAAATATTAATGGAAAATCAGAACCATAATTTCCTCTTGTCTTAGTCTGCAGGTTGCTACAACAAAATAGTAAAGACTGGGGAGCTTAAACAACCGGCATTCACTTCTTACTGTTCTGGAAGCTGGAAAGTCAGTGATGAAGAAGGTGCTAGCAGTTTGGGTTCTTTATATGGGCCCTCTTTCTGGCTTGTAGCTGGCCCTTCTCTCTGTATTCTCATATAATGCAGGGGACGAGCTCTGATATCTTTTCTTCTTCTTATCAGGGCACTAATTCCATCATGGGGACTCTACCTGCATGACCTCATATAAACCTAATTACTTCCCAAAGGTCTCATCTTCTAATACCTTCCCATGGGGGTTAGAGATTTAAATTACAAAACTGGGGGGACAAAAGCATCTAGTCCATAACAGCTCAGGTAAAAAATAATTATCTGAGAGCTTAGGGAAGTAAAATATAAGCATAAATTATTGTCAATAATCTAGCTTTTGGGTTCTATGATAGGCTGACATGGGGTCATCATATTACAAAAATTAAAAAATAAGCGACACTCTTAAATGGATCGATGATGAGGATCAGTCAAGTGTGATAATTTGCCTGATTTACAATTGATTCAATTTTATACACTTGAGATGTGGGAAGTTGGAGGAAAAGGAGAGAAAGAAAGAAAGAAAAAAAGCTTTGCCATAACGAGAAACCCAGATGTTCAAATGAGACATGATCAGATTCACAAAAGGATGGTGTTTAGTCCTCATAGCAAAGCTCTAGCAACCTTTACCAACTAACTCCCACATTAATTTCTGGACTATGTTACATGCTTTTTTCTTATAACTTCAGTTAGCATTTCTTATTGTTAATTTTTCCTCTGTTAATTATACAACAAAATTTCCCCATGAAT
This sequence comes from Phyllostomus discolor, assembly GCF_004126475.2. Taxonomy (NCBI): domain Eukaryota; kingdom Metazoa; phylum Chordata; class Mammalia; order Chiroptera; family Phyllostomidae; genus Phyllostomus; species Phyllostomus discolor. The sequence continues at coordinate 60,906,502 of NC_040907.2, forward strand.
TTCTGGTTGATAGAACTTTTTGTAAGTATTGTGTCTGAGTCCAATAAGCAAATTTGGAACATTTTTAAATGCAGATCAGAAAACAAACTTTGAAATTCTTAAAAATCTTAAAGCAATTGTTCTACATGAAACAGTTATTCCTGAAGCAAATTTCACTGTGTAGATCATGTAATTAGTGATTTTCTTTCCCTTAACACTCAGTACTCATATCAAACAGCTAAATGATGTTTGTAATCATTTTCTCATTTATAGAAGATTATTTTTCTAGCATGTAGAATTTTCCCCAAAATGGAAAATTAGTTATGTTTTGTGTTTCACTTTATTCTGTAAGATTTGTATTTTATTCTTAAGAAAATTAAGTGATTTAGCTTTCATGTTTTACTGGCAGTTTGGGGCTTAGCATAGTTTGTGTGGTATTGGCTATCTATTACTACATAGCAAATTATATCAAGACTTAGTGGCAAAAACAACAAGGAACATTTTAAAAATTGATTTTAGAAACAGAGAGAGAAAGACATCATTTGTTGTTCCCCTTATTTATGCATTCATTGGTTAATTCTTGTATGTGCTCTGACGGGGATCAAACCTGCAAACTTGGTGTATCACAACCTTGATCTGTTGGATGCCCTAACCAACTGAGCTACCTGGCCAGGGGCATTTTTCTCTCTCACTGTGTTTATGGGACAGGAATCTAAGATTGAAGTGGTCATAGTATGAGTATTTATACAACAGAAATGGACAAATACTATAAACCGGGGCTTGATTTAATATTTTGTTAATTGCCTAGACTTAAGAAAGTAATACAGGAAGTGTTAATAATGCAGAATATATCTATAAGTCTATTCTGTTCTTAACTGTCATGTTGTCAATACCATAAACATTTGAAACATTTTTCTGGTATTTTAAAATTACTTTCCAATTCAGCAGCAAAGTCATTTGTGCTATTGATGAATAAGTGAAGTCTCAGTTTATATGTTTGTTTTTCCAGCTTTGTTGTATTTGTTAGTATAAACAAAAATACTAACCAGAACTCACCACAAAACTACACTCATTAATCAGTGGCATGAATGATTTCTTTGCTAAATTGACTGGAAATCAAGCATTCACTCAAAATCTGAATTTTTGACATGATTGTTGCCAAAAAAATGACAAAAACCGACAACAAATTTTACAAGAAATAGGTCACACTGAAGTACAGTTATATTGACTTTATAATTAAGATTACTATATATTTTATTATTATTACTGGTAAAACTTATGCTACAAAATTTTTATAACTAATATGAGTGTGTATGCACATGCAGATATAGAGATCACACATCTTTTTTCAGGGAACAGAAAACCAGCCTAGCACTGAGCTGACTGACCTTCCGATGTGGCTCACTCACACGGCTGGGAAGTTTGTGTGGGCTGAGGACGGGAAGTTTCAGTTCCTCACCATGAAGGCCCCTCCACAGGGGTGATCAGTGTTACATCTGGGCCTCCTCCGGAACAAGCAAACCAAGAGAGGAAGGAAGAGCCAGATGGAAATGACCCCTTTTTCATGACTTAGCCTTAGAACTCACATAGCATCTTCTCTCTTTCTTGAAAAGCAATTCTAAATATAGGGCTGTTCTCCAAAAATGTTCCAATGTAATTCACTGATATAACTGTTTATGTCTCCCCAAAACTTATACGTTGAATCCCTAACAACCAGTGTGAAGGTATTAGGTACTTTGGAAGTGCTGGGTCAAGAGAGTGGAGTGTCATAAAAAGCCTAGAGCTTTATTAGGTTCCCTTGCTCTCTCGATCATGTGAGGTCACAGTGAGAAGATGGTCATCCAGAACCAGGAAACACTCTTTCACCAGACACCAAAGCCCCTTGATCTTGGACTTCTTAGCTTCCAAAACTATGAGGGATAAATTTCTATTGTTTAGAAGCTACTCACTTTATGCTATTTTTGTTATAGCATTCCCACTGGACTAAGTCAGTCACTGAGCTGGGCCACATTGCAGGGAAGGAGAAATAAAATTCGTTCATATTCTTTCTCTCCCTCTCCCTCTCCCACCTCCTACTCTTTTCCAAGGTGATAAATGTTATGTCAAGAACAGCTGCCAGTATTCCAGTATATATAGTTTGAAAGAACCACACTGGTCAAATAGGTTTTGAAGGCCATGCATCCTACTACATTGTCCCATCTATTCTTACCCCCACAAACTGACTTTCTGTTAGTAATTAGGAAACTAATAATATTATTGCTAAAATATTAGAAGAAGAAATGATAACTAAATAATCTGTTAATAACAAAATAAAAATACATATATATAGAACAATTTCATCTTATAAATAGTAATGCTGCAGAATTTTTTTCATCACCTAGAAAATTTAGATAAACTACTTTTGCTTACTAGCCATAACTGTCCTAGATTTAGAATTATTTCATGAAAGAATGAGAGGTGGGGAGAGAGGGGGAGAGGCAGAAAAGAAGACAGTAAAGAAGAAGCTTCATATATAGTGATGTAAAATTTAATGCTTAGGAAAATTTTAAATCATATTCTAAAATCTGTTAGTAAAAATCTAGATATTCAATTGAGATTATGAAGTTTGAAATAGTCATTATATATTCTATTCACTTTCCCAAGTACCATTTCAAAAGATTTGAGCTTTTGTTGGAACTGCTCTTGGATTTTATGAATAAATAATTTTTTATATTTCCAGCTTCTATTGTTTCACATTTGATTTCCTGTGACAAGATATAATACGGGAACAGTAACACTTTTCTTCTCCATAACAGTTTCTGCAGCAAGTTTATAAAAGTATTGTCTGTTAACCCAAAGCTAAACTGCATACTGAGAAATCTGGCATGTACTTGGGTTGAGGAAAGGAGGTAAAAGGATACAGGCAGGGGGATACTCATTTAGGAATACAATGCTTCCTACACAGGCTTGAAAAATATTTGGAAAATAAAAGTTACCTGTCATACTTATGTAGATGTAGGTTACAGCCATGTTTCTTGAAACTGTTATAATTTTTCAACTAATGTGAACAGTCCACATTTGTGGCATTATAATTTCATAATTAGAAGGAACAATTTGGCAACCCTTGTTTACCTTGGAGATGGATCTTTATTCACACGCTACATACTCCACACTCTACATTTCATTACATCAGCATTGGGGAATGCTATGAACTGAGTTTTGTCCCCATGCCCCCAACTTCACATCTTGATGCCCTAATCCCCAACGTGACCACATCTGAAGATAAAGTCTTTAGGAGGTGATTAAGGTTAAATGCGGTCATGAGGAGCTCAAATCTAATAGGACGATGGCCAGTAATAATAAGAAGATATATCTTTCTTTTTTTCTCTGTCTCTCTGTCACTCCATGTCTTTCTCTCATTCCCCACTGTGAACACACAGGAAGAAGATGGCCATCTATAAGCCAGAAAGAGGTCTGACCAGAAACCAAAGTGGCTAGTACCTTGATCTTAGACTTTCTATCTCCTGGGACTCTGAGAAATCTCTGTTCCTTAAGCCACCTGGCCTGTGGTATTTGTTATGGCAGCCTGAGCTGACGAAGACTGATGTTGGAATGGAGAAGTGGTGTGCTGTTGCAATGTATATCAACAAATGAGGAAGTGGCTTTGAAATAGGTTGATGAGAAGATGTTGAAAGAGTTTGAGGTGCATGCCAGAAAAAGTTGAGATTGCAATGAAAGCACTATTGATAGAAATATGGATATTAAAGGTGATTTTGATGAGGGCTCAGAAGAGACCTGGAGAGATAACTTCCATCTTCTGAAAGAATACATGCATAATTCTGAACTGAATATAACAGAATATTGGTAGAAACATGGACATTAAACATTGGACATTGGTAGAAACATTAAAGGTCATATGGGGATGTCTTGGATGTAAATGAGGAACAGGTTATTGAAAACTGGATTATTGATTTTTGGCAAGGTGATTCTTGTTATAAAGGGCAAAGAACTTAGTTGAATGTTGTGTTAGTCTTTTATGGAAGGTAGAAATCGAGAGCAATGAAATTAGATATTTAGCAGGGAAGGTTTCTAAGCAAGGTATTAAAGATGTAGCCTGGGTCCTCCTTACTGCTTAATATAAAATTCAAGAGAAAAACAGGAATCAATGTAGCAATTATTAAGCAAAATGAAAAGAACTGGGGAGATATAGAAAATTCTCAACTTACTGATACTGCAAAAAATGAGAAAACTCATTCCCATTTTTCTCACTTGTCTCACTTGTTCTCCTGTTCTCACTTGGTATTGAAGAAAACCTTAAGTGTATTTAACAGCCATTTGATAAAAGCTCTTGGTTGCATCTCATGGACTTAATCACTCATCTCAGCAGAAGCCAGGAACAGGGAACTATTACCAGCAGAGACACAGCAGCCTGTAAGAAAGAGGACAGAGAAAGGACAGAATGAAGCAAGCTATTGGATTTCTTTGAATATGTAGGACCAAACCATGGAGCTGTTTGGCTACAATGTGTGCTGATTTTCAAGAAAAGGGAAAACTGACCCCAAGCATTCCAATATCCTCCAGGCTGCCACTCACACCACAGAGCTTAAGCGGAGGGACTACCCTGCAGAAACATGGAGGTGACACTGCCACCACCATGGTCCTAGAGAGTGGAGTATACAATTAAAGAGGATTAGAGCCTTAAGATCAAATGGATCTTAACTTCTCTGGCTAAGATTCTAAAACCTATACCACTGTCCACACCACTACCAAACACACACACCACTTCTCTGAGTTTTTTTTAATTATATTTTTCCATCACTATTAAATCCCCTTATGCCCCCTCACCCTCCACAATCACCACACACTTGTCCATGTCCATGGTTCCCTTCTTAATTTTGCTCAATCCCTCCACCCCCTTAGCTGTCAGCCTGCTCTCTACCTATGAGTCTGTCTCTATTTTGCTTAGTAGTTCAGTTTGTTCATGGTTCCACACATGAGTTAAATCATATGGTATTTGCCTTTCTCTGTCTGGCTAATTTCACTTAGCATAATGTTCCTCAGGTCCATCCATACTGTTGCAAAGGGTAAAATTTTCTTCTTTTTTATGGCTGAGTAGTATTTCATTGTGTAAATGTCCCATAGTTGTTTTATCTACTCATCTACTGATGGACACTTGGGTTGCTTCCATATCTTGGCAATTATAAATGATGCTGCAATGAATATAGGGGTGTTTATGTTCTTTTGAATTAGTTCTTGAGTTCCTTCAGATATACTCCCAGAAGTGAGATTGCTGGGCCAAAAGGCAGATTCATTTCTAATCTTTTGAGATATCTCCATACTGTTCTCCACAATGGCTGCACCAATCTGCATTCCCACCAAATGTGCCAAAAGGTTCCCCTTTCACCACATCCACATCAGCACTTGTTGCTTGTTGATTTATGGATGATAGCCATTCTGACAGGTGTGAGATGATATCTCATTGTGGTTTTAATTTGAATTTATTTAATGATTAGTGACATTAAGCATCTTTTCATATGTCTATTGACCCTCTGTATGTCCTCTTTAGAGAAGTGACTATTAAGATCCTTTGCCCATTTTTTAATTGGGTTGTTTGTTTTTTTCATGTTGAGTTTTATAAGTTCTTTATAAATTTTGGATATTGACCCCTTATCAGATGTATTGACAACTATGTTCTCCCACTACATGGGTTATCTTTTTATTTTGTTGATGTTTTCCTTTTCTGTGCAAAAACTTTTTTGTTTGATGTAGTCCCATTTGTTTATTTTTCTTTTGTTTCCTTGCCTGGGGAGATAGATATACCTGATACAATATTGCTACAAGCAATGTCTGAGATTTTGATGCCTATGCTTTCTTCTAGGATGTTTATCGTTTGGAGTCTAACATTTAAGTCTTTGATCCATTTTGAATTTATTCTGGTGTGTGGTATAAGGAGGTGGTCTCATTTCATTTTTCCACACATATCTGTCCAGTTGAATTCAGATACGCCTACTGTTTTAAAACAGGATGATGACAAAAGCAGTTCTCTGGGATTTTAATGTTTCTTAGTGCTATGCAGAATCTAACTTCTTGAAATTCACCCATCTCTTTTATAGCTATTGCCTTCCTGGGTGACAGAAGGTTCAATGTGCATGTTAGGTCTAAAGTGGGATGGGTATGAGAAGGCGGAGCAAAGGCGACTTCGTTACAAACTTGGGATGATTTCCTTGAGCCTGGCTGAAAGAAACATAAATTGAGATGCAAATTCTTGAATTCAAGAGCCAGATTTTTAAAATGTCAAAAAATAAATGAAAACAAAACCGAAGAATAAACAACGGAAAGATTACAATGAATTGCTTTCAGGGACTACTCCTTCTTGCTGTCATTAAAGCATTAAAATAGTGTTTAAATTAAGACAGTAAAAATATGAGGTGGCCGAACCAAGCCTTTCTACTGTAATACTGAGAAACAGTAAACAATTGTATTATATAAACCAAATGTCTGAGCGGAAATCATAATTAAAGTAATGCAGCTGTATGCTTCATTGATTTATGAATTTGTTTAATGATTCTTGTTCTGAGTAGCAACACAGTAGCAACACATAGTTATGTGTTCACTGATTTTAGGAGAATATATAACTGCATGACCTTCTGCTGCACCAATGCAAGTAATTTGCAGTAATACGCCAAAAGAGTCAAACGGTCACACTGATTTTTGATTACATTTTAGACCATATTTTTTTTTCTTCATAGAAAAAGTTTTATGATTGTGTATTCACAGCCATTGCTTGTTTTGGAAAGAATCATGGCACCGAAGCAAAACTGCCTCCTAAGAGCAAGGGTTAGGCTTAAATCAATGCAGGTAAAGCCATTAACCAAGGCAAGGATCTTGGCACATGGGCCAGCCCCTCTGCAGGCCTCACTCCACAGCCACTGAAGAGGTGTCTGCTTGTAACCAGTTGCTGCTGGACAAATGCTGAGTGACAGGTGGTTATTCTTATCAGGGACTGTCTTTGTTTATGTGATGTTCAGTCACAAACTGATCTTTCTATTCATGTCTTGTGGTGTAAACTTCCTTGTTTGTTTTCATTTCTTTTTAACCTGGGAGCCGGAGACCTTAGCACACAAACTAGCCTGAGAAGAAAAATAATTTAAGAGTAAATGATGACAAGAATGTCAGGAACGTAGGAGCAGTATCAGTCCTCTGAATTTGGAGCTCTTTAAAAAACGTCCTTCTCTCTCTCTCTCTCTCCACTCTCTCTCCTCATCTCTCTCCGTATCTCTCTCCCGCGCCCTCTCTCTTCTCTCGTCTAAACATCCTCTGCCTCATTTCATCCTCTCCTCTCTCTCTCTCTCCACACACACCACACACACCCTTGCCCCTGTCACCGACTCCTCTTCAAAACCCCAAAGAAAAAGATGTGAAAGAGAGACCTGTTTTGCAAGCTGTCTACATGAATGCATATCAGCATTCTTTCATTCAGTAAATCTTAGCATTCTCTTCTCAGCACATCTATGCTTTACTGGAAGCAGGTATAAGAAAAATATGGGGACAGCCAATTTTCCATATCAGATCAGACCACATATTTATCTATTTCTGTACCTTGCCTCTGGGCGTGGCCAGTTTCTAACGCTTCATGGGATGGTATGGGGTGAAATCAAATAAAACATATATTCTTCACACATGCTTTACATAATCATTCCCTAGTCAGGACAGAGCTTTACAATCTTCTATTTTTATGCTCTTTTATCTTTTTTTGTCCTTGCACTTTTGTAGTCCATATCAAACTTAAAATAATTACTGCAAATGCATTTGGGTATTCTGTGAAATATTTTGGCATCCTTACAATTTATTATTCACCTCTCTTTTATTCCTCTTATTTTGAGATTTACTTCTGTGGAAAATTTCATCGTGATTTTAGCAATGAATTTTTAAGAAAAAATATGAAATGACAACTCTCTTTGATTTTATTAGTGCATAGCCATAACTGTGGTGCTCCATTTTATGCATAGGATGTGTGGTGCTAAATGATGCAGTAATTCAACCTACCTGAGAATGTTTCAACAATATTCCATGTGCTTATCACCATCAGAACTTTGCACAGAACAGGCTATACAGAGCTTTGAAATTGATAAAGTTAATATTTGTAAAATATTTGTACTTTAAGCCAAGATTAAATTGGATCTTCAAGGACTTCAGGAAAAAATACCCAAAATTATTTTGGAGGCAATTTGAAAAGAATTGACAGGATTCAAATCTCAGGAGCAATCATTGGAAGACGCTGGTGTGGAAGAAGCTGGTGTAATAACACGAAAGATTGGAGGAAAAAACAGTTGAAAATATTCTAATAAGAATTTCTTTCATCACTCTTAGAATAATTTTGGACACCATTAACAAAATCTGGGGGCCAGATTGCATGGACGAATACGGAAAGCACAGAAGCGTAGTCTACCAAAATTAAGATTTTTCACTGGCAAATTTTAATAACAATAAAGCAAGATTAGGATATTTGACAAGTTTAGTGTTTCATATTGCACTTTTAAAATTTTGGTTTTGTTACATGTAGGCATTTGCTTATACATATGCATGTGTAACTTGTGATGCAGCAGTAGATAAATGACTTGAGTGTTGATTTTGTAGCAATAACATGGGTTTTCTATCAGCATGTATCTGACCATAGAAAACTTTTGCTCATTTTTATTGACTTATATGACTCAAAGGCATGATTCTGAATTAGCAATGTCCGTTATGTTTTCATTGATTTTCATGAATCAATGTAAAGTTATAAAAAATAAAAATGTTTAAATCTGGAACATATTTCCCACCAGGTTATTACAATTTAAAACTTGGGTCAAAATTTGACCCTAAATTATTTGACAGTGTCCCTTTAAGCCTTTTCAGGGTCAGTTAGCATTTCCATTACAAATCTCGACTTTCAGAGGTTTAACACTTGGCAGTTTAAAGTTGCAAGAGTCTGGAACTTATACAAGTTGTCAGACCAGATGTTTTTTATTTATTTGTGTGAGATTTTTTTAACCCTTACTTTTCCATTTCACTAAAGTGTTTCTATAACTGCTGGTAACTTTCAAAGTAAACTAAAACTAAAAACTTCAAGGTTTTTATTATTCTGAGCCAGAGGTACACATATTTTTTATTTAAAAATATGATATTATGTAAGGAGTTGCTCTCCCATCCCAGAATGAAAATAAAGTCTACCCAAGTCCAGAATTGCTTAGATGTATTAAGATGAGGGTAACAAACATGAATTTTTTAATACCAATGAGAAACAGAAATCTGGAGATACTAATAAAAATGAAGATATCCTATTGAATAGACAAGGTATTTGACAAATGTCCTAAGGAAAACAATGATTTCAGATTAATTGTGGATAAATCCTGGGTATCCTCCATTAAGCATGTAAAACCTGCATGTAGGTTGAAAGAAGGTGTGAATTCTAGAGGGAAGGCTCTGAATTCTCAGAACTAAGTTAATGTTAAATAATGGTTTTAGTGCTTACATTTTCAGCCAATAAAAAATATTCCTGTTACCCAGTGTACTTGCTTTTTAAGGACCTGAATGACTACGTAGGTGACAAAGTTATAAACCCCTTCAAATAACCGACAAGTGTCTAAGTCAGTTTTAAAAGATTAAGAGTGGCTCCCTTGTTCTAAAATTATACAAAAGTGCCATTTCACTTTTCAAGCAATTTGAAAGCCACTCATTTCAGTGGCAGGTAGCCAAAACACAGAAGCTGGAGAATGGCAGCAGCATACACACGTTTTCCAAAGGCTGTGCTGCTTCTAACCTCAAAGGCACAGCCTCAATAGGTTGCACAGACGAAAGAGTCACAGCTAAGATCTTCACTGGGTGCAAGCATGTGTTCTCGGTTCTGCCTTGCCCAGACTTACTCACACTAATTGCCGTTGTTTAACTGAACTGTTTAGCCTGATGTCAATGTAAAGTTGCTGGCAATGGAGCAGTATTTGCATCATCCCAAATATCTGGTGGACAAAGTCTGAGGGTGCCAGTGGACATTCTCCTGGACTATACCTAGGTTTCAGTTAAAATCTTTTTAAGAACAAACTGACAGTATGCAGTGGGGAAGTGGGAGGGGATAATGGAGGTAAAGGGGGAAGGGTTGTCAAGGAACATGTATAAAGGACACATGGAAAAAGCCAAATAGGGGTAGGATTGAGGGTGGGAGGTAGGGATGGCTGGCGTAGAGGGGAAGTAGTAGAGGGCAAATGGAGACAACTGTACTTGAACAACAATAAAAAAAGGAAGAAAAATAAAGACTCCTTCTAAAAATACACACACACAAAAATCTTTTTGCAAGCTTATTTACCTGCAACATATCAATTAGAAAGACACAAAGTCTGGAAATATACCTCCAAGAAATACTCCTATTCTTCTCTGTACCCAAAGTAGTTGAATAAAACTTTGAACAAGCTTAAGCTATTACTGTAAAAAATTGAGTTTGAACAGCCTGAAATGGTATAAAGAATAGTTTAAGTCATAGGTTAGGCAGTGTGCTAGGGAATAATACTAGAACCCCCAGTGGGAGTTGGGCGAACAAGACAGTTTTGTAAAACTTGGTAAGTTCTGTTGTACCTCAAAGTTCTACCTTAAATTCTTAAAGCCAGTAGTTGTTAAATAGTGTTGATGTTAGTATTGTTTGTCCTTCCTCTCAATTTAAGAAAGGAAAGAGAAAGGAAAGTAGTACTTTTTAAAGTTTCTTTGGTAAACCTCATGTACTTGTTTATTTTATAACCATTCATTTTAGTCATGTAGAGACTTTCAGTGTAAAAAGCAGAACACTACATAAACAATTAAAGCAGCAACAATTAGAGTAAAGGGAAAAGCGTATTTAAATATGACTTTTTGAGTAAGAAAACAAAAGGCCTCAAAAATAAGACATTTAAAGTGGTGTTTAAGGACTAAAAATAGCTCCAGCTGGGGTGGCTCGTTTGGTTTCGAGTCATTCTGCAAAGCCAAGTGGTCACCAGTTTGATTCCCAGTCAGGGGATGTACCTGGGTTGCAGGTTCACTCCTCAGTTGGGGCACTTATGAGAGGCAACCAATCAATGTTTCTCTCTACATCAATGTTTTTCTCCTTCTTTTCCCCTTTCTCTAAAATTAAATAAATAAAATATTTACAAATACTTCTAAAAAGAAATAAGAAATAGAAGGATTTAGGTAAGCAAATTAGGTTAGGAAGTTTGATAAAAATCAAAACTGATATTTTAAAAATAATGAGTATTGGGATTTGCAGGGGGGTAGAAGTAACAATAGCTAACATATAATGAATGCCTACTAGATAGTGGGCAATATTCTGAACTTTTGTATCTATCAGTCAGTAAGTCATCACAAACATCCGATAGCTGAGTGTTATCACTAACCTCCCCTTACCTAGAAGGATTTGCACTGAGGGTTTTGATTTGTTTTGTTTTGTTTTGTTTTTGCCAGATCTTTGCACTTAGGCACCACCCATACCACCAGTAGCAATGAATGAGACTCCACTGACAGGGAAAGGTGAAAACACCAAGAGTTGTGCATGTCAGGATGGACAGTTCCCACAGTCTTTTTACTCTATAGCTATTAGAGAGCTCTTAAAGGTTTTTGAGATGAATATCACAATCCAATTTGCTTGATATCAAAATCAAGGATGAATTGAAGAGGACCAAGCTGGAAGGAGAGCACTTATAGTATATAATATACGGGCCCACAAACACACCTGAGCTTAGAAAGAGGAAAATTTAAGGGCTCCACACCATACCTACAAATAAGAATTGGAGGGATGATGGGAGCTATAATAAATAGAGCAGCAAGAATGTCAGAGAAAAAGGAATAAATTTGAAGAGAATATGTAAAAAAGATTTTACAGGACATGATGACTGACTAGAGATGGAAAGATGAGAAAGAAAAAAAGTCTAGGTTGTCTCCAAGGCTGGAGTTGGGAGGCTCATTGGAGAGCAGTGTCTTTAAAAAATGAGAGAACCCAAGAGGGAGGAAAGGGTGAATGTTGGTGCATTGTAAGTGGGTGATAGTGTGGACATGTCAAGGATGCTGAGGTTCTGGAATTCACAAGAAAAACCTTGCATTAAGTTATGATTAACAGTTGGTAACTGATGGGGGTCAAAACCATGTGAAAGGAAGAGTGCGTCCTGGAATAAAATGTGGAGTAAGAGAAGAGTGTCAAGCACAAACCCCTGGGAAGGATAGTTAGCTATCAGTGGGTGGGTACCAAATGAAGAATTTGAGGAGTGCTGGAAAAGTTGTAGGGTTGGAGAGGGAAACAAATAGCATGGAGGAACTGTGGTGTGAGCTTGTGGGAGTAAGATGACATGGTGGTAAAAAGCATGAACTTTGAAGTCCAGTAGACCTCAGTTCAAATTTATGGAGTAATTACTACAAGCTAAGATACTACGTAAGGACTTTTTGTATATTATTTTATTTAATTATCTCAAATAATTCTACAAGTAAACTACAATTACTAGACTCATGTCACTGATAAGGAAAAATAAATCAGTAGGAACTTATTCATATAACTTAACTAGTTTATAATGAACCTAGGATTCCAGTTTCTTTTCTGGGGCCTAAACTAAACATATGCTGTACATCTTTGTAAAACCCATTCTTCAAATGTAGGACATGTATAGCTTATTGAAAATTGTATTCCCTTATACCTAATCCACTACCATAAATGTAGTAGTTTCTAAAAAAAATATTGATTGAATGAAAAGAAAAACAAGGATTGAAGTATAACTGTTGTCTTTTCTCTCATCATTGAGTCCTCTCCCAGAATGCCTTTCTACTAACTTTATTTGAAACCAGCCTATCACCAGCCTCACATTTACATCATAAAGCCCATCCAAAGATGGGCTTCCTTCTCCTGTACTCATACATTTGTCTGTACCACTTACCTAGAATTTATTCGACCTTGTCTTATATGATCAATTTCCTTTTTGGATAACTATATCTTGCTTCAAGAGCAGGCTGCAAGCTTTGCAAGAACATCTGTGTACTTCTGTATTCCTCAGGTCAAATAGCTCCATGGCTTTTGCTAAATAGCTCTTAGTAATTGTTTGTTGGTTGGTTGAAGTGATTAAAATCAAAATATTAAATGCCACTTAACCCATAACTATATCACAAGTATCACAATCCTTTCTTCATCTTTTTCAGGAAGATTCTAAAGGATGTAAAATGTAGACTTTAGGAAAAGCAACTGCACAGGAAAAAATTACATGTCAGACATTCACAGTTAGTCTCTATAATATTCTTTGCTACTTAGCACTACAGCAGACAGGCTTTTTCTGTGCTTTCATAAATCCCAATTTTCATAGCTTTTAAGTCTTACGCATTTCAAGTTATATTCAGTTGAATCTTGGCATATAATTTTCAGAGTTTCAAATATTTCCATATATATACTCTCTTAATCTATAAAGTTGTTTGAATATATGGCACAAAAGTACATTACCAGGTGCCTAGTTGGATAAGATAAAAGTGAAGTAGTCTCATTGTCCATTAAAGGAATACAGTGTCTGCTTGCATTTGGGAAAGACAGCACTGCAGTCCCAGAAAGTGTCCTGCAGACAACCATATGCAAACATTTCATGGAGGAAAGAAGGTGATGAGAAGTAGGATCACTCTGAGCCTGCAGCTCTCCCAAACATAGCAGTTTCCGAATTCTCACAGGTATTTTGTGACCTATAAGCACCACTTTTTGTCTGTTATTACCCAATTAATGGTAACCTGCTCTCTTTCAGCCTGATCTTGTCACTCTTTTTGTAACCCCCTGGATTAGACCATTGCTCTGCATTCATACAGATAACATTGACAATGGTCTGAGAGCCTCATCTTGTGCAAAATTAAGAAAAAGTGTTTTCTTATCGCTACCATTACATATTTTCCCTCCTGGTATTATTCTTTTCATCTTTCGTAGGATATGAACATTGTTTGCTTTAGGAACATTAACCAAATGCTTGCCAGTTGACATCAAATTATTCTATTGGGTAACGATTTGCCAGTGGGTAGAAATAAAGGACCTGAGATAGCACTCCAGGACAATTCTCAAATGCCTCCCTCATTCCCACCCTAATATTTATACAATTGTTCTCCTCAATTAGATTTAAAATGAACTAAGGGAAATGGTGTCATCTCTAACAAGAATGTTAAAAAAAATCAAGCATGCTAAATTCGACCTAAAATTTTACTGAGGCTTATAGGTTATAACTTGCAAAATCCTCTCACTCCTTTCAGGGAGGAAAAAAATTCTCAAATTATATCAAACAAACGTGTGGATCAATGAAACCAATGGGGGATTTTTTTTTTTTTTTTTTTTTTTTTTTGCCAGGCATAGATTCACCTTGTCTCTTTGGTTTACTATATGACCTTGGACACATTACTAAGCTTGAAACTAATTTTTGTTGAAAGGAGGTATAAATATAGAAAACAGGAAAGAATAAAGAGAAAGAAGTAAGAGAGTCACATCCAATTCTTTGTGAAGGAATCCCTGCTTATTTTTTCAGCGATACAGAATGATGTGTACTAGACTCTCATCTGATAGAAGCCTTCTAAACGGCTTCTAAGTGGGATGCTTCTATCTGCCTTCAGAGGAGCATTAAGAAGGTTTCTTTTTTAAGAGTCACAGCTTTCCTTTCATCTAAGGTACTAGGTACTTAAAGCTCATCTGTCCAGGAGATGGCTAGATAATGGCTACTCACACACAAAGATCCTCTGAGAAAGAACGCAAACACTGTTAGACTCTCCTTCCTGGGTTGGGCCTCCTCTTTAGCCTGAAGGGATAAACTCTGAAAGATGAACAGAATCTTTGGGCATTATGCATGGTTTGTCTTATCCTTTGTCTCAGGATTTGTATTCAGAGCCTACGGAAAACTAATGTTTTATGATCGGGCTCTCAGGTATCCTCATTCTTGTTTTCGGCTTATTACACATCCTACACCTAAAAATATAACACCTGTCTCCCCCAACCCCGAAAGTTTTTATTCTAGACTCCTTTTCATACAGTCGATTACTTTGCTAAACCTTACATTTACTAAAATCATCTATCTTCATTCTTGTACTGGATGGTTAAGAACAGAAAACGTTTGTCTACCAGCGCTAGCAGAGTCAAACACAAACACTGACAACCGAAGTGGAGAAATATTGGCTATTTTATTGTGAGTGGTGCCACCCGGGAAAATGGAAAGCTAATGTTCAAGAGCCCAAATTCCCAATGGTGTGCAGGTTACAGATTATACAGGGCAAAGTCACAAGGCACCATGGGTTAGGAGTTCAGGGTCGTGCTGGGAGCTGATTGGTTGGAGGTGAGGTAAGGGTAATGAATCATGTCTTCAGGTCTTGAGGACAGCTTGGGGTCCTTTCCAGTGTCCCTCTGTTCAGTCTCATGGGAAAGGAGCCCGGGGGGTGTTTCACCTTAGGTCTCAGGACCTGAAACATAACTTAGGTCAAAATGTTATCTTTAGTTTGCCAGAGGTCCGGAGCCTGTGACCACTGGTCAGGCTCGGGCTGCTGTCTTCTGCTGCCTGCGGGGTTGCTGATTATCTGTGCAGGACAGGCTAGGTCTGTGAGAGGCACAGACAAACAGAGAGAAAGAGAGATCTGATTTCAGAGCTCGGATTTAAAACTAGGCTTAATTAAAGTCACAAGGACCCTCAGGTTTGGATGTTTCTTTCAAAGTTTTCAGCATTTTGGGGGGATATAACTCATTTTTTAACCCCTTTATTTATTGTTATGTAGCATGATGTTATGGAAAATATACTGTGTTTAGTAAAAACTCTTAGTACTATTTTGATTTTTTTTTAATTCAGACATGTCTTGTTATTTCATCTTTACCACAAAGACATGAGATAAATAATAATAGCACCATTTCACAGATAAAATAAATGAAGTTTGGCAGGGGTGAGAAGAGGTGGGGATGAAAGGCAGAAAGGTTAAAGTTGCCTCAGGTCCTACTGCCACTAACTACTAAAATCCAAGTACAAATCCAGTTCTCCTGGTTCTAACACACATGCCCTTTTCACTAAACTATTGTGCCTCGAAGTTATTTAAACTCCTTAAGACTTAATTCATGCATTTACAAAATAAGGATATTAATCTCTGTGTAGCTCAAAATGTTCTTGTGAAAATCAAATAAGTGAAAGTGCTTGATAAACATTAGAATTTTATAGAAATATGGGGTAACAATAAAGTAAATTAGCAAATGCTGAGTAACAATCATTTTCTTATAAGTTATTACACATTTTAAGTTATTACACATTGTAAACTAAAAGGCACTTATTAATATTAGCCTTTTTTATTTAGAAGAATGAAGTCCTCCAGTATGGAAATTAGACCTCTAATTCCCTTGTCAACATAATTTTAAAAAATAATCACAAAAGCTAATTTATGGAAACAGGGTAAATTTTGCACGTTTAAAACTGTGTGACAGGGGGTGAATTTCCAAGGCAATGTGGGAAAAGACAGATTTTTCATAAACAGGTATGAGAATATTTTTCCCACATCAGATGAATAAGGTGCAGTGAGAGAAAGCAGTGACCTCACCTCTCTTGAAATGAGTGTGCCTTAATGACTAAATCAAAGATGCCACCGTATGCCCTGCATGCTCAGGGTAAAGTACAAGCAATGAATCTACATTTTCTCGCAGCCGATGGTGTCCTAGATTTTTGTGGTATTAAATGCAGTCTGAATGTCTGAATAATTCCAATTCAAAAGCAGATGTGTGTGCAGTGAAACTTGGTTTTTGTGTCCTTTAATTCAAAGATATAGTATAGATGATATTTTTCTTTCTGGTGAAAATTTCATGGTAGTTTTATCAATTTCTGTTGCTATAATTAAAAATCAGCTAGAATAAATACAACAGCCATGTTTCTCTTCTTGCATTTTACAGATGCTATAATTTTTTGGAGTGATATCCCCTGGACATTATGAAGATTTTTTTATTTATATTATGTACCTACTATTGTCCTTGCCTAGAGAAAGTGGTGAGACAAATAGACCTGTTTCAATTATAATTGGAAACTAAGATATTAATCAAACAGTTAAACTGTGTATAATTAAGAATTTTAATATGTGCTATAAGGACACTTGCCAGATGATAGGAGAGAGGTCAACCTCAGTGGGGTCAAAGAGAGGCCCCTGAAGAAGTGGTAGTTGAGTTAAAATTTGAAAAATGAACAGGAGTTAATTAGTGGAAGAGGATGAAAGAGAAGGAAGAGAGGAAATAATCCAGGGGAAAGAAAATAGCATATTTAAAAGCCTTGATAGGGAAGGGCCTTCAGTTCTCCCAAAAAGATTACAAAAAATCTTTGTAGTTAGAAGGGGTATGAGCATGACATGCATAAATGGAGGCCAGATCCATTTTAAGCAGACACTTCCTCAACTACAAACCATAAATATATAGCCTTTAAAATGACAGTGGTAGCTTACCACTAAAACTGGATTGCTTCGTTCTGGTATATCTACCGGGCACCTGCCTGTGTGAAGCAGTGTGCTGCAAGGGTGACCAGAAACAGAGGAGCAAACAAGAGAGAAATGGTTCCCGTCACATGGAGCTTGTAATCTGTAGTTCGAATCTGTCTTTGGTGATCTATGATCTTCAAAGGTGGAAATAATGCCAACTTTTGATTTCAGTTTTGAATTTCAGGTAGTAACCATTTAGGTGTTACATTTCTTTCCTTCATTGCATGTCCTCAATTCTGTTTACATTTTCAAAAAAGAAGCTCCACAAACCATCTCTAGGCACAGACTATTCTACTACATGAACCAATTCATAAACTAAATTTCTAATGAACTGAAGTATATGTTTACAAATCAAAATGTATGTATGTGGGAGAAAGGGTGAGTTAGGAAGGTCAATATTTTCTATGAAATTTGTTCCTGGATCTGGCTTAATTGTTTACTGGAGAATCATGATTATTTCGCTTATTCTTTTTCCACTAGATTGTAACTTTCTGTATAGGCCTGGGTATAAGTTTCCAGTAGGTATAAGAGGAATTGTTACCAAACAGAATTTGGGGTTCTGCTGCCAGGTGCCCATAGGCAAACTCTGGAGAGAGAGTTTGGGTAAAAAAGGAAAAAGGTCATTTATTCAAAAGCTACACAATTTTGGAAGAATGGCAGGCATCTAAGAGTCCATCCCTTCAAGAACACCCAGAGGATACCACTCCCCCACCCTCTGCCAGACCAATCCAAGGCTGCTTCCAGAGCTCCTTTTCCCTTTCAAAATTACCGTCCTTTTGGAAATCGCAGGCAGCGGTTGAGTTGTTCTCTAAGCAGCTCAGCTTCTTTCCTGATTACTGTCAGGCTTTGGGCTCCTTTTTGGAGTTTGCAGAAAGTGGACTATACCGCCAATACCACTGATGCTTCCCACACTGGCAGGCACAGCAGTATGGCTTGTTTGCAATTGCACCTGCTCACCCATCCATGTGCAGCTCCCAGAGAAAGAGAGGAAAGATCCAGGACCATCCGTGCAGCAGGGTATACACTGCAGCCTTCCACAGGTCACCACCAGGAAAGAGTCCCTGGGGCACATCCCAGTGCACACAACTCAGCCTCTGTTGGAACAGGTCCTGACAGAGCAAGCAAGATGACCAAAAAGGGTGTTTTTCTCCCTTCCCTCTGAATCTCCCAGTCCAAGTTCCACTGGTCAGAAAAGGTCCAGCCTCCCAGCCAATCCCATTCCTTTCCTGGGCCAGACTGGTAGGTCTGCACCTCCCTCTGCTGCCATGTTAACCTTTAGGCACATTTGCCTCTGTGTCCTATGGTTTCCCCTTCAACCAGGAACCAGAATAGTGTAGGAGGGCTTTTCAGTTGTCCAAACGTTTCTCCTAGCCTCACACATACAATGTGAAATGACTTCCTCTTGCTGCATCTCTGCCCTGAGGCAGGGAATCTGTCCTCAGGCACTGTGCTAGGTTGGTTACTGGGGAAACAATGCTGGCATGTATGCCACCTGGGGACCCCTCCCCTCTGCTTCCAGCACCATGCTGATATGAGAGCTCCTTGGGGAATTCACAAGTGATTTCCCCTATGAGAATAGCAAGAACAATTTATTAACAATATGACACTTATCAACACATTGTCTTATCAACACAACCCCGAAAGGGCTGATGGCATTGTTTCACAATGAAGTTTTAGGCTTTATTTCTAATACTTTCTCCAACCTTCTGCCACTAATCATAACAGAGAGAAGATGAAGAGAGTGCATGTGTATCACCACTCCAACTGGTATATGGGAGGAAGGGGCAGGTCTACCTTGCTTCCTGAGTGTATAATTAAGTTTTTATTGCCAGCCTTGATTTTGTTCCTGAGTTCCAGCATCGTATATCCTACTGCATACTTGTCATTTCCGCCTAAATACCTGGTAGGTAACTCAAACTAACATAGCCCAAAGCAGGAATTTTTGTTTACTAACATACACCCCATATTCCCAACCTGTTTCTCTCCTGGTCTTCTGCAATCTGTAATAAAAGCTGCCATTCTCATTTTCAGACAAAGCCTAATGAGTCCTCCTTGATTCTTCATCCTTCCAACATGCAATCCATTAGCAAGTATTTTAATCTTTACTTCCAAAATTTATCCAGAATCTATTCCATAGCCATATGTCATAGATAATAATCCTCCACATAGCAGCCAGGGTCATCATTTTAGAATAATGATCAAATTATGTCACTCCTTAACTTGCAATTCTCCTATTACTGTATAGGAGATTTGCATAAAATCTGGACATTTGACAAGGTCTCCCAAGACAGTATATGATTTACTCTGCCTAATTCTCCTGCTTCACTACATACCATGCTTTTATTTATGTTTGTTTGTTTATTTATTTACTTATTGCTCTAAGCTTAAGTTCTACTAGCTATTTTTCTATTTCTTGAACAATTTAAGCAGAGCCTTTGAACTTACTGTTTCCTTTGCTTGACCTTCTCTGTACCCAAATCTTTACTCATTTGTGTCCTTTGATTTTCGGTTTCACAATTATTTCATCAAAGAGAATTTTCTCAACCACAAATATAATATAGTATCTTGCTCATTCAAATTATTCTCTACAATCTGATCTACTTTCATTTTCTGCATTATTCTTACTATCATTTTTCTTATTATATTTTACTTGGAATAGATGTGCTTCCTTTCTGTCTATTCCAAGTAAAATATAAATGCATGAGGATAGAAAACATATCAATCTTTTTCATGTCTATATTGCCAAGACCTTATAAAGTGATCTACAAGTATTTATTAAAAGGAAGGAGAAAAAAAATGAAGAAAGGAAGGAACCAAAAAAGGAATAAAAATGAAGGAAAAAGAAGGTAAACAATTGTTGTGTTCATAAAAACAAGTTGCCACTCATTTTCTCTCATATCCACTATTCAATCTAGATATAATATGAAGGAAAATATAATAGTTTCCCCAAAGCATTCCCAAAACATTTTAAGCACCCTGGGGAGAAAGTCTACTTACTGCATATCTATGTAGAAAAATTGATTAGTGAATCTGCAGATAAAAGAGGAATGCAAATGATAAGAGATACAGAAAAAAAGAAAGACCCAGGTTGCAGTTTTGAGCAATGTTAGCTGCTTTATCTTGTTCCCTCTCCTGTTTTGGTAACCAAATAAGAAGAAAAAAAAAAAAAAACCACAGTAACAGCTCAAATGCATGTACTGAGTATCATTCATTGGATGATACACGGGGCTACATTCTCAGAGTGTGTATTATTCCCTCTGAGCAGAGCTCCATTGATTTCAAAGTCTCTAAGCTGCCATTTTGGAGACTGCTGAGTGCAAATATTGTAATGCCATCTGGGATACTTTAATGTGCTTTTGAGAAAATTAGTCTCCCTGTAATACTCAAACTTACCCTGATTGGGGTTTGGACTATATTCTTACTGAGAAAAGATAGCTCTCCTGGCTCTTATGCTTTATTTGCAGCACTTTAAATTTGACAAATCATACCAGAGTTTTGCCCAGGATTTTATTGATTCTACAAAGGGTGGTCCAAAGCCTTGAAGTCCATGGGCAAGTGCTCTGTAAGGACAAGGACTCTATGTTATAAATCACCATTTCACAAAGGGAAATGGTACATTAGGGGCACTCAATAAATGTTTGTTGAATAAATAAGTGAATGAATAAATGGATCAATATTAATTTCTATATTTTTAGTAAAAGAAAATGAGCAATTTGCCCTGTCAATCTGAGTTTTCACTTCAGGCATTTAAGAGTAGAATAGAAACTTCCTTTACAAGTCCAAAAAGGTGTAAACACTCTTCCTTTATTTTCTGTACAACAATCATCAACCACCAATCATATGCAAGACATGGAAATGAACAAAAAGCAATTTAAAAAAATCTTCTGCCATAAAAGGAAATTGATTGAAAGACAACCCAGTAAAGACCCATACCTGTCTTTAGATGTTTTCCCTGCTTTCCCTACTATAATTCCCTGTGGTCTAAGAGAGCACAAAATTTTTTCCAAAAAACAAATTCCCTATTAGTAGTGCCCTTCATTCTTCAAAAGTCCTTGGTCCTCCTGATTTATGTTTAATTAAGAATATAGAGGCTATCCTTTCTTCAGGCTTTAATAGACACAGTGTATGAATTAAGACATCCCAAAAAGCTAAGCATTAAATGATACTTTTTTGGCCCTCAATAAGATTTCATTCTCCCAAATATTTTAGCATGGTGTCCTGGGCTTTCATTAGGTGTTCCCATAGTAAAGCGCCACAGGAACCTCACCTTGACATTTAATATGGGGAAGGTCTTTGAGCATGATTTTTTCATTATATCTCTCTGCATCCCCTCTGCCTATGAAATGTCACATGAGAAGATTTTTCAAAACTGAGAACTGGGTAAGTCCTTGCTTCTCCCAAAGAATTCCTTTCATTATATTCAAGGTTAATCTTATAACTTTTGTAGCTACCTTTTGATTTCTTTTTGACTATCAGAAAGCTTAGAGTTGGAAATACAATCAAACTTCAGTCATTAATGGAATTACATTGTTCTTCTATCATTATTCTAACTTCTCCACAGAGATGAGGAAATAAAGGCCTTCAAATTTATATGTAAATTTTTAATGAAAGCTAATTCCAAAAAATATAAGATATATTTTGCCCTTTTTTCAGAGAATAAAGAACAAGTGATCAGTACAGATCAGAATGTACTTGTCCTCATAGAAATTATATTTCTTGTATTTTTGTTCACTATTTTTTGAGTATGAAAAGTGGAAAAAGAATACCCTTCCTTTGATCACTCATTTAAATAATCACATATGGCTAATATTTCATTACAGTTCCTTTTAATTTGTTTAGATATAAGACCATTCTATTGTTATTAAAATCTTTTCTCAAATGATCAAGTAATATATTATTATTATTATTACGTTACTATTACTGTTGGGAGAATATACCTAATTTGCTTAGCCTATCCTAACACCTTAATTTTTCAGGTTGTTTCCTGTTCCTTGGTCATTGTAATTCTGTTATGTTTTGGGATTATTAGTCCATAGGACCTTCTACTATTTTTTGTTAGATTATTCCAGACACACATATATATCACTTTATTATATTCACCACAATAGATATCCTTTTATGTAGTTACTATATGTATTTGTATTCTAGAAGAGATTTAATAAGCGAAATTAATATTTAAGTCATTTAAGTTTTTGTATGTAATCACTGACATTAAAAAATGCATTACAATAAGACAAAACACTATAATATGTAGTATTTCTGACAGCCATAAAGATCAAGAGTAGGAAACGTTTATTTAATATTGAAAAAGGAGGCTTTCTGTGATATTTCAATAATCTCCTTGTTACAGTCAAGCATGCTAAAGGGTAACTTAGCTATTATTCAAATTAGGCTATTAATGAGTCAATCCTATGGTAATCCAGCTGAATAATTTTTTCTCTAGAGATATCTATACATAACAAATTTTCCATAAAGTTTGACAATTTAAAAAAGTGTTCTAGTACAGAATTACCCTCCCTCTGAGGGATTGCAGAACTGAAACTGGGTAGAATTCTCACACATAAGAGTAGCCACCAGAAAGCTTAAAGCTATGCTTACCCTTCACCTAAACAATTGGTTCATTTGCTCAAATAAATAACAAAAGTCTTCCAGTGTGCTGCTAACCAATCAATCCATTTAAATGTTATCTCTGTGTAGTAGCAATGGTGTAAAAGAGCTGTGTTTTATTTTATTTTTTTCCCAATTCTGAGAGGCAACTCTCTTCTAAGTTAAGAGTTTTTCTGAAATACACATTGTGTGATAAATTAACGCCTCTTTATAATGTACTAAGGAGACAATAGCTTAGTAATGAAAGCCTATAAAAACCCTGGCAGTTTCCTCTGTAAATATCTACTCTATTAATGCATTCCTATTTCTAAAGTGAAATAGAGAAACTGACGTAAACCCCATTGCAAATGACTTTGCTGAGAGCATTTAATTGATAGACTTCTAGATTTTTTTGAAGGTGAATCATTTTTACATTCTGTATCTATAGAGGATGTAAGTCATTTCCCAGCTTTGTCTTCATTGTGTTTTTGTTTTAAATCATCTACTGTTACAGCTCTCTTTTAGCTCCATCTTTCCCTTGCCTCCTACCACTCTAAACATCAACAGAAAGCCAGATTGAGAAATAATATGGAAAGATGAACTTTGGACTAAGACAAGGAAAAAATGAGCCCTTAAATTTTCTATTTTTATTTTTATATGATTTTGCTCTGGTCCAGACTTATGTTTTCTTTTATTTAAACCAGAGTGAAAGCCCACCATTTGTATTTTGACCTGTTTCCTTGTTCAAAGCACATACAGTTCTTCATGGGTCTTGTCTGCATCCCAAAATTTAACCTATGTATTTACTCAATGATTAAAAACACAGAAAGCAAAGGTACAAAAAAGAGCAGGATATTGATCATTTTCAATATGGTGAACCCAAGTATAGGACAATTAGAATGGTAGATACAGAAATTTAACACTGCTCCCCGGACCTGACCATTCCTAACACTGCTCCCCGGACCTGACCAAAAACAGTAAAATAATTGAGTACTCAGTAAAAAAAAATGCATTTTTATTAGTATTTGCATTACTCTAAAAAACAGGAATGAAACAATGGTAAAAACTGCAAAATTCTAAATAGTACTCGTAATCAATCAGTCACCAGAATTTTTCACAGCCAGCAATAGCTTTTGAGGATTCAGGAATAATAAGATACTGGTAATTAATATTTTAAATTTGTGACTTATCTGCAACTTAGATTAGTATAAGGACTGATTGTCCTTGGCATTTACTTGCTTTTAATTATTTCTCCATTCTATCTGACAGCTGATTCCCCTGAGCCTAGAGCTCAGGTGGAGATATACTGGAGCAAGACTAACTGGGCTTCCCATTGGGACACTCTCCTGAAGAGGGGTATGAAACTTGAACAGAGTCCATCTCTGTGTGTGTGAGGTCAATCAAACTGGATAATCCAGAAAGGAGGCACCAAACCATGAACTGGAAGATGAAATGGTGGTTTAGACAATAAGTCCCTCTGAACTGAGGTAGAAACCAAAGTGAAGACTAGGGGCATAGAAAGTAGACCTGAGGTGTAAAATCATTAAATCATAGGGAAAGTAATGAAATGTATGGACACTAATCTTTTGTTGCACTTCCATTCAAATATAAGGAATATCTCACACACGTTTTTTTAAATTGGAAATAAACAATCGGTTACATGTGACACCCTCCCTCTTTGCATTATGATTAACCCCACTTCCGTTATGTCTATTTCTATCAAGAGCAAAAAAATATCAAATGTTTTTATTCTTTCTTGCATCAAAAGAAGTGAGAGACTCCCGCTTTGTGATTTAAAACATGTCTCTTCATGGCATTGAATTATCTAGTAATATGTGATGACCACAATACCTATAAGCATGACTAGGATGACATCTATTTTTTATTACTGTGATTCAAGCCTTACATTTATTCAAACTTAGTTGAAATCTGTTGGATTTTAAACAATAATGTTGATTTTGAGTCATTTAAATGACATTTCTATCACTGAAGACTATCTCCTGATTTTCAATACATTACTTGATTATTCCAAGGTTTGTTTTTTTCCATTGGCAAATGCAGTAAAATATCTGAAAAAAACTGTTTTAAAGGCTGAATGTGTCTATTAACCTATATGGACACTATTAGTAGAGGGCATAACTCTCCATGTGTTCTAAAAGTGTAGAGTTTCTTTGTGTTTTCTGCTACTCTAGTACATTTCTTTCTCTTCCAATGTATAAGGGAAACACTAGGAGTTGCAAGGGGATTCTCAACAGGCATTTTCACACCTTCCTCTTGAAAATTATCAAGGAAAGTCTTTAAAGACTGGCTCTTTCAGTCATCATAAATTTCCTTTGTGTCCCTGTTTTTGAATAACAAGTGAACTGGTTACTGCAGTAATGTTTAAGAGTAAGGCATGTAAGTAGAAGGAATCTCATGCATCTCTATTATCTTCATGAACTCTATCTACTAGAGAACTCACCTGAATATATACAAATGATTCCAGAACAAGAAATAGTAAATCCAATTTGTTCTTTTTAAAGATGTGTTCTTTTTGAAATCACATTTATTCGAATAAATGGGTTCAGTGCACAAATATTCATAATAATGCACCAGAAGACCTATAAAACCACTGTCATCAGAGAGTAGTAAAACAAAAAATTGTAAAATTAGATGAACTTATGCAGATTCTAGGTCTTCTACCTAGTCTCTCTCTTTCTCTTTCCTTTCTCTTTCCCTCCCTCCCTCCGTCCCTCCCTCCCTTCCATCCTTCCTTCCCTTATTTCATTGTTGTTGTCTCTGTGGTTTTCATTGGCCCAGGTCCACATACTCTTTTTTATGAGCGTTTTAAGATTTACTCTCTTAGTAATTTTCAAATACACCATAGAGAATTATTAACTATAGTCACTATGCAGTACATTACATCATTATGACTTATTTATCTTATAACTGGAAGTTTGTACCTTTTTACCCACTTTACTGATTTTGCCCATTCTGCAAGTCCCACCTCTGGCAAACACAAATCTGTTCTCTGTATCTATGTGCTTGGTTTGCTCTGTTTTAAAATCCACATGTGAGACAATAGGGCATTTGTCTTTCTCTTTCTGTCTTACTTCACTTAGCATAATGCCCTCCAGATCCACTTATATCATCATGAATGGCAAGATTGCATTCTTTTTTATTGCTGAATAGTATTCCATTGTATATACATGTCATATCTTCTTTATTTGGTCATCTATTGGTGGACACTTAGGTTGTTTCCATACCTTGACTATTGTAAATAATGCTTCAGTGAAGACAGGGATGCATATATATTTCCAAATTAGTGTTTTTGTGAAACTGCTGAATCATATAGTAGCCCTATTTTTAATTTTTTGAGTAACTGCCATACTGTTTTCCATAGTGGCTGCACCAATTTACGTTCCCACCAACACTGCACAGGGTTTTTGGTTTGTTTTTATTCCTCAGCAATACCAGCTATTTCTTACTTTTTTGACTTAGCTTTTCTAAAAGTTACAAAGTGGTATCTTATTGTAGTTTTAACTTGCATTCTTCTGATGATTAGTGATATTGAACATCTTTCCATCTATCTGTTGGCCATCTGTATTTCTTTCAAAAGAAGCTTAGTTGAAAATTTGGAAAATTGTTCAGATCCTCTGCCCATTTTTAAATCAGATTGATTGTTGGTTTTTTTACTATTAACTTATGTAAGTTTTTTGTGTATTTTTGATATTAACCCCTTACTGGATATATGATTTGCAAATATTTTTCCCATTCAGTAGGTTGCCTTTCATCTTGTTGATGATTTCCTTTGCTATGCAGAATATATACTTTAATATACACCAAGAAGAAATTTCTGTCAATTTAAAGTTTAGCCTCATATATCTTTTTAGACTCTCAAATGAAATTGAGTTACTTCTCTTGAAATCTATGAGCTTGAAAGCCTTCCATCCATTGGATTCTGTCATAAGACTCTTCATTCTTGCACTTTTTTGATCATTTCTATCTCTCCTCTTAACCTACCTATACCCCCAGTGGTTTATCAATAATTCCATCTTTATAGTGCTAGGTATTTTCCTGAGATGATGTTAATCACCCTCTGAATACTTATAATTTATAAATTCTCCTACCATTAGCTTTCTCCCAGATTCCAGACTGATATAGCCAAGCTATTATCTTACAGTCACACAGATTCAAATTGCCTAGCAACTTTCTCTGCAAGCTTGTTCTTTCTCACATATCTCTTTTCCTAGTGTCACCAATTTACATGAACTTGAACAAGCCTCTAACCAAGCAATATTCTTAACTTGTTTTTCCTTTCTCCTTATCTCATCACTTGTCAATTCATCAATTTTCTTTCCTTAATATCTCTAAAAAGTTAACTGTCTCAACCTCCATTGGCCATTCCATAGTTAAAGCCTACATATTTCTTCTTGACCCATTCCTCTCTATTCACTATGTATCTGCTGGAGTCATTCATCTGAATGTATATCTGAATATGTCAATACATTGTTTAAAATTGTTTTATGACTATATGTCAATAAAGTCTTTATGACTATAAGATCAAGCCAAAACTACATCAATCACATACAAAGACCATTATCATTTAATCCTTAACAATTTCAACATGTGTCTTTAATGTCTGTTCTTCACACGTAACATTCCTGCAATACTGAACTTCTGACAGTCTGACCCACTACTTCTGTACCCCACTTTCCCACTACACCGCTCTTCTGTATTCCTTCATCAAGCCCAGTACACTTCACTGATGCATAAAATGTGTGAACTGATATCTCCACAAGCTTGTCCACTTGGGGAACTCATTCTTATTATTCTACCCCTTTTCATGAATAACTCCCTCACAAAACTTTCTCTATCATCATTAAAAATCTTGCAAAATAATTTTCTACTCCACCTCTAGGAAATCTGAATCTTCTATATATTTCCATGATTACATTATGTGTGTATGTGTGTGTGTGTGTTGTAAATATCTAAATGACAAATGTCAGCCTTTGCTGTGAAGAAAATGAAAAAGAATAATGGAAAAAATTAATATTTGTAGGCGTGAGTGTGGCAGACAGAGACAGAAGGAGATAGTGATGCAGAGAACAAGAGAAGTGTAAACAGAAAGATGGGGAGAATGCATGAGTATATATTTGAGGATTTTATAAACTTAATATTTGGCAACAATAATAAAATTATCATTGAAATATTTGTAGTTTTGGTCATTATTTTCCCTTGAAATAATGCCATTTAAGGATTTATCAAAGAAAAATATCTAAATATTTATAATCGCCAGTAGTATAAAGATATTAATGTATTTACTGATAGCATAGTTTTAATTTTTGTTTTGCTTGGTAATCATTTTAAAATTTATTTTCCTCTTCAAACAAGTGCTACAATATGTTTAATTACATGCATTTTTTGACTAGTGACCCCTAATATGTAGTGACAGGAAGGTATGTTTATTCTTCTGTCAAACTAGATATATCTGAGCTTTTAAAAAATATGTATGTACCCTGACTGGTGTGGCTCAGTCAATCGAGCACCAGACTGTGAACCAAAGGGTTGCTGGTTCCATTCCCCATCAGGGCACATGCCTGGGTTGCAGGCCAGGTCTCCTGTTGGGGGTGCTCAAGAGGCAACCACACACTGATATTTCTCTCCCTCTCTTTCTCCCTCCCTTCCTCTCTCTAAAAATAAATAAGTAAAGTCTTTAAAAATAAAGTAAAAATATGTATGCTGTTGTACATATACATATATATATATGCATTTCCAAATACACATGCACATATGTAAATATACACACACATTAGTTTTCTGAGACTAGAAGTCAGCCACTTGGCACAATGCAACATTTCCCATGTTGTTTTTTATTTGAGTTAAGGTTAAAGGATTTTTGTACAAAGCATTCAGATATAGTCTACTTCTGGCAAATTGCATGCCTCCCCATACAGGGCTATTGTTCTGCTTCTAAAAGCAATCTTGCTTCATCTGAATGGATGACCTTATTCTGAAGTGATTGGTTCACTTCAAAGGCCACGTATACTTTTTTCCATGAGCAAAGGAAAACTAGACTAAATCAATTTATATTTCCCATGAATATGAAAAAATCTCTTTGGTTCACAAAAGCTGTGGCAGAAAAAGAAACCACATAAAATAAGTCATCATGGAACTTGAACATTAATTTGTATGAAGCACTTGTAATCTTACATGAAATGCTATACTACCTTTGGCATTGGAATTATTTTTACTTATAAATTTTTTATTATCACTAAGTTTTGATACTGAGGTATTGCAAACTGCACAGCAGTTTATACTGATTTCCACAGCCAGGGAAGTAGCCTTGAGGCCTTCTTCTTCAGAGGTAATGTCATTAGTTCACCAGTTTCGGTGGCATCCCACACACTGCCCAAGAAGTTCCTCTCTCTGTTAGTTCCACCTTCACCTGCCAAGAAAAAATACCCAGCTTCCTTTATTTTACAGAGAAACAAAGTCATTTGGACATAATTTGGAGAACTGCCAGAATAAACAAAAAAGGTTATAACAATAATATCTCTATATATTTAAATGCTCTTCTAGAATATATGACTTTAATTGATTTTTACCTTTTTATGGAATACAATTAATGTAGTAGAAATTGAACTTTGTCATCAACCAAGGATTTAAAGAAAAGATACAAAACTTTATGAAGGCTAAAACTATTAAATCATTGCTAGATTTTTTTTTTTGTCTTTCACAAAATAGTACAATACTTATTGTTAAGAAAAACAATCTCGATTTTATCTGAAGTAGTTTTTGTTTGTTTTATCTAAGAAAAATTCTAAACTAGGTGATTCATTAAAAGCTTATTGTATATCAAAAAAATAATTGGTATTATTTCTACATGGAAATTATTCACATTATTTGTACAACTGAATATAAGCATCTTAAAGACACTTGTATGTTTTGTTCTCAGAAGACCCTCCTTGCAAAGCAAGGTTTCATACAATAAGCTCTGAAGATAGTTAAAACTCATCTTACCATCAGAATGCTTAAGACAGAGTACTTCAGAAATTCTGAATTATTTCAATCCTTTTAGGAACACACTGTAACCTTATAATCAGCTCATCCCTCATTAAATGTGATTTTACCCCCTTATGCTTTTAAAAACTTTATTTTATATAATAAATTTTCATTTGGAAATACCAGAAGAATTAAGTTATACCAAGTGTAATAGAATCATTGATATTAGAGATGAGAAAAATGCATTAGGCCTCTCCTTTGAAGTCTCATGAAGGACAGTTTTCAATATAGTGTGTGACTTAGTGAGTTCTCTAGTCTAGAGTTTAATGGGGATTTCCAGTATGCTAATAAAATGCTTTTTAAAATCTATTTGGGCCATGGGTACCCAAGTGAGGTAGATGTTACTGGAACACAGAATAAGTTCTCATTTTCTGTAGTTCCTTAATATTGGCCTTGGGTGGAAAGGCACTATCTTTAGGGTCTCCACAGGTCACAAAGCCATTACATGAACCAAGGCCACTAGAACCATCCACCTGTCCCTGTCATGCCTCTTTGGATAACAGCCTCAGGGATAAAACTTTTGTGTTCTGCACAAATCGGGGTAGCCATTTCCTCAAATTCTACTTTTATATACTGAGTTATTGTATTTTAAAACAAGGCAGAGAAATTAAATAGAGCTGGACAAAAGTAATTAAAAGATGGAAAGTAGAATAACGATGAAGAAAAAGTATAAATGGAAAGAATGTTTATGG
The DNA here is from genome assembly GCF_004126475.2 of Phyllostomus discolor. NCBI lineage: Eukaryota > Metazoa > Chordata > Mammalia > Chiroptera > Phyllostomidae > Phyllostomus > Phyllostomus discolor. The sequence goes on from NC_040907.2 coordinate 60,937,260, forward strand.
AATTAAACCTGGATTTTCAAAACTGTTTCCATTAGAATTATTAAACTTGTCTGCTGATATCGTCACTTTTTAATGCTTGCTTGTTTTTAATATGGAGTGAGATAAGAAATGTGAAGTATCTAGCATAATATATGTATTCTATAATTAATTACTTTTGTTCTTTATCAACGTAATGTTCTCTCATATGCAAGTAACCTGATACAATGTAAAGGTATAGCCTTAAATCTCTGTGACAGTTCCTACTGTAATTGTCTACTAGGAAATATAGAGGCTATTTTTCACAGTTTGCCATGATTTTGAACAGGAAAAATCATGCACTATACCACATAGCCATTCATTCATTTATCGAATAAATACTTATGGAACAAATCAGCTCTCAATTATTGTGTTAATTGTGGGCACACAGAGGTGGACAGAAAACCCAGTGGGCTCAGGTTCCAATAGAGGTGACAGGTATATAAACAGGTAAACAAAGAACAAAGGAATAAGTGCTGAAATGGAGGTCTGTTGTAGGTACAGCCAAAGGGCAGTGATGGGAGAAGGGTTCACATGGAGACCTGGGACACAGAGGCCTCTGTCTGCCCCCAGAAGTAAGCTGTAGCATAAATATCTTCAATGCCACACACCAAGGTGAAACAAACAACCTGTCTGTTGTGTATGTGAAATGGTAGGCCATCCTTAACTCTGCACGTTAGTGAGGCCCTATACACTCAGCGCAATCAGTGAAAAGAAAAGTGGAAAATTATTAAAGCATTACTTCAGTTAATGAGTTATCTGAGAATAAAGATGAATGAAGTCTAATTCTGTTTAGACATAAAAAGTGAACAAAAGTCTTCATAAATTATTCAAAGAATGTTAGTGTATCGCAGAGATCAAGAACCATGTCCCTGTAAGAGATAAAGGTGTTCGGCAAGGCCAAAGACTATCACTTTGTGTAAGGAGATTAAAAGGGTCAGTTACAAGGAAGAAATAATCAGTGCAGTCGAGTTTGCTTTTCTCATTTGTGCCCTCCTCACCTCTGTTTGCTAGCACCTGTACAACCCAATAAGATTATCTGTTGCTGGACTGACTGGCTATAATTTACCATAAGTTCCAGTGTGTTACCTCATCAGATTTTGGTTTCCTAGGCTTATGGCTTTTTGATTAATTAATACTTGATTAACTTGCTGTTTGTTTCTCCACCTTATTTCAGAAATGTCTTTTGAGGTGACTGATTTTAGGATGGCTTAATAATAAACTTTACCCTTGTTAAAATAGCGTACATCCACAGGCAGGTGGACAAAGGTTTTCTATCCATAAAAGAATCCTTGAAACCCAAACTGCGCTTGTCTACCCACATGCTCAAGGCATGTCAAGGCACCGGTTTATGAAGCACTCCCACATTGTTTTGTTTAGTCACTCCTCTACTTTCCAGAAGCATGTTGACAATGATGATAGTATAATACTATCATTATTTTCTTACATATGTGTTTTATCCAATGCTTGTTCAGCTTTAATTTGCATTATCGTAATTACCCAAGGAGATAGGTTTGTTCAAACATAGCTTCTGATTCAGTATGTGTGAAATTGATCTTTCTGACAATTTCCATGTGGCACTGCTGCTGCTGATTCTGGAACTATGCTTTGAGAATCACTGTTCTATCTTGGTAAATACCTAAATGGTAGTGCTCAAGTCCTACCTCTGGACAGAACCTCTTAGGAAGTTCTCAATAAATGTTGACACCACTGAATAAATGAATGAATAATTGCCCCTGGTTTAATTCTTCAGGGAGGAAAAAACAAATAGCTCCTGATCCCACTTCTCAAAATGTTGGCCTTTGAAAAACTCTTAAGTAGAATGAGCCTAGGGACAAGACCATAGGGGGAGCAGAAAACCTTCAAGTGGAAATGTCAAACAACGTTTCAATCTTTGCTTTTCTCAGTGATAGACAAATGAACTTCTCATAAATCCCTGGCAGGATTCAAAACATATTACTAAAGGGATGGGTTGTAAAAAAAATGAAGCTTCAATCAAGAGACTGTTATAAATTCATTAAGGGCAAACAAAGAATGACTGGCAGCATTTTTTTCTCTTAACAATGTTACTGAGCACATCCAGGAAATAACAATATGCATACAGTATCTGCAACCACAAAAATGCCTTTCTTCTCATGTACAACTTGCTGTTTTTAAAAGCAAGAATACATCCTTTTACAGTCTGTTAATTAGAACAAAGATACCCATATTAGGTCCTATGCCTACCATGATCAATAAAATAAATGAATTCATTTTTTTAACTCTATGATGGCAGTGTTATTACCAAGGTACCAGTACATACCAGCTTCCATTCTCCAGTGGATTGGCCTCTGCCACTCCTGGAATTGGCCCTGTTCACTTTTCTTTTTACTAGACTAAATAATAAAGATATGCTTTGCTTTTCTTCACAAGTCATTATAATAAACCTTATAATTCCATTTTGTTCAGCTCGAAATTGTGAAGTCTAAAGTTTGACATACTAGTTTATTGCTAACCTATTCCAGAGAACCATTAGGCATTTCCCCAGCTGCCTGTAGGCTTTTACTTTTCACACTTCTCCAACAACGAGAAGGGAACAGCAGAATATTGCCAACCAAGTAAGCATTGCTTAGTGGCTTGGCAATATCTGGCCTGCCTGATATCTCCAGCCTGTTTTGTGAAGGCAGCCCAAACACCATGGTGTTCCCAAAATGCTGACTGGGTTGACTAAGCCTGTAGTAACTTCACAAAATTGTAAGTTAAAACCTTGTTAATTACAAGCATCACCACTTCCTTTCTTTTCTTCCTTTCTTCCTTTTTTTTCTTTTTCCTTTCCTCCTTTCCCCTCTACCTTCCTCCTCCCTTTCTTCTCTACATTTCTCCTCTTCCCTCCTTCCCTCCCTTCCATAGCTCTTCTCAATTACCCAGCACTCAACATTTTGCAATTTGGCATGAGGACCACTTTATTTGTGTGTGACAGAAGAAGATGAACACTCCAGGAACTGGGCAGCAGCTCCACTGAGACCCCATCGGACTGAGTATGGGCTGTGAATATTGGAGGTATAATGAGTTCAGACAGGGGTTGCCAACACAGACAATGCAGTGCTTGGTCAAGAAGATAAATGCAAGCCCTGGCTGGCGTAGCTCAGTGGATTGAGCTTGGGCTGGGAACCAAAGTGTCCCAGGTTCGATTCCCAGCCAGGGTACATTCCTGGGTTGCAGGCCATAACCCCCAGCAACCGCACATTAATATCTCTCTCTGTTTCTCTCTCTCTCCCTCTCTCTCTCTCTCTCCCTCCCTTCCCTCCCTAAAAGTAAATAAATAAAATCTTTAAAAAAAATTATATGAAAAAAAAGAAGATAAATGCGTGTCTTTTTATATTTATCAAAAACAACCAAACCAGAGTACAAAAATAGCAGTATATTCAGGGGAAAAAATCAATCATTGACAAATGTATAAAATGAAGATGACAATAATATTGTGAGGTTACTCTCAGAGCAAGAAATTGTAAGAAAAGTACTCAGTACATTGTTTGCCACTTAATAAGTAAAATGCTCAGTAAATGGTACTATCTTCATCATCACCTTCCTCATCTTTTTGTGATCATCAGCACCAAAATTGGCAAAACCTTAAATTAGAGCTAATTTTATTAAAATCTTTAGCTATTGGTCAACTCTTGCTTGATATATACTCACACCAAGACTTACTGACCTCTGAGGGTCCTGCAGGGGGCCATGATACACTCATCATCAGCTCACGTCCAGGTTGACTGTTAGGTTTCCTATTGGTGTGACAAATTTATGATGGGAAAATATGCACAAATGTTTTTAATTGCCTGATAATTGTTCTTCATTTAGAAAATATCTCCCTTTAAAGTGCTATGCCTTAATTCTTAAAAACTTCAAAAAGAAAAAATGATGTATTATTATTCTCACCGCCTTAATACCACATTCCTCAACATTTTTATATGTTTTATTTTGAATTCTTAGGCACATTTTAGAGTCATAATAATAATGTGCATACCATGTGTTTCACTTTACATATATTGTGGTGATTAAGAGTAGGTTTTGTCATCAGAACGTCAAGGTTCCAATTGTAGCTCTGCTGTCTATTAGCAATGTAATCTAACAAGTCTCATAACCTCCCTGAAACTCAATTTCTCCTTATGTAAAAATGAGGTAATAATAATAATAACAATGAATGTCTCATTGCGAGAACTAAATTACGGAACCCATGTAAAGTGCTCCCTGCAATACCCAGAACATAGTATTCCATAAACCTGCATTTTAATGTTTGAGGGAAGTCTCTAATCTTTTAACACGAACTGGTTTTTAATAATATGAAATATTATGTGATGTTATAGGTAGCAAAATTTCAGGTTTCCACCATCTTTCCTATTAATGAATATTCTTTTAAGTTTTTTGCTGATGTAATCATTGAAACCTTAGCTGTTTATTAAAATTCTTACTTCAAATGATAATGGGAAAAATACAGTTGAAAAATAATGTGAAAAAATTCTTACTTCAACTTAACTAAAGAAGTAATGTATGTCATGCTGGCCACCCTTCTTCATCCAAGCTTCCTTCTTTTACCCCTGCCCCCACCACCCAGCCGCCTTCACCCAGGACACCGTCACAGAGAGAGCTCCTGCCAGAGACATGTCACTATGACGTGGTTCTGTCCTTTCAGTCCACAGTTCACACTTTTCCTAACACAGAAATCCCAAGGCTCGAACTGCTTCTACTCACCTTCTTTTTTCAGAAATTGACCTATAAGAACAAATTGTAACTTGTTTTTCAAATCTAAGTTTAATTTGCATTTCTTTGGCTACTAATGTGGTGAACATTTTCCCATATGTTTTACTACTTGTATTTGCTCTTTGGTGAGTTGCCTGTTCATGTCTTATATCCAGTACTTACAAATTTGTACGGACTTCTTTTAAAATCACAACGTTATTAACTCTTTGTTGAGTATAGAGAGGGATAATCTCTGTGAAATAAAGATTTTACATTTATAAAACTAAATTTATTGGCATTTCTCTTTATAATTACTTTTTAATCATGTGTGAATTCATAGTCCTCTATCAAAAATTCCAATTATTTTTTACATCTTTTTTTTACCTTAACAATGGTTTATTTTTTTTATCTTTAACATTTGAATCAATTAGAACTTATTTTGGACTCTTTATCCTCTACTCCTTTTGACTAAGCCTTTTCCTCATCATTTTATCAATTTATAATCACTTTATTATACAAGGCATTTTTACAAGCAATAATCATTTCTGGGCTACTTTTTCTTTTCCATTCAGCTGTCTATTTTATGTCAAAACTGTAAGTTTACTTATTATAACTTCATAATACGCTTTGAGTTGTGGTGGTAGGAGTAGTTGTTCCAAATTTACTTTGATTAGTTTTCTTACTTATCTTTCTAAATGAATGTCATGTTAGAAAAAATATTTCAAATTTCCCCAAAAGCTCCTATTTTATTTTAATTACATGAAATATATAAGTAAATGTGGAAATTATATTGCAGATATAAATAAATGAGTTTCGGTCATTTCATTCAGAATCATGTTTTATTCTTAATTAAAAATCTCATAAAGATTTTTCATTTTCATTATATATTTTACTTATATAGATAGCAACTATATTCGTAATGTTTATATATGATTTAGAGATTTCTTTTGAAAATTGTCCTGGGTTACTAATATTTTTATTGATATTTGACTGTGACTTCTTTTCATTGTTTTTCTAGCTTTTTATTAAACAGAGCTGTATTTTAAGTCATATTAATACTATTTTATATAATTGTGGATTATAATTGCTCAAGACTTATACTCCATTTTTATTCTTACATTACTGTTTAATCAGAAATCCCCAAATAATAAAAAATAATGATGGTAACAGGGATACTTACTGTATTCCTAGGTTTCACCATTAAATAAATTTTGGCTATTGATTTGAGATAGTGACTTTACCATGTTCACAAAACAGTTTATTCTTTTTCTAGTCTTTTTTCATAAAGAATGTCTGTAGACATTTACACTCTCCTTTCCAGCACCTTTTGACATAAAATATAATTTCCTTTTAATATATCAATTTGTTATTCTCTATGAATAGTTTTGTAATACTGAATCATGCTTTCTCTCCTAAGATAAGACCTCACGTGGTTCTGGTAAATTAGTTTTTACAACACTCTAATAATGGACTTATAATCCAAGAATTTAAACAAAAAATAATTGTTGTAGCAAACATTTCCCTGAAGTCCTGATCTTATAACCTTACATGCCTTCCTTTATCCACCAATTTGGTAATCCTATTTTTAAAAAAATTAAGCTTATACTGAAGGAGGTCATGCCCTTCATTGGTCAGGACTCCTTTGTTCAACAGCAGTTGAAAGTTTTTCTCCCTTAATATTTGTTTTTATGTTATGTTTCATTAATTACTGACACAGAAGAATTATGTAAATATTCTTCCCAAGTACTGGCCTAACTGAGCCCTTCTGTGATTTTAGGTTCTAGATAAGTCTCAGCATAGTGTGGCATGCTTTATATGATCATCATTATATATATATTTTCCTAGGGGAGTTATTCTTCTCTTCATCATCAGTTAGCAGTTCTTCTGCTCTCACACCAAATCACATCAACATCCACGGCTGTAGAGCAGGCTTTGTTTTTCTCTGCCTGATGGTAATTTCAAAGTCACCCAGACTCAACATAGGGGATTTTTCAATATCCCATTATTATTCAGACTACTATTTCTATTCTAATTTAAAAAATAACAGTTTGGACATCCATCCACAGCTAATACGCGATAGGGTTAGATGTTGTGAGCTACGTGTACCTGGTGACACACACATGCCTGAGATAAAAATGGACTGATTTCAACTTCATACCATTGTCTAGATTATTTACTTTTTAAAAAGCAATTTTAAATTTATATAATATTGAGAGATATTATGAGGCACTGGAAAAGATGGGTGAATAAAGGACATAAACTGAGAAACTCATTTGATCAAAAACAAACTGTGTTTAAAGAAACACTGAAAAGTCAAAAATTGGACTGATAGAGTTGTTATCTTAAGACCCTAGAATCATTGAGAGAAATAGGAAAACTAAAATACTTTTTTTTCTTCAATGTGTTGCAAGAGCCCATTCTGTTAGTTTGGGGATTACAAACCATGAATCTTTCCATAGGGTCCCCACTTAAAATATAGTCTGGGGTGTTTTTATTCATCAAAGAAAAATTTTAGGATTCTTCCTCCAATATAATTTCCTAATTACTTTATTCACATGTTTAGCATTTATAATTATTTATGTATTCAGGCACTGTCCTGAACCTTGCTCGCAAACAGGGAAGAGAGGTCCTCAAGCTTCCAGGACTGTTCTCATTCACACATCACCTGCTCTCACCGTCCATCACTCCAGCTGTCTGTAATGAACAATGTTGGAGGATAGCTTAGGTATATAGAAAGAATTTATTTCTTTGGAGTTCTTTAAAATGGGAAACTCAACTCTTAATATTTCTTTTAAATTGATTTTAGTTATACATCAAAGTAATTGACCTGATCCTGTCCCACTGAAACATTTCACTTAAAGATCTGACAGGTAAAAAAGCTTTTGGGTTTTGAGTGTCCCGTATCAGTGGGTGAGGGGGGTGGGGAGAGTGTGTGTGTGTGTTTGGTTACTCAAGCCACCTCAGGTGACCACATGTTCTTCATTAGTTAACAATAACAAAAAGTCCTCCAGAGAAGAGTTTGTCAAAGATGATCAGCTTCTCTAATAATTAAAGAAATGTGAATTAAAAGTATAAGGCGCACTTTATAAAAACCTAAAGGCCTTTATATTACTCAATCTTGATGAAGGCTTAGGAAAGCAGAGTCTTTGTGGATTCATGGGAAAAGAGCTTGGTACACCATTTTTAAAGGGAAAATTTAACAGTGCCCATCAAAACAATATGCACAAACTCATTCATTATATCATTTCTATGAATTCTTTTTAATGCAAAATTTTATACAAATGTAAAGAAATTTGTGCAACAATGTATAGAATGGCTTATTTATTAGGGAAGCATTCTAAATGTCTATCTGGTGGTGACTGGTTGGATAAATTAAAGTATACTTACACCAAGACACATTATGGAACTTTAAAAATTAATATTTATATGTGCTATATATTGAGAAATATGCCTTTAAAGGTGTCTTAAAATAGGTTGCTGTAAGATAGTAAAACCTCATTTGCATAGAAAAAGAGGTGTGTGTGTGTGTGTGTGTGTGTGTGAATGACTAGAAAATTACCAGAAAGCTATTTAAGAAACTTTTAAAACCGGTTACATGGCTAGAGAGGGTAGGCAGGTCTGAGGAAGTACATAAGGAGATTTTACTTTTCAATTTGCGCCTCTTCTTTTATTGTTTAATTGTTTTAGCATTTTAAACTAATCTTTAAATAATGAACCATTCATTTCCTTTTTGAATTACAGAAAATAACAAGTTCATAACAGATGTGAAATTGGAATGAACAATACTGTTTCTGCCTCTATCACTATAATTCTATACATTGTGTGTTTTCTTTACAAAGTTTTATTGATAAGTGATCTGAATCATTTGAATATTTTCTGTATTTATCTGCTCATGCTGTCATAACAAAATACCACAGACAGGGTGGCTTAAACCACAAACATTTTCTCACAGTTTTGAAAAACCGAAGTCCAAGATCAGGGTACCAGTAGGGTTGGTTACCGGTGAGACTTCACCTGGCTTTCAGATGACTGCCTCCTCACTGTGTGCTCACAAGACTGTGTGCTCACAAGACTGTGTGCTCACATGACTGTGTGGCTGGAAAAGAGAAATCTCTGGTGTCTCTTCCTCTTCTTATAAGGACACCAGTTGTATTTAATTAGGGCCCTAACATTAAGACTTCATTTAACCTAAATAACCAGTTAAAGGTCCTACCTCCAAATACAGTTACATCAAGAGTTAGAGCTTCAGCATATGCATTGGTGGGGGGCTATAATTGAGATTATATACATTCTGAATATTTAAACACTTTAAGTGACAATGTAGCAAAGATAACTAATATGCTTGTTAATGTTGCTTAGAAAGGCTATTTCATAAAATACCTGGTAATAGATGAGGGCAGCAATTTACAACCATTTTTCACCTCATGGCACAAATAAATTACTAAATTCTACAGCATACCAAAAATATTTTTTTTTTGCTGATCTGACAAAAAAATAGGTATAACTTTGATCCATTTATGCCAGACAACATTGTGTTGGCTGCTGTCAATTTTTTTTATTTGACAGTCTAAGGGAAAAGAGGTCAGTGCTCCTGACTAAATAGGCAAGTATTGCATGTTTTAAAAATTCTTGCAGCACACTAGTTGAAAAATCACTGGATTAGGGTAAAAGAAACAGCCAAGTTATCAATTTTGTTAACTCACTTTAGACACAAAAGATTGTTTAAATAATTTCCATAGAGAGGTAGATACATAGGTATAGATATAGATAACATTTTCTACCAGTTGTTAATGCTCATGAAAAAAAAAAGACTTTATCTTGCTCCTATTTAAACACCATAACCCAACTGCTACCATAACTGCCACAGCTGCACAACATGATAGCAAGTTGTAGCCAGTTCTGTATGTGGTGCCTGAAGTCAAGCCATCTTTGACAAGGATGGAAAAAGGAAACATACTATTCCATTTCTTGGTTCTTCAGCTATACCTGAAGAGAATACTTAAATTTTTTCAATACTATTTCTACATATTCTTTTATTATATGACTATATAAAAATGATGGTTTTATATATGTATTTAAAATGCTTTTTTATACTTTTATTTAGTGTGATACAGCTATTGGGGCATGGGTGGTACTGGAAAATCATAAAGCCATGTGAATATAAGCCTAGCATGAAAATATAGATTTTAAACTGACTTTATGTTCCTGAGTTGAAATATATTCCAAAGGCTGCATGAAATGAGAGTTAGAAAGATGTCATGGTACTACATTTGTAAAACATGAAATTTTTATCTATTCACAATAACTGGTTGTTGTCAAGTAAAATAAATCAAAGGGGAAAAGCAGATGAAATTCCTTATCAATGAGAAGAGTAAATATAAGAGTAATTTAGATAAAACCTGGAAAAATATTTCCTGATATGTAAGGCTATCAAGCATTGTTTTGGAGAGAGAGGCAAGGAGAAAATTCTTAGATAATACTCATTCAGCAAAGCTGGAATACTTGCTCTAGAACTAGAGAAAGTTATGGCAATCATTTAGGGTAATTAAAAAGTGAGTTAACTATCTGTTAACATTAAAATATGTGTGATGTTTAATCAGTAAAATAACTAAATGAAAATTAAATAGTATCTGCAATATTTATATCAAAATGGTTCCCTGAGTGAAAACTAAGAAGATAATTCTATTTTTCTAATCTAGAGTTGCTGCTACGTAAATATAAAAAATTGCTCAGAAACAACAAAGGAATGGCCCCTGAAATAATTGCTAAAGAAAATGAAATGTCTTCAGAAACCAGGAAAATAAGTGTTAACTTGAAGTCTCAGACCACATAGCTCAATGTTTCTATAATTGTCTAATGTCCTTTAGTAACTGGTGGCTAATTACAAAAAAAATCGCTGCAAAGTAATCTTAATTTGTTTTCTGTTCAAATAGCACAATCTATCATGTTTCAATGTCTCTAACTTGAAAGAATTTTATTTCTTTATTTCTTTTTCCTGAAAAAAGTCCTATTCTTTACCATAAAACATGACAAGTACAAGGTCAAATTCAAAGGTAATCTAATGACCTGTCTGACTATTCTTCTATCTAAATGAAATAAAACAGACACAAGCTCTTTTACAAAGGTCCTAATAGAATAAACCTAGTAAGCAGGAAAACGTTTTATGTAGCTTAGTTGATTTGACCTTGGTTTCAAAGGTGACCAGCAGTCCTGTGTGTGTGGTGAGGTGGTAATTAAACCGGTTTTGTTTGCTAGCCTCCACAAAGCCTTCTCTTCCAGTGTTTTTTGCATTGTGCACCAAAACATCCTCAAGATATGTTTTTCTCTTCTCCTATTTGGTATTTACATTATAATAGATCTCCAGCCAAATGAATATATACCGTTACTCACCATGATTTTCTTTTTTTTTTTTTTTTTTTTTATATTTTATTTATTTATTTTTTAGAGAGGGAAGGGAGGGAGAAAGAGAGAGAGAAACATCAATGTGCAGTTGCTGGGGGTCATGGCCTGCAACCCAGGCATGTGCCCTGACTGGGAATCGAACCCTCGACACTTTGGTTCGCAGCCCGCGCTCAATCCACTAAGCTATGCCAGCCAGGGCTAGAGGAGTCTTATTGTCATACCACCCTGAACGCGCCCAATCTCGTCTGATCTCGGAAACTCACCATGATTTTCTCTGGTATCAGAGAAACAATCGTGAAACATATATTGACTTTGTACCGGTACCCTGTGGTTTTGGTGGCCATGCCTTACAAAAAATATATACCAGGCCAATAAAAAATACCACCTTAAAAGAAATATGGTATGTGTATATCAATTTTAAAAAATCATTGACCAATTTGGTGCAAAGAATTGGTGCTAAATAAATGTTTACTGAACCAATGGTTATTATGGAATACGGCTATTGCTGTCCTCTCAGGAGGAGCAGCACACTTTTCAGACCTACTCTCTATGATACTGTCTTTTTTTTAATTCAGCTATCTCTCAATATTTAGTCTGCATAATATGAGGATAGCTGAGATCAACATTTTGTCATTACTTTGAGAGGCGGTTAGTCAATATGTCATAATATTAGACAACCATAACTTTTTAAAATTGATTTTAATATAGTCCTAACCTTAATGAAAATTGGTTCTTATTTTCAGAATGAGTTTCAGCTGGTATTGCTGGAGATGTAAGATTCCACAGAATGTTACCCATTCTCCAGATGACAGTAGTGTGGGAAAGGTCAGTCATGGAATGGCATATGTTAAAGCACTTTGAACTTGTAAAACAACATGCTCTATTAATTGTTGTCTTTATGGCTCTTCGAGTCTGTGCCAAACCTTATAGAATATTTATTTCATTCACCAATATTTTTCTAAAATAATTCAAAACCACAGACAAGCAGATTATACAAGTATTCTGTTGAAGAGATAAACTTTTAGAAAATAAGAAAAATCAATTAAGAAATGTTTCATATGTAAACACTACATCATCCAAGTAGTCATTTTCTTGTATTATAATGACAAAGGCAATTTATATTTTTTCCATGTAAGGCACTGTTTCACATGTTTTAAATACTTATTTAATTCTCTCTACAATCATGTGAAATAAATACTATCATTAACCTCTTTTACAGAAGAGGAACCTAAAGCTTGAAGATATAAAGTAACTTGGCCTGTGTCAGATGACTGAACAACCTCATATGACCATCCAACCTCAAAGCCAACAGTCTTAAGTACAAATTAGCTCATTTATCCAAAGTTATTTGTTAACCAGCTGCCATATTTCAGACACTCTGTTTATTTGCACTCTGCAATTTCACGGTGGTGTAGGTATTTCTTGCCTGAGAATAGTGGGTGTTTCTGGAGTCTGTAAATTTTATTTGTCTTTGAGAAAAAATTTCAGCCCTTTTCTCGCAAATAATGCCTGTCCCATCCTCTCTCAACTCTCTTCTGTTATGTTTTTACCTTTTCTCCTATATTTTCCATCTTTTTATGTCTCTGCTTTTTTTCTAAATAATTTTTCTGATCTACATCATCAGTGTTTTGTCCTATTAAATCTGTCCATTGGATCTTAATCTTGGTTTTTGAAGTTTTCTTTTCTAAAAAGTTTAAGACAAGATTTTTAAAACTTCTGGTCACTTTTCAAAGCTCCTGTTCTATTTTCAAACTCATCTTTTAATTCCTCCCTTGTGGCAATAGCACCTCAAGTCTCTCTGACAGACAGCTCCAGTATCTGAAATCTGTAGACCTGCCCCCTCTGACTGATGTTTTTTGTGGTACTCTCTCACCGTGCCTTGTTTCCTCATGTATTTAGTCATAGGAATTCCTTGAGGTCTAGCATGGAAGTGTCTTCCTTTAGACAATATATGTTCATTTCTGCCAGACACCTGGAGGCACTAATTGTCTGGAAACATCTCAAATCAAGTTCATAGATTGAAGAAACCAAGACTACCAAAGCAGTGCATACCACAGGCTGCAAATCCTATATGTATATATACAACAACTTCTTTAGGACAGGTTGTTTTCATCTTTCCTTCTCTCACCCACTTTGTCCTGTGCCAAATCAACCCTCACCGCCATCCCCTGGGAGCAGAAGATGGAAAGCGATGGACCTGTCTACTGCTGGTTCCCTTGTCTTTTGAGCCTGGGCTTTTTAAGGCACCAGGTCATAAGACACCTTTTTACACTCCCCTAGCCAGAGACCCTCAAAGTGTCTGCCAAATCACAGCTCTATTTTAACAGAGCACAAAAACACTCTTGGAACAAAGGCAGTTTAAGTTCTCTGCATTCTGCTGGTTTCTCTAGATCCCCATTTTTTCTTCAATTTTGTCCTCCAGAACTCACCACCTTGTCACCTCTCAGAAGGTTTTAAGAAAATATTCTTAAGATTTTTTTCATTGTTGCAATTTTCAGGAAGAAGATTTCTTTGAAAAATGTAGCCTTTATTGAACCATTCAACTTTCAATAATGGAGCCATTACTGAAAAGACAGTCCCTATAATAATGAAGACAAGGTCTTTCTCCTAATACAGATGGCATTCTAGTTGGAGAATCATATCAAAATAAGTAAAAAGACAAATAAAGTGATTGTGAGTTACGATAAGACCTATGAAGAAAATAGATAATGGGCTGAAATAGATATTCATGGGAGGATGCAGAGGAGGGCAATTTAAGGTTGTATAGAAGTTAAAGTTAAATGTTTTATGATAAATGACTTAGGCAAAGTATGATTTAGGGTATAAGAGGAAGAGGTCTAAACTGGGAATGGGTTTAGGTGATCCCTTGTGTCACTTACCTGCTGAATGATCTTGAGAAAGTTATCTAACCTAGCCCACTGATTCAACCACTGATTCAACCACTGATTAACTGCAGTTTTGGGTTATCTATAACTGCAAGTCATTCTGCTGAGCCCTGGATGAGAGTGGTCAAAGAACGGGAGTGTGAAGTGAGCAAAGCATTGTTCCTATACTTCCTGCAATATGGAGCTAATGTAAGGCCACAAAGAAACTGTATGTATACAATTTCACATCTTCTAATCTGAATTCTAATCTCAACTCTGTAGCTCGTTTGACCTTGAGTCACCAGTTGATCAGATGGTGCCAATGCGGTGGTGTTTTTCATACTGAGTTCCCTGGAACATCCATGTTCCATGAATTCCCCCTTCCACCCTCTGCCCCTCACTCCTACCTTAGGCTTGGGAGCAGGGGTGGGGGTGGGGGGGGCGGGGGCTGAAGCTTCATTCTGATAACAGAAGACTTCTGCTTTTATCCATTCTAACCTTAGGCTTTCTATAACATTTCCTGAGCATGAAGAAAGAATGGTGTGGCTAACAAGCATTTGAACAGTCGCAGTTTATTTATTTGTTTGTTGAAAAAGGTAAAAAAGTTAAAACCATGTGAGAGTAGTGTTTATTTTAATGATGAAAGAACTATGGAAGAGCTGCAGAATTATTGCAAAGGATATCCACAGAGAGGCAGGTACCCAATATTAGCTATTGGCAGAACATGAAGGTCTGTCTTAAGTGAAGCAGCAGGGAAGGGGGTGGTGTGTATATATACGTGTATATATAAAATATCATATATAAATATATATGATATATATATCATAATATATATAAACATGTATATTTATATATATATGATATTTTATATATATGATATAGACACATCATAGGATACATACATATCATATACATAACACAGAAAAAGATAATGTATAATTAGATATGCTCTTTTGATTTTTCAAATATAAATAGTTCATGTCATATGGAGAAATTAAAACAATATAATAGGCCATAATATGAAAAGTTAATGCCCCCTCCTGATCACATTCATTTCAATTTATTGTATATTCTTCCAGCATTTTCCATACTCTTCCCAACATACCTGTGTACTTGTATACACACAAAGGAAATTATACTGCACATTCCATGCTGCAATTTGATGTTCTCTCTTAATACGGCTTAGGTCATTTTCTCTATCAGTACATATTCATCTGCCACCTTCTTTTTTAGTCCTGCGAAGTATTTCATTATATGAATGTAGCGTAATTTATTTATCCCGTCCACTGTGGGTGAACATTTATTATTTGTGTTGGCTACCCGTCTTCAGCGGTTTTGCTATCACACAGATGCTGCCATGAGTACCCTCTAGATTACCAGCTTCGAATAGAAGCGGGGGATGCGTTTGGCAGCTGCTGTGTCTTGTGTTTTTCTCAATCAAGGAATAATTCAAGTACAAATACTCACGGCATTTTTTGACACGTAAAGGAAACCCTCCTGCTAAAATCATTTGGTAACTACTGAGTTAGAAATTCATGTTAAGCTTTAGTTTAGCATATGGTGTTTTGAAGTATAACAGGCAATCAAGTTTGTTAGCAAATGAGATAAGTGAATGCCTTTATCTGGGACTCACTGAAATTGATTCATTGATGCAGCAAACTCATTTTTTTGAGCACTTACTCTGTGCTCAGGATTGGTGATACATGAATAAAAAATAGCCCTTTGTTTGTAGCACTTGTGGGAAAGACAGTCATGTTAACATAAATTGCAATACAATGCAGCGAATGCTACATGGAAGAGCAGCCCTGTGATTTTGCTATTTTAGTATAAACCCTGAAAAGGATGAACTAGAGCTCTTTCTCTCTACCAATGTGTGCAGGCAGTCATTCTTCAGTCATTTTTAGTAACTGTTCCATGTTTTTTTCTGAAGGAAAAGAAAACTGAAGTTGGCAAATGAGCTTCAGTTTTCATGTACTTTGCAATCATTTCCTATCTGCGATTCACATATTTCCCCTCTAAAATAAAAGGAAGATTTATTTTCCTACTTTTCCCTTTCTAGCAATTCCTTTGCTTTTTAATTTATCTTTATGTGCTGTTTGAATGCATCAGAGGTTTATTCTTTCAGAGGTAAGTCTATGGTAAATTCAGACTAACATTTGACAATTTAGCCACTTATACCTCAGTCTCTGTCCATATCCATGCCACACTGAATGCCATTTAGTGTCTTTATACTGATCAGAAGATGCTTATTTGGATTTCTTTTCTGGAAAGGAAAAATAGAGACCCTTAAGAACAATATCTTACTGTGGTCAATGAACCCTTGAAATGCATTAATGATAAATAATAATAATAACAACTACCATTATTTTACTCCTTACCAGTGTGGTAAGTATTTTACTTACTATACTAAACACTTTACATGTATCATCTTACTTAATTGACATAGTAATTCTTATCTACAGTTAACTCCTGAGAAGCATGAGGCATGGGAGAAAGTAACTCACAAAGTTATAAAACCTGCAAATTACAGCGCTGAGATTTAAATCTGGGTCTGCCCAATGTCATCGTGCATACTTTCAACCACTACACAACACCTCTATAATTAAAGGTTATTTTCAAATCTGGGTAGTATCGCTATCTATAGACCATGTGTGAAAGCACCAAACACATCTCTCGTTCTTCACCCCAACCCACCCACAGACACACAAAAGCAACATTTCCTGGACTTAAAAAGAAACTCCTGGCCTCAAGGCCCCAAGTAAAACTAAAATTCACTTTAGGAGAAAGATTGTGAATATATTTGATATGTTTAAGTTTTATACCTATTTTCCCATGTAACTTTGCAGCCTTGAGGTCTTTATGGATACTAAAGTCTCATCTATTTTTACCAATTTCTACTAAATTATACTGCAGGAGCAAGCTAACACTAACAAAGAAGCTAGCTTGCCAGATAAAGCCCCTAGGAAGCAAAATTTTTTAAAAAATATATCAGAGTAGCATTAGTCTAATTCCACATACAAAAAATGCCATAGTTGGGTTAACTAATATCTCTAGATAAGTAGGATATAAATTAGCAATGGAAGACTTGGTCCAGTCTCTCTGCTGGAAGCATATTATGAAGAGACCATGCCCAATAGTATTAGGGAAATATGTGTTTGACTACAATCTTGAAATCCAGTGGGAATGAGTGCCAACTGGCAGGATTTTTTCTTTTTTTTTTATTAGTTTGGCCTCTCTTGCTTATTTAATGTAGTGGAGGCAAAATCATTCATGTTTTATAAATTTAGCCATCTAGTAGAAACCATACCTATCACTGACTTAGAAAATCTTTTGCAAAATCTTGCTCTAATATAATCCATCTCATTTTATTGATTCACAATATTTTTCTGAAAACAGACAAGTGTAACTTTTGTGCCCTATCCAGCCGAATCACGCTTCGATAAAATTGCTTTCCTCTTTCATTCTTTGTACACATTTTTTTGATTGTCTGATAACATCTGCACATGAGAGTGTAAATTTCAACATTGTTGATGTTTCCAAATAGTTATAAGTTCCAGCTGTTAGTCCTTTCCTCTCCAATGGAGATCTAGCATTACAAAGGAAAAGAGGAAGAAAAAATATATATGTAACTAGTTCCCTAGCCTCTCATTAAGGAGATAAATGGTATGGTAAAAATTTGATTAGCAATTGCATTTTAACAGATCAGAAAATTTCAGCAAGCAATGTATAAATTTTTCTAGCTGTCTATAATTTTGGGTTATGGAGGTAATCAGTGATTACAACCTGGTATACAAAAAGTTCAGAAAAAAACACAAAACCACCATGACCCAGAGAAATCATGGTACATATGTAGAATTTCATGAAGAGCATTTTCTTGAAGTTCAAGAACATTTATAAAATTAGCACCAGCTATTTTATAGGTAAGGCCCTTGACAGCTAAACAGTCCAGGTTCCTATTGCTGTCTAAATGAAACCTATGCCAATTTAACTTTTGTAAGAAAGAAAGAGTTTACAGGTTGCTTCTCTCTTTTTAATTACTTGAGGTTATTATCCATTTTAATTTAACGGTGAGAAAGAAATACCAAAGAGAAAGTGATGTGATTCAAGAGGTAGCAAGATATTCTCTCTATTATGCACCTCCATCACGTACAATAACCTAGCTGAAGTTTAATGCTGAGTGGGTCTATAACAAATGGGTGCATAAGGAGAATAAGAAGGGAATCTACCCCATATAATGGATATACGTCAATCACCCAACTAATAATGGAACACTTATTATGCTGATACCAGTGCCCTCATTTTGAGAGTGTTTGTGAGAGTACTCGATTTCTGAGAAAAATTTTTAATCAGCTTCAGGAAATGTCTCCGCCATCTATGACATCACTTTCAGCTACCTGCTCAAACTCATTGTGCATTAGGGGATTGTTTATTTAGAGGAACAAAGATCACATAAGGGTGCCCCATTTTTAACTTTTTAGTTTAAAATAAAATCAACCCAAATATATATAATGCTTAAATTTCTAGATATATTCTCCCCTTAAAGACATCACTGGTTTAACCATATGGTAGGAGTAACATAATAAACAGTCTTTCTCTCTAAAGGATTGGAAGCAGATTTTTTGGGGGGGGAATTCCAAAAGCAGTAACTAAACAGATATGAATTGGCGAGGAAAGACTTAGTAGATGACACACTTTCTTTCAAAATAGGTAACCAAAATAGTCTGTCTTTCTTTTTTCTCAAATATCAGTGAATCTAGCCTCTGTTCTTGACTAAATGAGAAGATAACTATCTCCCTATACCATGGGGTTATGATAGAATCCTTGCTGTTTTCTTAGCCTGGTGCTTTTCCCATTGAGTATGTCATCCACAAACAGACAACACAGTGTCTTTGGGAAATTGAGGTCAGGACAGAATATGCCACTCTGCCTGCCAAGCTCCCTAGTATGTTATTTCACCTGCTGGGTACTGAAATTTCTCTCCAGAGTTCAACAAAGAAAGTGCTTCCTTGATTAATCACATACGAGTTCCTGCACCCAGGGGTCACTGGGTGATGGTTCCTTGATACATACAGAGAGAATCTACCACATAAAGGTGATATTACTGCTCCCATCAACCCTCCTGGTACACATTGTTCTAACCTACAGGTTCTAACCATAGCCAGCTTGTTTTAATAAGATTACAAAAAGGGACTCAACTCAGAACTAAAAAATACAGCAAAAAAACTTTAAAATGTCCTCTTAAACTCCCTACCCTCTTCCGAAACAAAATTATAACTTATGTTTTTCCTTTTAAGTTAATTTTGTTATCTCTGTACTTTTTAGTTTTCTTAGTATTATTTTTCAATATTTACTACTTGAAATAACAATGAAATGGCATTGTAACTGGAGCATTCTTACTCACACAGCCCCCGATATGCACCAGTGTGCAACCGGTCTTCATTTAAACTACTCACTGCCAACACTTCTAAAGAAAATTGTAAGAGGGCAGTGACTTTTGTTTATTTATTTGGCAAACATTTATTATTGAACAGTTATCCCACTCTATGCTGGATACCATTCTATGTGTCAGAGATAAAAGAATGAACAAACCATGGGGGGATGTTGGAAGGTGGGGGGTTGCAGGGAAGAGGATGGATAAAGGGGGGAAAAATTGGGACAGCTGTAATAGCATAATCAATAAAATATACTTAAAAAAGAATGACCCAACCAAAAGTAATGCTAACACTCATGAATGTAGTGGAGTTGAAAACACTCATTTTTTTTAAGAATCACTTTTAAGTGTGTAATAAAAATTGTGACAGGTATAAGACAGAGAGCTTTGTTCAGTTGAGAGAAGATGTAACCAAAAAGTCTGATCTACTCAGAGGAATCTGGGAGGATGTCCTATTGAGCTGACCTTGGACACAAGCAATTAATTCCACAACAGAAGCAATAAAAAAGACATATCTATCAGAAATTGCATGACACTTTTCTTCAATGATAATACCTCTAAGTTCTCATATCAAAATCAGTATCATTGTCACAGTATTTACTATGTGGGTAAGCTTTGGAGCGAAATGGGCTTAAAAGTGAGTTGCCAGAAATAAAAACTGTTTTCACATACATTGTCTGCAGTTTGTGTGCTTCTATGCTTTGGTCATTTAGCTACCGGTCCCTCCTTAAATGACAGAGACTATAGACTGAGAAAGTCAGCATCTTTGGATTTTATCAGATCTGATCCTAATATCTTAGTTGGTAGTTAAAAATTCACACACAGACCTCATGCCCAATTAGCTTACTCACAGCACAGTGAAGCCTATGGCTTCCAGAATCAGACACACAGAATTCCAGCCTCCTCACCACCACCTACCAGATACATGATGTTAGGCAAATTACATCAATTATTGGGACCTCAGTTATATTTGCTTTAAATATGAAAATGATGGTTTTTATCAGAGAGAGTTTTTATAAGCATTAGATGAAGATATATTTTAATCAGTATTCGTATAGTGCTTAGGGTGTCCCAAACATTGTTCCAAGAATTCCCCAATATGCGTTCAATTAATTCTCATAGCAAACCTATGAAGAAGGTTCTCATGACTTTTTATTGTATGTTACATGTGATCTGGCCAAGCTCATAAATCTAGTAAGAGGCAAGGTTCAGATTTAAACCCAAAATTTATGCTCTCAGCCACTTCAGTCAGAGGCTCTGAATACTCACAAAGAAAGCACTAGATGAAATGCCTGAAATATCATAAGCACTTGAAAATGTCAATTGCTGTTCTGTCCCACTGTCTACATATCCATGTTCTGATGAATAATCGCTCTGACTTTCCCTAGACTACTGCCAATTTCTAGGTAGAGAAGGAGAGCTCTTCTTTCTTTTCCTTTATTTTCTTCCTCTTACTCTTTCATCAAAATTGTCATTCTCTCTTCTCTCTCTGTCCTATACACTCTTAGTAATTAATTCCCTCTAATGGACAGGTATGTGCTATCTCATTTTTAATTTATTATAACAGACTAATAGAAAAAATACTGTAAAATTCTTATAGACTCGTATAATTTCTGAATTGGATGTAAACATATATTTTACCAAAGATTCTAGAAGCCATGTTTATATTCTCAATTTCCAGTCACTCCTCCACAGTGTTGAGATTTCAATGTGAGTGCTAATCATTTATTGTCTTCTCCACGTAGAAAAGACGGTTAGCCCATGCCAGAGTATACAGATTGTCCTGAACCTTATGATGGTTCAGTAACAAGCTTAAAAACATATGCAAGTATTTTCTGAGGAATGCTCAATCTGTGAGGGAGAGCATGCTCAAAACTAAATTTCCCTGAGATACTATCACTCAACACCATGAAAAAATTGGTAGAATTGTCTTTTTTTTTTTTGCATTTGCCAATTATTCTGTGTTAAGTTAGAATTGATGATCTATTTTGGATAAGACAAGACCTAAACTCCAATTTTCCATAAATTTAGGGAATCATTTGAGGTGCTAAATTATATTGTCATATTTTAAATAATATCTCACATTCTCAAAATAATAATAGAGGCTGTTTTCATAAGATTTTTGCAATTTTCCAGTAAGTTAAAAATTAACTGGGTAACCCCCCCCCAATTCAGTGCAAAATCGTGACTGTAGCGTGCAAGGAAATCATTCTTATATATAATACTTTTATTTCATTTACTTTTAAAATCCAACAAAATATTATCTCTTCATGAAAAGTTATAAACTTTTAGTCCTCTTGAAAAAATTATAATTAACCTGAGGTTTCAGATACATATTTAATCTATTAGTTGAAAAATTGCCCATCTCTACTGTGATTATCTTTAAAAAAGTTGGAGATGAGACTTTTAAAAATCTTTACTCATACATTAAACAATTTTGAACATTGCTCTGTGTTTCTGAAAACAGACCAAAAGGCAGTACACTCTTAGCTGCAACATAAAAGATTCCAGCTAGAGAGAGAAATGGCCTCTGGTGGTTTTACATCATGGAATTTTTTTTAATCAGTGGAAATCACAGACCCTCTGTGTTAAGGGCTTCACAATAGAATTTTCACCTTTCAAATACAATTTAAGTTTAACACTGTTTTGAGATAAGGCGTGAAGTGAGTGGCATCTTTTGATCCCTCACCTTGAAGGGCTATGCGGGACTATAACAGCACCAATCTTGAGTGGAACCAATTTTGCTAAAACATCTGAAATATACTCTTTCTAAATAGTAACACCTGGTCATACAGAACGTCCCAAGGAGTCTTTGTTCCCGGGAGATTCCCCAACCCAGTTTTCTGCTACTCGAGAGGCTCAGGTTATACAGCTCAGGTGGAGGAAGAAAGAGAGGCAGGCACGGGTCCAGCCTCTGGGCTGTTCTTTAAATAGACTTGCTCTCTGACTCTCCTCACTCTCAAGTTTTGACTACAATGCAATTTCAACCATTCCTATTGATATTCTTCTGTTAATTAAAAATAACAAACGACATTGTTGTCTGAGAGGAGTTATTCTCTCCGTGGTAGACACCACCAGAGCCTGAAAATCACTGACTTTGGGGAAAGCAGAACTCCGCTCCCCAATCAGCAACATCTGTGATATGAAAAGGGGCTCTAGAGGTTAAAACCAATTTAAGCTTGTCAGTCTCTCGGCAAATGCCACAGAATCTTCAGAAACAGCTTGTGAGGGAGTGTTGAATGGAAGTAAGTTCTATCAGCCTTCCGGTTTGGATCACTGAGAACACTGTGATTTTTAAAAGTTTATTTATTTATTATTGTTTTGTTGTGTTTTGCCTTGTTACATTTGGTTTAAGCTCCTTATTCCCTGTCTGGTGTCACTTGAAGAAATGTGCACTTCTGTGGGATGTATTTCCTCCTGTTTCAAGAAATCTTCATGGAAGAGACATTCATTGCTACCATCTGTACTTGGTTTAGGAGACCTTTGATTAATAAGGACCACCCTATTGTTCATTTGTTTGACATGTGGAAATATTTGTAATCTGTTCCTGGTGAGAGAGATTTCAGCAAGGACCAGGTCTGACTTTCAAACCCATGTTGCCAATGAAAACCAGCCTCCCAAATCCAGGGAGGTTAGTGGGGAACAAGCGAAGGTGTTTTATCCTTCCCCTCACCCCTTCCTGCAAACACCAACACCTGTTAGAAGGGAGCTTGAAATGGTCCTGTTGGAACTCTGGGACAGAGACCCAATTCCAATCTGAAAGAGGCTCTGATGTGTGGTGTGTAATGAGAGCCGGGTCCTGCCCGCTGCTCCACATCATTATCATTCAGATCATGAGAGAAAATGAAATGGTTCAAGCAGATAACAGCTGTTTTTATTCTGCTTTTCAAAGATTCCCTTAAACAACCTGATCTCATTGCTTTTATTTAAGGGTGAACACCCAACTGTAAACATAGGAAAGATGCATTCTCATGATGTCAGTAATAAAAGCATGTATAAAGCAGCGTGTGTATTCTGGAAAGCTAAGTAACCATTAAAGCCAAGAAACATAGTCTGGCACAAATCTTATTATGTGTCCAAGAGGACTTGATGGTATGCACATAAGAAAATGTAATGAAACAGCAGGAAGGAGAAAAGAAGGAAGGGGAGGGAGCCAGAGGGTTGGGGGTGCACAGTTTTTTATCTGTGAGATGTTAACAAAATTAAGAAAGGCAAAGCTGCCAAGATCATCTGAGAAAAGGGTTAGCAGAGCAAGTTGCTTCCTCTTTCACTATATATTGTATTACAAAATCACCGCTTTATGTTTTTATCTATTAGTTATAGACAATGAGGCTGTCACACAAGACACACAAAAGGAAAACCCAGAGGAGACCCAGTCTTCCTTTGATCAGGAGTTTAGATCTCATTTGGGGCTGATGTAAATCTGCTGTGTTTGTAATGGCTGTGATTATTATTATGAGCATTCCATGTAGCTTGCTTGAGGAATTCAGCAGCACTCATTGCTCATCAGAATTTTGTAAAAATAAAATTGCATGCCGGAGAATTTTGACAGGTAAACCTTATACATAGCCAGTCTAATCGATACTCATCATAATTTTTCATTTTTTGCAAAAATAGAGCAAGAAAATAGGCAATCTCCCCTAGATCTACTGTATGACAATGCTCATTTTTTCTTCTTACTTCAGAGTAATAGGTAGCATCCTTTATGAAATAGGTCATATGTATTAATTAAAGCAGAAATAAATTATTCCTTTAATATACTTGACAAAAAAATTTTTGTGTTTGAGGAAAGACTATATATGTGTGTGTATATATATGTGTGTGTATATACATGTAAAGTTTACAGCTAATGTTGGTTTATTACCCATATAAATTACAACATGAAACCAAAAGATGAGTTTAAAATTGGAAGTCTGTTGTTCATATGCTTAGACTCATGCTTAAAAAAAAAGTAGAAGGCATTAAAAACGTGAGCTCCATAGCTATGCTGCTAGAAAAATTCCTGTTCACCTGTGCATGAAATACAACTGCCCCCAAGGGTGTACAATTTTACAAAGGCAAATTAATCTCTTACCTGCCCAATGCTCAAACTATAATGTATTTCAAAATTGAACAATATAAACTTACTATGAGGTTGTTTAAGAAAGTTCTGCCAAAGGAAAACTCTACTGCATGATTTGGGGTCTTAAATTATAGCAAGATTTTCTGCTCTTGGATGCTCATCGATTTATGTGGAAAGAGCCAACGAAATAAAGTGGCACCATCTTGTACTACCATATCACTTTCTATCTCTTGGAATCAAATAAGGAAATGATGTGGATGCTTTTGATGTTTTGAAATGCCATTTCTGGCTCTGTTAGGAAAAGTGTTCAGATGAAGCACAAAAATAATTTTTGTCAGTGTCAAAAATACTGATTCCGTGGGCTTGTGTTAAAATCTAGCAGCAGTGTGTGTGCACACATACACACACACACAGTGGTGGTTCCTGATGACTTGAACTAATGTTCTCTAATATTCTAGTCAGTACTGACTAAGGCTATGTTAGTTTTCCAAGTTGTGAGTTATTTTGATCCTAAACTCCTGTTCTTCTTTTCCTCCTACGTATCAATACAGGGTCATTCTCCTGCTCACGAGTGTATCCACTACTAAACAACAAGTACAAATTAAAGGAGAATGCACCCACCACCCTGGAGAGGAACACAAAAAGCACACACATTTATATTAATTAGCAACTCTAAATTTAATCTAACAAATAAATGGTTTTAAACAACTGACACAAAAACAGTATTTTCAATCTGTGTAGGTTAGGCAGCTAGGCTAGGCCGAAGGTATAGCTCAGAAGATTATTTCTGTTTATCGCACATTAGATAGTCACATGGCTATGAAACAGGAATTTAGATGCCAAATGAATAACAAGTCTGAAGGCTGAGTGCCAAGTGACTTTAAACATCTGTAAAGTGAAAATATCCCTGAACCAAGGCATGCTACGACGTTGAAAACAATTATTGTTACTGATCATTTTCTCACTTTGTGTAAAGTGCATCTCTTCTGATGGGAGCAGGTGTACTGATGGCTTTGTGAATCATCATTAATCAAATCACAACTGGATGCTCACTCCACTTTTTTGGTAAATCTATGCAAACAAAATCACAGCACCTCAAAGAAAAAAACCTGTGATTTGTTACAGTAAAGGGAAAAATTTCACCTTCTGCTTCTCCAGGATTCACTGTACTCCAAAAATCAAGTGAGCAGAGACACTTTTTGAAAATATGCCCCCTTTACTCCCTGCCTTTGGTATATTAATGACTACAAGATGTTGAATGAATACTTGCACAGTAAGAAGAACCCACTTCCCAAAGGGAAAAAGAAACTTGGAACAGACCCAGAGGAACAATAAGTTAGTGCTCAGGTCTAAAAGGCTGTGAAGTCAGCACGTTCCAAAGGTTAGTAACAAAGCTTAGACTATTGCACAATCTCTACATCAAAGGAAACCCAACATTTTCTTCATTATGACTTCTAGAACATGACTTGTTTTTCATAAACAGGTATTTTTTTTCACATAGGAATTCATTGCATGATGCTAACAATCACTTAGCATTCTGCCATTGCCTTTTTTGTCCTCTCCATAAAATGTTTTACTAGCCAGCTTAAAAAAAAGTTAGAGAGAGGGGGTCATTTGTGTCTGAGGTCATGCATTGAATTCAGGATCCTCTTTAAAGAATGGGATGCAGCAAAAAATGTCCTGCTTTCTAAATGCTTACTTTGCTTTTGAAGAGCTCTCTCTCATCCATGTGCCATTCTTTCAATTGTCTCATTTTTCCTCCACACATTCATGATGCAGATTAGCGCAGGCCTCCAAGCCCCAGGCATCAAAGGAATTAGGTCAGACCCAGAAGAAATCAGGTTGCAGGCAAGAAAAAAAATTTAATAAAACAGGAGCTATGCCAGCCTGGAACTTCCATACTCCTTCAGACAGAGTAAGGAGCCCTGAACTCAGATGTAACAGTATTAAGTAATTGGTATGTGGGGGAAAGGCAGAAAAGACTTTTGGGAGACCAAAGATTTTAATAATATTAGTAACATGATGATATGCTGAATTTATTCCAAGCTAGTCTGTATATACTGCTTAGATAGGCTGGGTTCTCAGTCTTTAAAGAAATATTTGCAATTAAAAATAATTCCAGGAAAGAACCAGTGCAAATATCTGTTTTCCTATAATTTGGGGTTTCTCAAGCCAGCTTGTATTTGTATTTCATCTGAAATTAGTGGTCTTTTAAAGCATATATTATCTATCTACAGGAAGTTCATTTTACGTTGGCATGTTTAATGTTTATTTACTGAAATGGCATTATATTACCTTCTTTTGGGTTATTCTGAGGACGAAAGAAAAGATAGATGGATTTTATCAGAAATTCCATGCTTCATTCTCCAGATGACCATTTTAGTTGCCATTATTACTGCCTCCAAAATGATTGGAGGAGTATTTCAAATTCAACCTATCAAATCACTCAAGGGCATTCTATGAATAGCTGCAACCTAGAGCAAGTTCTGGCAAAGATGCAAAGGCAGCCTATCAAAGTCAGCAATAACATTCAAGAGTGTTTTCCAGAGTTAGCGAATGCAGATGAGAATATTTATATGTGATCTCTCAAACTACAAAAAGTATTTTGGGACAGATATTTTTCACATTCCTTAAAATAGCCATTATGTATTTTTTTTAAGCACTGTAAAGAGTGGGATTTGGGGGGAAATGATGAAACAAATCTTTGGGCAATGCTAGTCATATTTACACATATCCTGCCATTTAACCTTCCCAGGAGCCCCATTAGGGAGACATTTGTGTCATTAGCATCCCCATGTGGGATAAGAAACTGAGGTGCAAACCTTAAGCAACTTTGCCAAGAACTCAGAGGTGGCAGGTAGCAGCGACAAAAATTGAACTCCAGGCATGTAAATGAAGCTCCAGCACTTTCTCTATCTTGCCAAAAGCAATTTTAAGTTATAGAAAAGGCAAATTTCTATAGCTTTTGAATGCAGTAAATCTCAGCTTGTGATAGCTCTCAGACATCCCTTTAACCTATCAACATCATTATTGTTATCAATAAGTTAATATTAACAAAGAAAAATACTATTCTAGCTAACATATATTAAGAGATTCTTTCATGCCAGATATACATAAGTGTATAAATTAATTTAATGCCTACTATAAGAGATAAAATGTTGTCCCCAATTGAAGAAAGGCAAAATAAGTCAAAGAGATATTGAGTGATTTCCAACAAGTTATCAGCTTGAAAGGAGAGGAGCCAGGATTTGGATCTAGGAAGTCTGGTTGCAGGGCCAATACGTGTAACCAATAAGCTCTACTGCCTCTTCACATCAGTTCATTGAATCACTATATCCTGTTGCATGTACAGGATTTTGTGAATAGAACTGAATACCCATTATTAAGAACAGGTTCTGACACAGAGTCAAGATGGCAGCATAGGTACAACGGCTCACCTCCTCACACAACCACAACAAAATTACAACTAAAATGTGAAACAACCATCACTCAGAAATTGAGTTGAATGGGAGTATGACAACTAAGGAATTAAAGAAACCACATCCATCCAGACTGGTAGGAGGGGCAGTGGCATGGAACCAGCTGATTCCATATCCCTGTGTAGTGGATAAAAATTCAGCAGGTATATCTCAGGACCAAGGAGTCCCAGCCCATAACAGGCCCCCAGCTCAGAGTTTCAGAGCCAGGAAGATAAGTCCCCAACTTATAGCTGCAAAAACCAGTGAGGATTGAGACAGTGGAAGAAACTTCTCAAGTCCCAAGCAGTTCCCCTTAAAGAACCCACATACAAACTTACTCAGACACACTCCCTCTGAGCTGCAGCACTGGGGTAGCCTCTAGAAAGGCACCAGTGGCATACAGGGAGGCACTGATGTGTATGGTATCAAGGCAAGAGCTGGGGGACAACATTTTCCCAGAGAGAAAGGAGGGCAGAGGCCATTGTCCCTGTTCCAAACCCTACCCCCACAGATCCATAGAGTCAGCAGATGGATACCATATCTGAGATTGCATCAACCTGGCTAACATTGTTTGCCCTACCCCGGAGATCCCCAGAGACTCTGTCCCACCCAACTCCCTCCCAAGCTGCTTTTCCACATGAATGGCCACTCTTAGCTCATGCTTCACAACTTCCTAAATCCTCTCAAATAAGCAACAAGCAGCCTCAGTGAGCCCCCAGCTCTCATACCTCTTGCTAAGTGGCTCCTGGTCAAGCACTAGCAGCAGCCAGTTTAGACTCGCAGCCTGGCTTTGCCTGGGAATATCCAAGTCCAGTGTAAGTAGTAGCTATCTCAGACTGCTTTATAGCTCAGGCAGGGTGGCCCCAGGAAAAACACAGGTAGGCGCTGACCTTGGCCTGCACCACCCAGGAAGCCCCTGAACATATGCACCCAGTGGATGGCTACAGACCACGTTTGAGAAATATCACCCCACCCCACACAGCCAATCCTGCACTGAGTGGGGAGGTTGGTGGTCAGTAGTCATAGCCAGTCCTTACAGCTAACTAGCCTGGGCAACTGACCTGCCAACAGCAACTAATGCTCAATTACAAGAGGAGGGTGTATTCAGCCAACATGAAGGGTGCGCCTCAAGTACTCAGCTTGGATGGCAGGGAAGCTGCGCCACTGTACCCTACAGGGCACCTACTACATAGGCCACACTGCCAAGACATGGAATCATAGAAGTTCTACCTAATAGATAGAAACCAACATGGGGAGGCTGCCCAAGTGAGCCAATAAAAAAATGGCCCAAATGAAAGAACAAATCAAAACTCCAGAAAAAGAACTAAACAAAATGGAGATAAGCAATCTGTCAGATGCAGAATTCAAAACACCGATTATTAGGGTGCTCAAGGAACTTGATGAGAACCTCAATAGCATAATAAAGATCCAGTCAGAAATGAAGGACATACTCATTTAAAAAAAGAACAATTTACAGGGAAACAATAGTAGAGTGGTTGAAGCTGAGAATCAAATCAATGATTTGGAACATAAGGAAGAAAAAAAACAACCAATCAAAACAACAAGAGAAAAAAGAATTCAACCCCCCCCCCCAAATATAGTGTAAGCAGACTCTGGGACAACTACAAGCATACCAACATTCACATCATAGGGGTGTCAGAAGGAAAAGAGAAAGAGCAAGAAATTGGAAATCTATTTGAAAAAATAATGAAAGAAAACTTTCCTGATTTGGTGAAGGAAATAGACATATAAGTCCAGGAAGCACAGAGAGTCCCAAACAAGATGGATGCAAAGAGGCCCACTCTAAGACACATCATAATTAAAATGCAAAAGGTTAAAGATAAAGAATCTTAAAAGCAGCAAGTGAAAAGCAGTTAGTTACCTACAGAGGAGTTCCCATAATGCTGTCAGCTGATTTCTCAAATAGAACTTTGCAGGCTAGAAGGGATTGGCAAGGAATATTCAAAGTCATAAAAAGCAGGGACCTATAGTTAAGATTGTTCTACCCAGCAAAGGTATTGTTTGGAATTGAAGGGTAGATAAAGAGCTTCCCAGAGAAGAAAAAACAAAACAAAACAAAAGGAGTTCATCATCACCAAACAATTATTATATGAAAAGTTGTAGAGCTTATTTAAGAAAAAGAAGAAGATCAAAACTATGTACAATAAAATGGTAATAAATACTTATCTGTCAACAGTTGAATCTAAAAAACAAACTAAGCCAATAGGAAAAACAGAGACAGAATCTTGGATATAGAGAGTATTTTGACGGTTGCCCGATGGGAGGGAGGAATGGGGGAATGGGCAAAGAGGTGAGGGAATTAAGAAATACAAATAGGCACTTACAGAATGGCCATGGGGATGTAAAGCACAGTATAGGAAATGGAGTAACCAAAAAACTTATATGCATGATCCATGGATGTGAACAATGGTGTGGGGATAGCCTGAGGAAGTGGGGAGTACTCGGTGAACGAGGACAAAGGGGAAAAATTGGGACTACTGTAGTAGCATAATCCATAAAATGCAATTTAAAAAAATAAAAAACACACAAAACTAAAAAGACAGCATGTTTTGTGTATGCCATGCTTTTTCCCTAGAATTACCTTTCTTCTTTACTATCTACCTAATGCTTGCTACCTTTAAAAATTCAGCTTTAATCTTAGTATTTCAAGACCCACCAGTCTGATCTACAAGGCATTCTATCCTCATAAGTTCATTCTCTCATAGCATTTAGTACACTGTGTAACACTGATATTCTTAACTTTCCTACTGGACTCTAAGTTCCTTGAGGCAAGGGATACCATTTTCTATGTCTGTATATCCCTAGTAACAGTGTTTTTTTATGTAGTGGGCACCCAAAACAGGTTTAGCTTTTGAATGGATAAAAAATAAAAGTTATAAATACTGTAGATAAAATGTGTATGAATACTTTATTGGTATAGATGGATGACTGGATAAACAATGGTTGATGGATACATAGATGGATGAGTAGAAATACAAAAGGATAAGTGACATATACACGTAGGAAACACTAAGTCAGTCTAATGTATGTGCCAGACTTAAATAAACTAAAATTCTTGGACATATTCCTAAAAAGAGAAATGTTTAAAACATTTTCCTACCTTATCTTTAAATGCCATTCTTTCTCCCATTGTGTCCCTTTAATGGCCACTAATGATGACTCAGCAAGTTAATGACAAATTTGCTCTTGGAAATTTTCTCTACCTTTTTTCTTTTTTGCCATGTATATGTCAAAGATTCTGAGTGTGATTTCATTCCTGTAAGTCAGACATCCTGATGCCTTTTGGCTGGAAGAGCTGCGTTGCATTCCCTGGCTGTCTGGCTGAAGCCACTACTTTCCTCCCCCATTTGTCTGGCAGGTGTTCCTTGAAGATTTGGCCCCTGTTACCCCTAGTAGGTTTAGCAGTGAAGCAGCATGAAACCCTGAACCTTTTGCCAAGTGTGAATCTTCTTTTTCAGAACAGACATATCATCCTGGTCCTAACAAGGAACAGATAACATCAGACAAGTTAATATTTTCAATATTTAAATATTACACCACTCCAAGTGTCAAACTATATTTACCTACCTGGCAGAACAAGAAAAAATAATGTTTTTCTCATTCTACAACAGTGTAAAAATTAATTTTACCTTAAAAAAGACCTGGAAATTGCAGGCTAGCATGACCGATACTCTGTTACAAATGTAATTACTGGAGAGACATTTCTCCATAAGAGACTTGGGGTTGTTTATAACTAGGGAAAAATTACCTATTGCTTTGAAAATTGCATTGGACAATTACTAGTAAAAGCTTAAAAATACAAAGGTGAGTAAAGACTGGCCTTTTCCTTGAAGTCTACAGTAGTTCACTAATTTTTGTCAAGAAAAATAATTTACTGGATTTCCTTTTACACTCTTAGACTGCCTCTTGTTTTTGGATGTGATCGATGAAATGTTTTCCACAGTGATCTAATTTATCCCTTCATTATTTCTTCAGATATTGATAAAGAGTCTACCATTTGAGAGGCACTATAGTGTTATATGTTTCCTGACTAGTACTTAAATACCTTGTTTCTCTCTTACTGTGTTTTTGTCCCCAGCGACCTAGTGTTTATGACTACATAAGCTTGCCAGTCAAGACCTCCAAACAAAATAACGTTGGGGACAAAATATGTGTGCACGGGTTTATTTTAATGGATCACAATAGTAGTCCCTAGCTTACATAATGTTAAACAACTAGAAATTTGAGTCAGCTAAAGAACACATAAATTCAAATTGTTGGTTGCTACTCAATGGCAGGAAGGATGGCTGGACTCTTGCCATCATTTGCTCACACAAATTAGAAAATATGCAAAATCTCCATTGGATTCTTGTTTCAATTTTGATTCACCAGTCACATAGCCACTGTATGTTAAAAGTTTGTGAAAGTGGCCAGAAAACCAACCGATCAATTAACATACAAAAGTCATCACAACTTTTTTAAAGGCTACCGACATAATCTTTTAAAATAAATTGAAAATTCCCAGTTGGAAAATGCTTGTAGTTTATCAAAAAAGTCTTCACATCTGGCTTGCTCTGTGCTGACTCTTATTCTTGCAAGTCTCACGAGATGCTTCTTAAACACGCTTCACCTCTCTTTCTTCAGTTTCAGGGTAGAAAGGGTCCCTTCAACTCTTGCAGACAGTAAATCACCGTTTGTGTGGTGGTTCTCAGAAGACACTTACAGGCCTGAATTGGATGCTCTACATAGCACCCTTGCCAAAAGAGTTCGGAAATGGCTTCCAGCTTCCCACAGTAATAAAATGGCACTGTTTGGCATCTTTAAGGTAATAAAAGTGAATTTTTTTTTCATTCTACTAAATGAGAAGAGAGGCCTGGTTGTTTTAAAAACTGATTAAAATTCATGTGTTTTCCTCAAATTATAGAGCGTGATATGAGCACACTTACATGTGAACATCAGACCACCTCAGAACATTGTTATATCCAGCTCACTGAGGGGAACAGGATGTGCTAGTTCGTGGGTGGGTGGAAGGAAGCCCAAGAGACCCATCAGGTGCTGTGAATGCTGAGCCCAGGGTTCAGTAGGTGGCACTCTTCTCTCTGCATCAGTGGTGAGTGAATGAGGAGTGTGCCCTTTGGAGGACGTTACTTTGTTTAAAGGAAACATTTTGGAATTTCATAAGTGTTTCTGGCACTGTTAAACAGCTGCTGAATTTAATCACAGACTGGCTGTATTTTGGTGACGGAAAAAGCTCTAGAAAACAGGTTTTGTGTCTTCAAGAAAGAGTCATATAAGGCATTGTCGTTTGTCTAACCGTACAAGACAGTTTTAAATTGTCTCACTCTCCTCGTTGTGTCAAATCTTTAGTCATTCCTTTTTGACTCATTGGGTCCAGGAGGAAGTTTGATCATTTTCTATTTCCTATCTGGTTATTCATAAGGCACCTGCATCTCTGTGATTTCTCCTAGACTAAACAATGCTACCAACTGAAAACAAACATTTTGTAAAGGAAGACCACCTTTTAGAAAATACCCCTGAACATTAGAAACTTGTCAGCCAAAGGCATGAGATACAGCTTTCTATCCTTATTTCAGCTGTACCGGAAGTAACTACAATTGTTTTAACCAGGAAAGACAAGATTGATACTTTTTACGTAATCCAATCCACATTTGTCTTTGTTTATAATGCTGCCATTAGAAGCCTGTTACAAACAAATTAGTAGTATAGGGAAGAAGTTTTTCTGACTTACTGGTTTTAATTATTGTCAAATACCTTCATCTACCTGTCACATTCTTAATTAAGAGATACCAGTATCTGTGTTTATATAATCTCTTTGTTAAAATTATGTTATGGCGGCCTCCATAGTTATGGGTAACTCCATTAATTAAGTAGACAAAACTACTAAAGAGGTTAAACAGATTATTATTAAAGAAGCAGGATGTAGACACACCCAGTTTAACAATAGTGAGGAAGGAGGTGTCCCTAACAAAGATATAAGAGGAGGAAAGGGAAATACTCCTGCTCTTAATGACAGTCTAGAAACACTTGAATACATGTTTATTAGGCTTCTGACAGCTCACTTCAACAAAGAGAGAATTAGATGTAAATGCTAATGCCTTTTGCTCACAAATACTCCCAATGAGTATGACCCAAATCAGAGCATCTGACTTCAGTGTGTAACCATCTGTGATGAAAAGGAGAT
This sequence comes from Phyllostomus discolor, assembly GCF_004126475.2. Lineage (NCBI taxonomy): Eukaryota > Metazoa > Chordata > Mammalia > Chiroptera > Phyllostomidae > Phyllostomus > Phyllostomus discolor. Next base: position 60,971,410 of record NC_040907.2, read on the forward strand.
TTTTTTTTCTGGGCTAGCACTGAAATACCAATGGAGGCAGCATTCCTGTAGCTTAGTCCTTGACATTCACCTTCAAGTACATATTTACCAGTAAAATTGTGTGGTCTCCAAGCAGACTTATGACCGTGGTTTAAGAAAAGAAAGTGTAGTCCCTGATACACTACTGATCATCCACAAAACACAACACGTTTATAGACCTATACTTGGCCTTATCCTTTTGTAATGTAAATTAGCCTTTTTCCCCCTCAATATTTTGATCTATGAGTTTTTCAGGGCCAGGGACCATAAATTATTTAACTATGAACAAAATTGGCAGTCAATATGTGTTTGCTGAATGAATGAGTGAATAAATGAATATGTAAAAGTGAGTTTCCCATTTTTTTCATTGCTAAAATAGCGGCACTCCTACTTTCAGCAAATATATATAAGAGTGAGAACATTCATGTTCTTGATTTTTTTAAGTGTAATAATTTTATCCCTAAATACAGGAACTATCATGTGTTTAATCAACCTTACTGCTTAAAAATATTAAATTGTTTCTTTTTTTCTGTTCCAAATATTATCTCATACATGTAGCAAATAAAATAATTAACTTTGAAGATTCCTTATTGTGATTCTATATTCTAACAGGTATATTTTGTATCCAAATATTTGTTTTTGTGTAGTGAATAAAATACCACTTACACATTTATATAAATATTAGTTCTTTGCCTACCACTTGCAAGATAATCTACCAAATGCAAGCCTGCAACAGAAATACCCAACTTCTCTTTATTCCACTTATTTCAGAGTTAATCCCACTGGTTTACTTTTGTTTGGTTGGTAATTGTAAATAATCATACAGGCCAAAGATTTGCCTTTAAGAGAGTGCCTCTGAATGTTCATACTTAAGAAACATCTGTGAGCATGTATGTAGTGAAGCAGGTCTGACTTTTACTCCCTGGAATCAGGCTCAGCAGACCTGGTACAGAGCCTAGGAGTCTGCTGCATTTCCAGCAAGTGTCCCAGATAGTCCTCAGGCAAGCAATCCTCAGAACGTGCACTCAGAATCACTACCTGGAGAATTAAAGAGATTTTCCTTTTCAGGCCATTCTTTATTCTAGGTACAACAAACATCTTCTTTTACTTCCTCATTATTTTTCCTATGAAATGCAATTCAAATTTTTTTGAATTGTGTTTTATAATTACACCAGAATCTGTTGTGGCCCAGGAGGAATATCGCAGGGTTTTTTGTTCCTCTAAAGGGGGTATGAATATAAATGAGGAATATTAAATGGGATGTTTTAAAAACTCACATTTTGATGATAAGAAACATACTTTAATTGCCACTTTTATTCTAAATTGGTATTTGCTATGATGAAAATCATTGATTTCTGGGCATTAACTTTGACTATCATTTTACAAAACGATTTTCAGAAGTTTGTAATAGGTGCTTTCTTTAATTCTTTCTTCTCTAATTTTCTCCTATTCTATTAAGTCCTGATACAAATTTTCCTGTGACTTTAAGACATAGTAATAAGAGAAGTGAGACCTATTTTCCACCCTATGTCAATAACACCTTACTTTAACGTCTCTGAATGGATTATTTCTCTCTACAAGTCCTTTGGTAATGTGGTGTCCTGTCATGGGTTGTGAACACAGTGACATTATTTAAGGTCAGAGTAGGCAGAAAATCTGTCACGAGCTTCTACTTGTTCTGTTGGGTAGGGTCTGCCATTCTCCCACAGAAATGTTGGCTTATCGTTTCATACTTTGAGTTCAAGACACGGTTTTCTTGCTTCTAAAGTTGACAAGTAATTTTTAAAAGATTTGACATATTTCCAAACTTTTATAATTTGAATATTGTCATTGTGTGATCTGATGATTTTTTTTAATATGTCAACAGTCGCTGAGGTGCATTGGGAGATTTTGGTTGATATTGATCCTAAAAGCCACTTGCAGTCAAAGGTGGCACCATTTAGACACTTTCTTTGCATTTCAACTCATTTACTTTCATTCTTTTTTCCTTTTTTTAAAAAATACTCATATTAAGAGGCTTACTTGGGAACAGAGTATTCTAGTAGACCATTGTGAAATGTTCAGTTCCACTGAGTGCTCTACCCACATTCATCTTGACAGTCCAGCTCACTAAAGACTGAAATCTATTCTAGCTATTTGTGAACATAATGTCCCGCAATAGCTATCCAACAAATAGGCTAGTGCTAATTAAAATATAATAAACCAGAATATCTTCCCATCTAAAAATAAATACAAAAGAAGTAGATTTTTATTTTGAAAGTTTAAAAGTCTAAATAAATTTGAAAACCTGTTTAAAATATATGTATACTTCCACATGCTAATATGCCCTCAGGCCTGGAAACAATTATAATAAAATTTTGTAGAGAAAACTCCCACTGTTTCTGTGGTGGCATTTCTGCCCTGGTTCAGATTAGAACTCCTATAAATCTTGGAATTGAGCAAATAGGGAAATAAAAATCCCATAAAATACCTGTCTGTATTCAGGCTGAAAGAATGAATCCGCATGGGATTACAAATCAAACTTTCTCACTTGCTTGAGATGGATACATTCATACCTCCTTTCCAATGTGTGGCAACCTATCTAAATCGTTCTAAGTTAAAACAGAAAATGTGTTTTGATCATTCCTTTTTAAGGGAAACCATGATCGTTTTGGTCCAACTCCCTAATTAATGTATCCATTTCCCCATGTGGAGTTCTGTTAGATGCTGCAAATAAATAAACAATTGAAAGGTTTTCTCCACAAATGATGATGTGGCTGAGAACGCAAGGTGCCCGTGCACTGGCCCAGCGGCAGATGAGGTAGTGGAACTCAGCCTCAAAAGTGGATGGCAGCTTCCCAACGGCCAAGTGTAAGCTAGAGCACATTTATACTCTTGACTGTTTCCTTTTCAGCAATCTGATACTGAGAGGCTTCTTTATTTTTTTTAAATGTCATTACTGCATAATTATAAATGTTATGCAAATTATCTATTTACTTGCCAAATGACAAATCCAAAATACTAAGCACCATCAGACTTTGAAAACTGCATAAATATCTCCAGGACAGTATTTTCAAATGATGCATAGAGGTAAATATACATGCTTTTGAACCATGGGCAAGCTTTAAAAAAATCTTTAAATAGGAAAGTCTCTGGAGGAAAAGGTTGGCTCTGGCTTTATTAATCAAAATTGCTGCAGTAGGGTGGAGAGGAGCCTTACAGTAAGTAGTATTCGTCCACTCATCCTGCAGAGGAGATGCTGCTAAAGGATGTGTCTCTCAATGAAAACCTTACGGTGAAGGTCTAACTGCCTTTGCTGTCTTTTAGGAATATATTATAGAAAAAGGAAAATATTCTCAGTCTACCGTAAGCTGTCCAGGGATTAGATATAGTCATCACAGGCAACAGTTGTTCCCTGGCAGGCCTGTAATTGTAATGAAAGTTCATAATCCTCTTCTTTTCTCATAAATTCTAATTTACAGATGTTAAAATTTTGCCCAGACAAGAAAAGAAAAACAGAAAAAAAGAGAGGCAACCTAGCCTATAATCTGCTTTTCAGTTGCTTACCAATAATGCCAAAACAAAAACAGATTATTAAATTAGGGAACACTTTGGATACTAAAATGTATTTAAAGCATTCTGTTTCATAACATTAATACCATAATTCTCATCAGCATATTACATATCATCCTCAAAACACTTCAATCTCATTAGATGTCTATCTCTTCTGCTTTACATTGTTGAAAGCCTTTTTTTGTTTGTTTTAAGTACTTTATCTATCTATCTATCTATCCATCTATCTAAATATCGATATCTTTGTATCTATCTAGTTATCTGTTAAAATTAGAGGGAAAAGGCCTTTGTAAATATCCCATGCTAAATAAACAAATAGAAAGTATAAGAAAATGAGTTTATCTTCCAGGCTAAAACCAGGACACCCCTACCCTTTTAATGATTTCAGCTCAGAATGATTTTCCATAGGTTTTCTGAGTTTTCTCAGTATTCTTTTGATAATGAGACAAAGCACATGTTTGTCCTCCAACATTGCAGAATGATATTAACACAGGGCATTTTGATTTGAGACTCTTTATCTGACATAATTATGCATTCTGTTCAAGACTCCACTGATGGGAAGTGAACTGTTTCTCTCCTCAGTTGTGCTTAGGGGAAAGGCCAGATGAGTCCAGTAGCTAAAACTACCAAGGAAGCTCTCCTAGGTCATTGGTAGGAAGTTCAATATTACTGCAACCCTAACAGCAGCTCCTTCTGTTTGAACTCAGAATTATGGAAGATGAACTATGTTAAATGGCAGATCATTAAATAGCAGCTGAGTAAAAGCACTGCAGTGCATTTCCCTGCTTAAATTGCCAGCATCTTCCTTCTCACATTCAAAGAGTTGCTCTTTACAATCATGCATTGAAACATGGGCAGAAGGGCCAAGGCTGAAACCACACAAAAAAACCTCAAATAGCATCTTTTGGGTTTTCAGTTGGTGATTAAATGATCATCTGCAAATATTCAGTGGCAGAACTAAAGCACAGTGTTGCATTTCACACAGCTATAAAATATTTAGGAATGCATAATCCCTTTAGAAGCTCATTTTTCTCCTATTATGTGTTTATTCTCCAGGAGAGGAAAAATAACTGTTTAAATTATGTCCATCTAATACCTTAGATTTATTGCAAAGCCTACAATTTGCTAGTTTCCTTTTGCTATTGATCCTCCTCTTACTTATGGGGATGTGAACCTCATAACTAGAAGTAAAGCTCACACTGATTCAAAACTGAAATTGACAATAATGGATACCACAAAGTAGGGCTCCAGGACCATTACAAAAATTAGACCCTTCTCATCTACTTGAGTTGGGCAGCTGAATAATCTCAAATGGCAATTATAGCTTTAATGTCCTACTCCCTGCCTGACTTAGATTTATATTAGTATACTCACAACTGCAAGCAGTCACCATAAGACAGTGCAGTTTCTCTATCTGCATGATGCATGTGCTTCTATGGTGCTCTGCTCTGCTGTGGGTTTACTCTGTCCACATAAGTGTTTGGGTTGTCATTATGGTGTCATACTAGCTTCCAGTTGTGTGGCAAGATACCAGAGGTATCCAAAAAGCTTCCCAACTATGTATTCCTTTCACCTACCTTAAATATATAGTTTTGAAATAAAAAATAAAAGAAAATCTAAGATTCACTTTTAGATTTTCAATCAGTCATCTCTCTTTAGTGTAAGACAGACTTCAGGGGTTGCTACTTCAAAACTGGGAGAGAAAACAAAGTTTAATTGCATAGAATGCGGTCTCCCAATCACGGTTATGGTAGGCTCCCTTGGAAACGTGCGCCATCATGCCATCCCCACATGTGTCCCAGCTGTGAACATATTATCTTCTATAGACAATACAAAGAGGGTCTCTAAAAATTTCTTAGTTTTACTTACAGGCTCATTTCACTCAAAGGTGAATGGAAGAATTTTCTTCTAATTTCTATTAAAGGAAATTATATAATCTTTATATCAATTATAAAACAATGAAGTATTGAGAAAAGATTATTTTCTAACACAGTACAAAAATGCCTCAATCCTTTAAAAAATGCATATTTTATATCTATTAAACTTCTTTTGTATAGGAATTGTATTATTTTAAAGCCATAAAGATGAATTTATTATAAAATAACTCAACTTTTTCATTGCTTTATTAATTAGCACCTACATCCATAGGGAATTTTATAGGGCAACTTATATGTACAAAGTCATACTATCATTTAGAGAAGAAACAATTACATACTCTTGTAAGAAATTGTAAGGATCTGAAAGACCATCTTATTGTATATCCTTAAGCAAATTATTTATCAGCTTTGTGTCACCTTTCTCTCATTAGTCTAGTGGGAATAATGGTGACAATCTCACATATGTGTGAGAATAAAATAAAACTTGTAAGGTACTTATCATAATGCCTGACACATATTAAGCTCTTAGAACAAGTGAAATGTTTTTGTCCCAAATGCTATCTTGCTCTGTATAATCTGCTTCAAAACTATCATGTCGTTTTTCATGTTTCCTATGGCTTCTGCCCTGTTACGAATTTACCAAATAGACACATTTTTACAGCTTCTTATGCCATGTGTTTTATCCACTGAAAATATTTCAGACACCAACCAGTGAGACCAACTTGCAAATATATGATCAAAACACATATATAGCATGTGGCTGCCTCTTTTGGGACATGAACAGACAAACAGGAAATGTCAGAGTGTCTTGTTTTAGAAGAAATGTAAATCTTTGTGAACTGCTGGGCATAAGTGTGCTAAATGGAAAAGGAAATAATAATTTTGATAAAATTAAACTTAACCCTTTGTGACATAGTGGCCCTCATGTTATCTGCTTTTAAGGTTTTATAGGCCTGTATTAATATTCAGGTCAAACTAAAGGTAGTGGAATATGCTTTTGCGGCACTGGAGGGTAGATTGAGCTGGCTGGCTGGCATGCAAAGTCACTAACTAGAACACAGAAGCAAGATGTATACCTATTATTCAATACTGTCTTGTCATTGTGTTAAAATATATACATCCAGACAGCCGAGAATATACACTGGCCAGAAAGAGTTTCTGGAACCTGAAAGGGTTTGTGTAACTGATAGGAAGAAACATAAATCAGTCATATGGAATCTATAATTCTAATGTTGAATACTGAAAAATCTAGCACAATTACAAGCATTGCTGAGGCATTCATTGTTCTGCATCTTTGTCAATTGACTTCCTATTATTTTTGTATTCCCATAATAATGTCACACACATATATGTGCTCTGTAAATAATGAAGATAGAACCTTGCTTGAGTGTTTCATGTTAAAATGCACCTAAAATTTGAAAAGAAGTCACTTCATTTCTTGAACTATTTTGACTAATTGCATCACAGATTATGTCATTCAACAATTCATGTCAGTATTGAAGTCAAGGTTAAATTACTATTTTTAGACAATTATTTATCTTATATTAAATTTATTGGAGTGACATTGGTTAATAAGATCATATAGGTTTCAAGTGTAGATTTCTATTATATATGACCTATATATCGCATTGTGTGCCCACCACTGAAATAAATTGCTCTTTTTAAAAAATATAAAGCTAATCTTTAAAGAGCTTTGCAATAACGAAAGGACTGATTGATCTTCTCTCACTCTACTCTTGAAGAAAAAGTGATTTATCTATCTACCAATGTATCAGGCTCTCTATATAGTTAATCATTCTTACCTATACCACATAAGTTAAAAAGTTTCCAAGGACAATACTTTTTAGTGTTATATTGCACATTTTATTTCTTAAGGACACTTCAATTTCTCTTCATTTCTAGAGGGAGATGAATTTTGTCACCGAAACTTCCAGATCCATGTTATTTGAAAAAAGTCAATTGCACACCAACATTTATGGAAGTCCAGCACACAGATGTCAGAGAGCATCCAATAAAAGTATGAAGCATCACCCACAACTGCCATCTGTTGAATTTTTTTCTGACAGCTGTATCTCTTGACCAGCCCAAGTATAGATGATCACAAGAGGCATGAAGGAAACGTGTGGCCATCAGACACAGGAAAATTCCATGTTTGACTGTGAAACAACATTGCTTTTAATTGCACCATAATGATTTTCTAACAGACACAACAGTATATAGTGTAGTCTTAGAGCTGATTTAAAGCACACAATAAACCACAGCACGGCTGAGGAACCAATTGAGACTTCTTAGTGCCAGGAAGGTGTTTGTCCTACGTGAACACTTAAGAGCATTTCTACCAGCTACTTGGTCCACAATCCACTTTTACCAAATACACCCACCTCTGGTATTGTAAAGGGGCACTTCTGAAAAGGGAATGAACATTTATTTCAAGCAGCAATGAAGTTAAGCCTTGGCTTTATTTTTAATCTTCATGATATACAATCATAAAATTAGACAAATTCATTGTGTGGGTGATGGCTCTGAATCACACTTTGTAAATGTTTTTAAAATCACTTAACATTTTTATTCTTCCTCTTTAGTGTAAAGGCCTTCTCTTTCTGACTGCCTGATTCCAGTCTTTATTTCTTACAAGACATTTTCTGACACAGCAGTTGAGATGGTATTGAGATGATGGAATTGGCTGGTCGGACATCAAAATCCTTGGCTTCTTAATAGGGGCATCTAATAATAATACTGGAAGCTGCCAGGATTTGAGGACCCAATATGGGGCGACCTTCTCTCAGTACTTCATGGGCTTGGACTTGAAAGATTCCAGTCAAAATGTCACTTTGTGCAAAAGCTTAATACTGTTTCTGGGAATTCAGTTGTCAAAATATGATGGATTAATCATCAGAGGCTTTCTAAATTCCAGCCCTATTCTATTCTGTAGCATATGAGAATGAGAAAAAGAAAGGCAGAGAGTGAGAAACAACGGAGAATGAAGGAAAAAAGACCTTTAAAAGATCTACATTTTTACACTTTCCATTAGTTTCATCATTATTAATATAACCAATATATGTAGATCCCATCATACATATACAAAACACTAATACACACACGCATGCATGCATGCCTTATGTGCTCTAAACTCATTTTCTTCACCAATTGCCAGATCTCCCTTATTCATGTGCCACTTGTTACTACCTGTTACTGCTACTCAGAAGTGTGGCAAAGACAGATATAGGACCCAAATTTGAAACCAACAAAAAATCCATGTAAAACTTGCATCAGGTACACTTGAGTTCATTCTCCGTTTTGAGGGTGGGGGCAGGAGGATAGAGATGTACCTAAATGAGCCCCTGCAAGCCTAGAAGTGATATTTTTCAGGAGAAAAAAAAACATTTTAAACCACCTATCCAGTACCCCAGATGGCACAAAAACTTAAAATATACACTACTTTTGAAACCTACTATCAATATTTGTGAGATATACATAATGCATTACAAAAATCACTTTTTCTAGAAAGACCCATTCTTCTTGAACCTCACTTCCCAGTTTCCACTATTTCACAGTGAATAATTGTGAGAGATAACAGTTAATTGTGTTGTCCTCTGGAGGCCACTATTACATTTTTTAATCCAATAAATACTTTCAGTCTAATAGTAAGTAAACATTCTCTTCTCGATTCAAAAAAAATTGAATATACTATTCAAAAGGTGTAAAGAGTCAGGAAAGCTAAGAAGCCATGCCTAATTTGGGGAGGAAGGAACAAGGTATAAACACAGCCTCACTCTTTAAGGAATATGTCTTATCCCCAAATCAGTCTTTGGGCACGATTTCAGCCTACTATGGGACCTGAGAAATACAGCTCCTGCTATTCAAGATCAGTTGCAGGGAAGAATGCATGCACCAACGTCTGCCTCCTTCAGCTGTGCCCTAATCTATGCCACTGGGGACTCTTCAATCTCTTTCTTAAAACAATGGTTTCCATATACCAAACAGTGCAAGGTCTGCATGCATTTTTTTTTCTTGTCCACAATAAAATGAGAAAGAAGAGTACAATATAAGTATACACATAGAAACCTAGCAAATGTACTGAATACCTCACACGTATCAGGTAATATTTTGGGTAGTGGAGAAAAAGAAGTGAACAAATGGCACAAGGCCCAGGACTTCGTGATGTTTATATCGACGCGGAGGCACTAGATGATAAGCAAACCGGTAATACCTAGCCAAGTTGTAACAAGTACTTGAGGAAAAAAATAAAGCCAAGTAAGGAAAAGAAGGGGGAGGGGAACAGAGAGGGAGGAAGTGCGGCAGGGAGGGGGTGTCAGCATGGGGTCTGGGAGAGGGCCTTTGACAGTGCAGTTAGAGACATCCTGCCTCTAGTGGTTAGATTTGAGTGGAGGGCTCAGCCAGAGTCCCAGGGACTAGATTTCCAGGGGAATGGCTGGTGCAAAGGTGATAGGTGGGACTGGACCTGCCAAGCTGCAGGAACTAGCTGTACCTGAAGGCCTTTGTGGCATGTTGGTGTGAAAGGTGTCAACTCCTCACTCTTGGTAAGGGTGCCTTGGGTTCTGAGATGTGGCTTTCCTCCTCCCTCCCATTCCCTGCTGGCATCCATGCCCTTTAAAAAATGACGTAAGAACTTAATGTTAGTAGTGTTTTTGTAATAACCTAACTTCGCAATATAAAATGTTGGCAACCTTATGTTGTTCTCCCCCCAAACCCCTCTCCCAAGCTAATTCATGAACTACAAAACTCTGTTAAGGGCTGGCTTAAGACGACGTGTGCTGAAAATGCCAAATCTCCTATCGTGTCCAGGAAAAACTCCACCTTAACCCACTCTTAAGTGTTCATTTTGTTTTCCTAATTTTGGTACTTCCTTCTTATTTTCCAAGTTTATTCTAAAAGAAAAAGAAAATTGCTCCCCAAATTCACATTTTATATGTTTGGCTTACTTGATTTTGTTTTAACGTGAAAAAGTGGTAGTAAACTGTGTCCTTGATTCTTTCATAAAACAGCATGTCAGCAGAAGACGTTCGGGAAATGGGGCCCTCCCAAGATCTTTTATAGCCTGCCATCAAATTAAATTGGGACGTTGAGAGCATCTGGGCCACTCCTTCTCTGTCTCCCTCCCAGGATTTCAAGGGATATCGTGTGTGTTTAGTGTTTGTGTTTGGGGGATAAGGTGGGGAGTCAGAGAGCTGCTTTTTTTTTTTTGTCTTTAAGAGAAAAAGAGAAAACCAGATATTTTCAAGGGAATTGACTAGTAGTGGCCAGTCTAACAAAGAAACCCCACTAAGCCTAACCACAACCTGACAGAATGAAAAGTGATTCCAGAGCTGCCACTCACCACAAATCCCCATGAAACAAGCCAGGAAACCAGCTGAAAGCAGCAGAGAGGCTGCTTCACAGCAAGGGCCACAAACATGGCCCCCAGAGTCTTCTGGGTCCCATTCAAATTCAAAGTTGTAAAGTGGGGGAGGGGTGGAAACTGGAGACAGAATTAGCAACCCTGTGATCGCTTTCAGGGTTATGATGGAACTAATTTAAAATGCAAAACCACATTCCATTGTAAACACAGAGACAACTGGAAGCTGAGAGGAAATAGGATTTCATTTGGTGATTTTCCATTTTAGAATTTGAAATGGGGATGGGAAGAACCATGCTACTGATTTTTCCAGAACTGAGATTGCCTGTTCTTTTTTTTTTTTGTAGGATAATATTACTTCTTTGGACTTCAATGCTAATAAGGCATACTTCCCACAGAATCTGACAGAAAGAATGAATACCTTGCCCTGCTAATGGTTAATTTATAGTGGCATGTGTATTTCTTGAATGTTCATGAAGTTTTCTGATTCATCAGCACACAATTGGGCTTTTTTCCTCCCTTTAGACAGAATGAAATGCAGAGAGGGCAAGAGGTGTGGGGTGTTGTATTGTCCCTTAACCAATGTATTTACTACCCAAGAGTTATTGCTAACTTTTCTCTACCTCTAAACAAACTTGTTCTTTGGCAAATAACCTAATACTGACCACACTTTAAAATGTTTATTACTGTTGAATCTGTCGCAGATAGCATCAAGCCACCAAGATGCTAATCTAGCTCGTGTATTTGAAACTCCCCTGGGAAACGTGTATTTGTGCTTACTGCTGAGTGAACACGACTGGTAGGATTATGGAGACCATACACAGTGAAGAAAAGCAGCATTGCTTTTCTGACTGGAAAGTAAACAATAGGGCGATTGTCAGCTTACACATTGGGGACAACAGCCCTACTGCTGAGAAGCTGCATGTAAAAACCAAGATCAGCCAGCAGTCTTGATGTTTTCTTCTTGGAGTTGGATGTTGTCAAGGATTCAGATGAGCCACCCCAGTGAGTATGCAGGAAACAAAACAGGATATTCTTGTTAAAGGGCTGCTTTCTGTAATTATGTTGATTTTTTATGCAACACTTGAACTTTTAAAAACTCAAGGATGCATAAGAAGTACTCCAGAGGAGAATAAATGATTGGGATTTTGTCTTAAGTGAAATGTTATCATGCGTTCTTAACAAAATTAACTTGTTTGTATTTGGGAGTGGGTCTATGAATTAAGTGTACTTAGACCTGGCCTGTTTCATCTCTCCCACCTCGCCTCCCCACCCCCATTGACAAGCAAGAGGTCAAGTTGTCTTTGGAACATCATACTTCCTGCTTGGAAAGGCACTGGATTGTGTAATAGTCTGACAGGAAGGTTTCAAGAGGACCAGGAGTTTCCCGGGAAGGCTCGAGGGGTGGGGGATTATGCAGCATCTACAAAGTTCTTTCCTTTGAGCTATCATGAGCAGTTCTCTGGTGTGTATACAAAGTCTTCAGAATGGAAACAGCTAAAATAAACTGTAAATACCCTAAGGGAAAATGTCTTTGGAATTACAAGGCTTGCTTGGCACATTTGCGCTTTTATCTGTCCTTCCTTGCTGAGGAAGGAACATCTGGCTCAGTGACTTCTTGGTTAGTGCTATCATGCTACAGACATCCGGTTACTCCTTTCCCATCCGAATATCAGCTCTGTGTATTAGACGAGAGATGGACCATATTCGTAAACCAAGAAACGTGATTTGGTGATCATTATTGGCCCTTTAATTTAACAAAATTACTTTATCGTCCTTTTCTTTCATCAAAATGCCATGCAATTTCCTATTTCACTTGAATGATTCTCATAATTTTACAACACAATGAAAAGATTATAGATTAGCACAGGTCAATCTCCTCTATATCCTTCTTATTTTTCTTAAGATTCTAATCCACATAAGGTCACAGACAACATAATACTTCCAGGCCAAGGACACAACAAGGTCCTTTTGAAAAGTAGCCCGCTGGGCAATCATATTCCAATGGCAGTGTGCCCTGCGTTTTAACCACTGTGATTCAATGGAGAAAATGAAATGTAAAATAGTCAGCAACTGCCAAGTGTAGTCAGAGACACCCTGGGAATGCTGATCTCACTCTAGGCTTAGATTATGTAGGGTGGAATTCAAAGCAGTGCTCAGGGTCAGCATCCCAGGATTTGGACCCAGACTATACCATTTGGTGAGCGAATTACTTAACCCTTCTTTCCCTTGGTTTTCTTGTTTTTAAGAGAAAGATTGTAGTTGTTCCAATTACTCATTGCTGCATAACAAAACACCCCAAAACTTAATGTATTAAAACAATTATTTATTATTGTCTCTCACTTTCCTATGGATTAATTAGTGTGGAGGAGGAAAAAATATATACTATCCTTCTAGAATTTTTTTGACTGGTCTAATAGTTAAATTGACATAAGAGATTTACAGGAGAAAAACAAATCATGTATGTGCGGGAGCCCCACAAAGACATGGGAAGTCCCCGACAGCCTCGTGGTAGAGGTTTATATGCCATCCTGGGTTAAGAAGAAGGGGGTTGTGATCTGGAAAGGGAAGGAGGACAGTTCGTGGGAAGACAGGAAGAACAAATGCCTGTCATTTCATGCAGAGACAATGGAACACAGGCAGGACTTTGAACAAACAGGCCCTGCCAGGCTCCTCGCAACTGGTTACACCTAGCCCATGCTCTTTGTGGTTATCTCTGGAGACCAGGACCTCTCTCTAAATTTATTTCGGCAGTTAAGGGAGAGGTGAAAGTTCTTCTCGTGTCTGCTGGGTCTTGACTGGCTTTAGCTCAGAGTAGTCCACATGTCATGGTGGCACATTTTGGAGAAGCTCATTCGGAACCCCTCTACTAGGCACAACTGGGTGGTTCTCACTTGGAGTTTGTCTTGCTCGTACAAGCAGCAGCAGAAATTGGAGTCATTTGAAGGTGTGAGGGGACTGGCCATCTAACATGGTTCATTCATAGATAGATTGTATACTGGGAGCTCTCTTGGGGTTCTGTTTACACCTGACTTCTCTGTGCGGCTTGGGCTTTCTCACAGCATGGAAGGCTTACTACTTCTTGTGTGGCAGCTCAGTGCTCCAAAAGAACAAGGCAGAAGTTCCAGTCAACTTAGAGACTAGGCTCAGACCCGGTTCATTCATCAGGCAAGTCACTCAAGCCAACTCAGATGCAAAAGGAGAGGAATTAAGCTCTATCTCTCAGTTTTGAGGAGTGCTTAATAGTGTGCCACCATCTTCATCCTGCCACAGATTTACCACATAAAGTTTCATGAGAATAAATAAAATAATCTGTATGATGTACTCAGACCAGTATGTGATAATAGTAATACATTTTCAAAAAAAAAGTTGTTAGTAGTATTTTCTAGGTCCTTACCCCATTTTATTTTTCTTCATTGTATTTATCACTATTTGACCTTGCTTTTTAATTGCGTTTGCATATATGTATGTATGTGGTTATTTTCTCTCCCTCCCATCCAAATATAAACCTTACAACCACAGAGACTGCATTTTTCCAAGGCCTAGAAAAACGTCTGTTAAATATTGAGAGTGCCATAGACATTTGTTGAATTAATGACTGAATAAGTAACTGAACCCCTATTAAATACACTGCTAGAAGAAAAAGCTATTTTGGATTTTCAGTTGTGAACAGTACAAGTATGTTTGGGGTTGGGGGAGGGTCACAAACAGAGGGGCTGACATTCCGATTTCTTTAAATGCATTAAAAATTTGGATCAATGTCATCTCTCATCTGGAGCAGTGTTTAACTAAAACTGTTCTAGAAAGCACGAAATACATGAACAAGGCCTACTTTACCTGCAGAATAGCTGACCACAATCAGGACCATTAAAAAAAACTGCATTTTGCCACCTGCAGGCCTTAGAATCAGAAAGGCCTGGGTCTCAGTCCTTGCTCTGGCTCCGCTGTGTGCTTGGTTTTTGACAGGAAAGTTTTTAACTTCTCTTAGTTGTAAAATCTGTAAACTTAAACAAGGCATACTCCATGGGATTCCTGTGAGCTGAAAAGTGTTTCAGCAAAAGAACTGGCCAACTGATAAAAATGTACCAATCCCCCAAAATATTAATGATAAGGAAACTTGATTGACATAAATTTATTCTACTTTATATTAGAGTAGATGGATTTTCTATTTTTATTGTTCAAAAATTCCCCTCATGTTTGCAAACACAGTAAAAAATATTAAAATAATACTAAGTTCACTTTTTTACTAACTCAGTGTTCAACGTGTGAGTGTATTGATTCATAAATTGACCTTTCTACTCCATCAGTATTTGATAAAGAAATTGAAGCAGCATATGAAATAAGTTTTAGCAACCATGCTAAAGATAAATGTTTAAATTTATCAAGAGAAATTGTGACATCAAAGGAAGTAAACATCATTTCCAAAGAATAACTTCCTAGAATTCAAGGGGAATTTCCCCAACACCAGCCCTGCTAGTGAGGATATCCAAAAGTAAATTACTTAATCAACAGATGGTGATTGTTGAGATTGCAACAAATTCAAAGCACTCAGAACTTTGGGGAATCTTTAAAGGGAAACTACTTGTATTTCAGAGCTCACTATTTTAAAATAAATGTATTGACCAAGATGGAACTAATAAACCTAACAATTTATTTCCTCAGAACACACATGTATGTATGCAGTAAAACCCCAATTGCACTCCCCTCTTCTGCAACCAGAAATTTTGTCTTTTTCCTTTTTTGACAAAGTTGCCAAATATATCTTTCATTGAAAGACTGCTCTAGAACATGTGGAAGATGCAAGCTGGAAAAAAAGATGTTGCAATAAAGAATCATAAGTCTTTCAAATGAAAATATTCAACACTAATGTTGAATGTTGCTGGCTGCTAGATAGTACTGCATATATTCTTTTCTCCAAGTAACAAAACACCAGAACTGGCACACGGCAGACACAGCTCGGGTTTGCAACATGCAGGAGAATGTTCGTGCTGAAGTCACAGCATAGCACAGTAAAATTTAATTGATTTGTTTTTGTTCGGGGGTGGCAATGTAACCAAACGCAGGTTCCCCAGCCTGCCACTTCGAAAGCCACTACTCAAGAGACAGATGCTGGTGTAGAGGGAAGTGGTTTATTTTCAGGTGCCAGCCACCTGGAAGATGGGGACCCATGTCTCAAAGCCCATTTCAAAATCTCAGTGCAGATACAGGTTTGTTTAAGGTGGGAGAGGGGAAGTGGAACAAAGAGATCAAGGGAGGGGGTTGAAATGTTCACTATGTGCAGACGAGCACAGTCCGTTCCTATAAGGCAAGCAGTTATCCGGTGTGTGTCATCCTGGTTTAGTCATCCTGGTTTTACGTCATCCTGACTCCACAGTTGAAGGTCAGCAAATCTCCTGGAGCTGGAAGGCCTGAAGATGGAGTCTGTATCTTTTGAAATTTGTTCCTAGGACACTTATACAAACGTGCTGTTCATCTACAAGCTGCATAGTAGTCCCAGTCAACACAGAAACCATGTCAAAAGAATGGGGGTGGGTTATAATTCCCCACTGTGACAAGGGGCCCGCACAAATGCAGGACTCACTAACAAGTTTGATACCAGACATTGTTACCATAAAGGCAACATTAAGATTGCATATATTTAATGTACCTGACAAATACTACATGGTTAGTAAATATTAGTTTTCTTCTTTCTTTTGAATTATTTGTTCTCGCCTTTTTGTCCATTACTGAAATGTCTTGGCTCTATTACTGAGAGTGTGCTGACATCTCAAGTAAATGAACATTAAACATTGGTTAACATTAACCAATGGCAAGTGATTGGCTCTGTCAATGGGGCAGAATGGGGAAAGCAGAGTCCAGATGAAATAAATATAAATTAAATTCATCTGAGCATTTCCATTGTTCCATGCTTAATTTCTTCATGATCCATATATTACAAAAATAAGTATGCCAGAGCATCTCTCTCTGTGAACCCACTTAACATGAAAGGGGGAAACCCTTATGATTCCTTATCAGGATCTATTGGATCAGATTGCATATTTATATACTAGGTATTGATATTTATGCCACCACTATTTTTACTATGCAGATACACTAACAAAATATTTTTTCTCCTTCCAGACTTTACCCCTTTGAGAGAATGTCTATAATTCTACTCCTTAAAATAGTAAATCCAAATGTTAAGAACTTCCCCAAGCGGCATTTGTAAACATTTGCTCGTTACTTCCATATCTGTAGTAATATAACTAATGCCCTATAGTTTTGATTTTAATTTGTTCAGTTCATCAAACCAAAACAAAAGCCCTTTACAGGAATTTCAGTGTCCAGTCTATTATTTATCCTCATGATCAAAAAATACCATGTTCACACACTTAAAAAGATTCATTGCAAGGTTTAGAACAGATAAGACAGGTTATCTACAGCCTCCTGGAATCACAAGTGTACAAACAAGAGAAGTAGTTTTTCTGTACTGTAGATCTAATTTTTGGAAAAAAAAAGAGGCTTTTTTTTAACACTGGGCAAACAGCAATTGGCTTAGTCTCATAAATTTACATATCCTAAGTAGTGTCATTATTCAGGCAGAGTAGATTAACAGGCCTTGTGTTATCATCTAAGGAAAAGAAAAAAGGAAAATATATCCAAAGTCATCTGGTTAATTGGAGGAGGTGGGGAGATGAAGTTGCTCCCATTAAGTTCTTTTGGAACAGTTACAAGATGCACAAAATCAGTTTTTAGCTCAGTCATTCATCCTGTTGAATGTGTGATGTGTTCTCAATTTAATGATAATTGCCCTTTCCATTTCTTTGATAATTGTTCTCTCTATTATCACTTATGGAGATTCAAATTATAAATCAAGACAAGACAACCAGAAAAATATTATGATTGTCCCTTCTGAAGCCACAGCAACTCAAGTAACACTGCCAAAGCCTGAGAGCTTAAGCTATTTTCATTTGCACATTTCTGAATATTTTATTTTAGGACCCAGTGGTTTTACTAAGAGGAGGCTGCACAACCATAATAGAACTGAATGATGATGAATACACAGAGACTGTAAGTTTAGATCCAATTCAAGGGTTATAACTTTGTATTTGAAATCAGAAACTTGCTTCACTGACTGTCTGAAAGCAAAGGTGAGGGGCCAGCCCAGGACCATTCGCTCTTAGTTGCCTAGGCTTCCATGGGAGACATTGCCCAGCCCTGCTTCCCCCAGGAGCCCCTCTACTCTCAGCCTGTTTACGGAAACACACACACACACACACACACACAATTCTCACTGAATATGCTCTGATGATGCACATAATGAGATAAGTGCAAAGATGTAACTGAGCTCTTATTGAAGATTCCTGTGACTGTCTCCTAAACTAAAGCAGGAAAATAAAAATGTGTCCCCAAGAAAAGTTTCTTTGAGGTGGTAACCATGGTCTGCAGGTATCAGCTTGTACCTTCTCAGGAGGTCCTATTATTAAATTTTCACCAATTTGGCAAGCTGTTTTATTTTGTTTGTTTGTTTGTTTTTTTCAGAGAGCCAGTAATTAAAATTAATTGTGTAAATTGTGAATTAATATATTATATTTAAAACAAAAGTAATAAATGCACAGAACTCACCACTTTTAATTATTGTTATACATTGTATTATTTTCCTTGTTCCTGAGGATATTTTCATCTACTGCATCTGAATAGTGGAAATAACACAGAATGGTGTGACAGAGGGCACCTCCTCCCAACTCTGCATTCTGTAACTTCCTATTAGTAGCTAGAAATCAGCAACTGTTCTCATACCACTGGTATTAGAAAATTCTACAAATCATTGCTTTTGCCCCCAGAGAGCTGGTTGTTACATACTTTGCCACCCAGCCCTGGACAATAATGTAGTTTTGTGACAGAAAGAACCTTGGAGCTGGGATGACCTGAGTTTCCTTTTAGCTAAGCGAATTAATAACTATGGGATCTTGGACAGTTAACTAGAACTCTTTGAGCCTTAACTTTGTCACTCTCTTGTTTAATCCCTTCAATATCTTCTCATTACTCTTGGGATAAAGTCCAAAATCTTTAGGGCCTTTTTCCTCTTATCTTTGCCCCAGATTTTTTGATTCCTCAATCTCGGAAGTTCCTCCTGCCTAAGAGCTCTCCGATGCAGAGTGTCCTTTTTCCAATTCGTCCTGCTAACTCCTACCCATGATTTAGGTCTCCGTGGAAATGTTACTTTCTCAAGGTAGACTTCCCTGAGAGCCACCCCCTGCACCACCTACTTAATAGGTTGGACCTTTAATGTAGACTCCCATAGAATCCTGAGATTTCCTTCATAACACTTATTAAAGCATAACAAAATGCTTTTATAAGTGGCCATTCGCTTAATGTCAAAGTCCACACTTTTGATTGTGTTTCTCATGCATGGTGCTATCCCTCTCAAATTTAGCCTTATGCCCTTGGATGTCTGCTTTGCTAACCTATCTACTTAAATTTAATCTAGGATTTCTGTTTTAATAAGAGCAAGTCTCTTTTCAAAACCACTCACTCTGCCTGAGATGTGCTACATCATTGTAGTTAAGGACAGAGGCACTTATGTTACAGAACAATACAAGGGGGGCCTGGGACGATGTATTGTTACTGAAAGGAACCCCCAGGTGCATTATGTCCGCTGTCTATAGGAAAGATGTCTCTCAATGTCAGAGATTCGTGCAAAGGAAAGGAAATGTTTATTTAATGCTATACAGACTTAAAGTAGTGACCTAATGTCTTCATCAAAATCCCAGAATCCCTTAAAACACCCACAAACAGACACAGTCCTTCCTTCCCCCTTTGCCCAGTCCAGAGTACCGTATCTAGGAAAGGAAATAGAAGTCCATAGCTCAGGCAGCTCCCGGTTCTTCCCAGTGATCCGTCTTGACTGGGAGACCTCCCTGGGTTCCTGGCACCCTCAGTTGTGTCGCCAGGATCTCTGCTAAAACCAGGTGGTGGTTTCACCTTCTAAAGCTGCGGGAATCCCCACTCTGGCAAAGGCACGTGGTCCTCTCTCCCAGGGTCACGGGAGTCCCCACTCAGCCAAAACTGCTTGCTACTCTCCTCAATGGCTGCTGTGTCTGGGTTTAAATCCCCGCACCAATATTCCTCTGCAGCCCCATTTCCAACTCCTCCTACACTCGGCCACACTTACCCTCAATCTGCTGTCCTTTCCAGCTTTTCTGGTCGTCATCGTGGGTCTGGGCAGGTGTGACCCCATGTCATGGAGCCAGTCTTCTCCAAGCTCCCATGCAAGTGCTGTAACTTGGAGGACCTGCCCCCCAGTCACATCTTGGGTGGGAGAGTCCCTTTCCATCCCCCTGACCCAGAGCATGGCCATAGCTATTTAGCGTATCCAGGCGACCAGCCAAAGGCTATAGGTATGTTAAATGACCATGCCATGGATTAGCTGAAAAGCTGCCCTGCATGTTCTTGCTCTGTGTGCCCCGTCCCCCATCTCACCCCTGTGGGGGAAGGGGTGGAGACATCTTAAAATCTCCTGGACACCTTGAGTTCTGGACCCCATTTCAAATGTCCATTTGGGGTCCCCCTTCTTGGCTGCACCCTGTAACACTTAGGCTAAGGTCTCTACATTTGAGTCCCAACTCTCCAGCTTATGAGCTATATGGACATGGCAATCTCTCTGTGCCTCCATTTCTTAACTTATAAAGTGGGGCTAATAACAAAATCTACTTCCTAGGAGTTGTTGTGAAAATGAAGTGAACCTCTGGAAAGTCCTTAGACAAGTGTGTATCATATGGAAATTACTGATGCTAGTATTCCCACTTGCCTTAACTCTAGTTGTGCTTTTCCCTAATTCTGTCATGTCTCAGAACACCCACTTCTATGGACACTCTAACTTTCTCTTACCATTAATGATGATAGATAATCCCACAGCTTTAATTGTCTTGTCCATTAGATGGAACTGGCTCTGGTTTCTCCCTTAATTTATTATTTACATGTCCAGCTACTTCCTGTCATCTCTGTAAGACTTTTTGACACATCAAACATGATGCATCACACCCTAATTCATCATTACCCCATCAGACTAGTTTGTTTCTTTTGTCATTTGTATTTCTGTTAATAGCATCCCAGTTCCTCCAACAAGGCCCCAACTTTTTAATCTCTTCCCTCTCCTTTACTGTGTATCTCAGCAGTTGTCCATTTCTATCAATGGACTCTGTAGTGCCTCTTGCATCTTTTTTTTCCTTTAAATTCCCACTGCTCCCACCTAGTCTAGGTGCTCATTAATCTCTCTTTCTTGTCTGAACTATAAAAATAGCTACTATACAACCTTCACAGCTTTAGACTCAGCTTAACATAACAAGAACCATTCTTCTAGAACTGACTTTTGTAACAGATATTTCTCTCCCTCTCTTCCTCTCTCTGTCAATTGTGTGATGTTTCATGCCTGTCTTCTGTCTGTGAAAGTGGAGACCTTGACCAACTAGTTCACTTCTGTATCTCAGTACCTAAAAATAATGAAAAAGACTATTTATTGTTATGTTTAGTAATATGATTATTAAATATTACTATAGTATAAGAACATTATACTATTAACATAGTATATTAGTTTTAAATAGTACTATTAAATTTTAAATATAGCTAAAATTATTTGTTGGGTTAATTATTAAGTAACTCCATTTTCTGTCCTGCTCTGATATCATACACACACTTTATCTGCTTACTTAGATTTCTGGTTAGTTCACTTCCCTGCTCGTACAGCATCAGCCCCTCCCAAATGATTGCCTACTGTGTAAGTTCCCATTCTGGAACATGGTGCTCCAATTAGGAGGCCAGAGCTACCTCTGTGAAAGTTCCATCCCACTCAGAATATTCAAAGTTGCTATTGTTTTAATTAGGGAAGTGATATTAGTTGTAATTTCAAAAGCTTCCTCAGGCTATAATGTGCAGGAAAGCAGAAGTGCTAATCTTTTCTTACCAATTATGCAAACTCCTAAAACAGAAAGTGCAGTTAGAGTTTGTCATCATAGTCCAAGCATGAAGATACTAGTCAAGGAAAAGAAATATAAATTTTTAAATAACAAAAATATTAAGGTTGTGAAGCTTTCTCAAAACTTATAATATTTTTTCTCTTTTAGATGTAAAAGATAACATAAGATGATACTAGAGTGTGCCTCTATTTTACTTAAATTCATTTCACTTCACTTTTCTCTAGATGAGATGTCACTGGATGTACTTTTTCTCTAAACTGGCATCTTTTCATTCTTGAGCTTATTTTCATATTGAATTATGTACTCTTTTCTCAGTAAATACCATAATTTTACTTTCTTCTTTTTCATCTTGATGATTAAAATGTCACTTTTATATTACTTGGAACTTGGAGTTTATTTTTTTTCTTAAACATCATAGATTTTTCCTCTTGAATTACAGTTTAAAAAATATTCTTTCTCCAAAAGGCTCATGGAAAGATCCTCAGCATCATTAATCATCAAGAAAATGCAGATCAGAATTACAATGAGATATGATCTCACACCTGTCCAAATAGCTGTGTCAAAAAGACAAAAAAATATTAAGTGTTGGCAAGAATGTGGAGAAAATGGAATACTTGTATATTGTCAGTAAATTGGTGTAGCCACTATAGAAAACAGTATAGAACTTCCTCAATAAATTAAAACTAGAACTACCATATAACCCACCAATTCCACCATTGAGTATGTATCTGAAGAAAATGAAAACAGTAATTCAAAAGAGACATATGTATCCCTATGTTCGTTGAAGTGTTATTTACAATAATTAAGATAGGAAGCAACATATGTGCCCATCATTAGATGAATGGATAATATTTCATTACATGGTTGTTACTCAGTCATCAAAAAACAAAATCTTGTGTTTTGTGACAACATGGATCAACAGGAAGAATATTATGCTGAGTTAAACAGAGAAAGATGAATACCGTATGATTTCACATATGTGGAGAATGTGAAAAACAAAACAAAATAACAGAATTAGAATCATAGAATACAGAGGACAAGGGTAGAGGAATGAGTGAAATAGGTGAAAGAGATCAAAGGGTATAAACTTCCCATTATAAAATAAATAAGTAAGTCACAAGGATGTAGCAAAATGCATAAAGACTATAATCAACAATACAGTAGTAATTGTGCATCATGACAGAGGTCGCTAGATTTATCATGGTGATCACTTTGTAATGTATAGAATTATCAAATCACTATGTCATACACCTGAAATTAGTATATTGTGAGTCAGTTATATTTCAATAAAAATACTTTGATTTTTAAGTCCTAAGTTTGCATTTTTTAGTACTGTTACTACCACTAATGAGGAATAACATATACTCAAACATCTGACTCACTTATTAAAATGCTATTGTTTTGAGCTTGGAAATTTTTACCAAGAAACTAACCTCAAAATTTGTAGAAATTATGCATAGAGCAATTCTTTTCAAAATAGTTTTTATTCGACAACTTTAAATAATGTTTATATTCAAAGGAGACTAGTAGGTCAAATTATGATAAATGAGGCATTTCAAACTTTAGCAAAAATAACATCTTTTGTACATTTGTTTATACTTGGTTAATGTTGCCCTCATAAGGTTTACTCATAAAATTAATACAATAGTTCTTATTGTCAGTTTTGGTTTCCGAAGTTTGTTATCTATGGTCAATAGCAGTCCAAAAATATTAAATGGAAAATTCTAGAAATAAACAATTCATAACTTTTAAATTGACTGCTATTCTGAGCAGTGTGATGAAACCTTGCATGGTTCTGCTCCTTCGCTCTCCCACCTGGCCGTGAATTATCTCTTTGTCTAGCTTATCCACCACGCTGTACAATACAGTAAGATATTTTGAGATAGAGAGGCAATGTTCAGATAACTTTTATTTTAATATATTCTTATAATTGTTCTATTTTATTATTAATTATTGTTAATCTCCTACTGTGCCTTATTTACAAATTAAACTTTATCATAGCTACACATGTTTGGGAAAAAACACACTACAGGGTTCCTACTATCTGCAGTTTCAGGCATCATCAGGGTGTCTCAGAATGTGTCCTGCTCAGCTAAGGGGGAACTAATGTATGCATGTTCTATATGTAAAAGACACATATAGAAATTAATTCTATTTTTGTCATAGCTAAATTATCCAATATGGTGTTCATTGAATCTTTTACACTGCATCCAAACTCTCCGGAAAATCTTTGAGGTTCCTTGAAACCTGAATTTGCAAAGATACACATAAATGCCTATTTAGAAAATAGAAGTCTGGTTATTAGTTCAAAAGCTATACCCATTACTATAAATATAAACAATTAATCAAGAGGACAATCAACCTTGTCCTCTTAAGGTTGACATAGTTTGATAGCCAATGTTAATCCATCCTACAAAAATGAGCTTTTAATTACAGATGAAAATATCTCTCTTTCACAAAATTACATAATCAACGTCCATCATTTCTATGTTAATGTCATGTCTATTATTTTAACAATGAAATTAAAAATTGGGGAGAAAAAACTTTAAGTACTCCTTTATTCCTTTAGCATTTTCAACCATAGTATGAGATGTTATGCGTGTTTATAACTATACTTAACTAAAGGCAGTGTGAAGCCTAGAGACGAGTCTATCTAGCAAATTTTTATTTGTTAATCATCATAGAACTTTTACAGCTATGTTAGACCCTCATCATAAAACACAGTGTTAGGGAGCAAAAGTCAGTGTTAGGTTTGTTTAGAGTGCATCCAGACTGCCGTACTGATGCCAGTTCACATGACGGAAGGAGGGATGTCCATTCCTCGTCTAACACGGTTAGGTCAAGTTTTGCAGTCTCACTCAGCAATCTGATATTAGCCTCTGTATTTACAAAGTACTTTTTTTATCCTGCTACATTTCATGTCAAATTTATAGTATGTTAGAAAACTAAAAGTTTTTGGTCTACCAAAACTTAGTGTCTTGCTTTCTTGCTAGTAATGTACATATATATGTAAAAGCATAAGAGAGCCATATTCTGTACAACATACTTCAGTCAAGGATATTGAAGTGATATTTATCAATCCCTTTGAATTCAAGAAACAACTGATCTAAGCCTCCAAAATGTATAACATTTTCCAAATTGTTATATGAGAGTTTGGTATTTTTTTAGTTTACTGGATAATATTTTTTAAATAGCAGTCATTTTTTTTTTTAGGTTAGCTCTCTTGAGAAAATTTTTCCTTGCAATGTAAGCTTCACTTGATGGAAAATCTGTCCATCTACCTACTATATACTTAAGTAGGAATGAGTTTTAAGTGTTCAGAACTTCGTATAACACTTGGACTTTCAGAGGCTAAAATGAGAAGAAAGAACAGTAATTAGTTAACATGTCATCTCACTGCTTTGAGAAACTTTAAGTATCTGCTACATTTCCCTATTTCTCCCCTAAATTAACATTTTACTGCTTGCAGAATGTTTTTGATTGTAATAGGAATGTTCACCATAGAGAGAAAGCTATTGGTAATCAAATAAAAATGCTTGAATAGTCATAACCAATAAATAATAAATATGCATATCATCCAAATTAAGCAAGGTAAATTAAATACATTAACTGTATTCAAAGAGAATGAATACTCTTCTGCTACAAAGGTGGCAAGACCTGCAGCCCCCCATTGCACATCTGATGCCTGGCTAAGCATAATGTCAGAAAAAGAATGGGAGGCCAATTTAGAGCTGAAGTTTGCAGAAGCTGAGAGAAGTAGACAATAGTATCTGAGGGAAAAGATCCCATTCCCAATATACATAAAATAAAATTTCTTCCTATCTACTGGTGGTGAGGAGGCACTCACTTTGCTTTAGAAAATATATGATGTTTCTTTTGAACATTTAATTGTTGGCAATTGATGCTAAACTAAGACAGGTAAACCATTTTTTTAATGCTTTTGGTAAAAAAAAATTGACAACCAAAAAGGAGTGATTCTCAAAGGCCACTAATGCAAGCAAAATGTTTGTAATAATTTGTGTATATTTAATATATGGCCACTTCAGACCTGAGAAAATTTCCTGAGAAGAAAGAAAATCTTCTGAGCCATTTTAATTTTTACATTTAAAATGTGTCAAGAGTTCACATTCATATTAACTTTATCAGCTCCTCATATTCTGGTATATTCATTGCAGAGGAAATCCTGCACCCTCCCATCTCCCTGGGTGAAGACTTGCTTTCTGATTTGCCCTCACATCTGCGTTTACCAGGGAACAGATGCTCCACTTCTAAGGGTCAGAGTCTGGCCTTTTCCCTCCTATCACTAGAACAGAAAGCAAGGGAGGGGGGTTCCAAAATGATGGTGGCAGCTTTCCAGGGGCTGGCGTGGAGTTTTACATTTAAAGCAAGCAGGTGGCATCAATGGGCTATCTAATGACTAACAAGATAAGAGTGCAATTGATCTTTTTATTAACCTGTTTCCCCAGGAGCAGCCTGCTCCTCCCTTCTGGGTTCAGTTACATTGTTCAGTTCCAGGAATCATTTTAGACCCTTTCACTTTTTTGTCTGAGCTGATACTTCAAGCACGGGGCCACAAACACTGATATTCCGTTTCATCTAAATTCTCCTCTCTGAACCACCAAACTGGTAAAGGCCTTTATAATTTGAATCTGACCCAGAAAAATATTTAACACACATGTGAATGTATCTTCCATCCTCCTCTTTTCATGCTGTCTTTGAACTGTGTTTTGTATTTTTTTGTTTTTTGTTTTTTGTCTTCCTTTTCTAGGTCACAGACCACTTACTCTAAACATCACAACTACTTCTGAAGAGTATGGAGCCTACATAGATTTTAAGGTAAATGATTAATTTCAAAATACAGCATAATGGATTCAGTTACAGTATGAATTTCAGCATTGTGTTATGTGTTGTCCTTCATCTACTTGGAGACTTTCTAAGTTATGCTATCAAGTCATCTTTTGAGAGTAGAATCATGATCTGGATGGTGCTGAGGGGAAGAACAGACTATGTCTGTGGGGTCCCTCCTTTCATTGTTGGGTTATGTGTTGCATATTGTGTAAGGCTAACTATCTACCCAGTTTTCTTACAAAAGTTTTCTTGTGACCTTAAATGGCTCCTACCCTGAAGTATGTTAGGACATCTCAAATCACATAGTCAAGCAGGGAACAATTAGATCTGTCATTGTTGGGGGGTGGGCCGAAGCCTGAAATGATTAGGATGTGTTTCTTTGTAGATGTAGAAGGAGGTTCAGAACATCCCGAGGAGGCTACTGCTACCACAGGCAGTGTCAGACGGGGAAGTATAGGATAAAGGAATTTCTAGAGAATGGCCTTGCATTTCTACTCTGAATCATGGTCATCATTTGCTTTTCCACTTCTTAAATAATTGTGTATTCCTCAAGCTACTGATTCTATATGAAGGTAGGCTGGTATGAGATCTTTAATCTCACCTATAACAAAATGATTAATAACCTAGGTTCAGAGCCAACCTAAATTCAAATTGGGGTTCTGCCATTTACTAGCTGCAACACTGAGGGCTTCCATTTTTTCCACCTACAAAATGGGAGAAAGAGTGTGCACTTCGAAGACCTGTGGCATGGTAGAAACAAATGAGGACATGTAAAGCACTTAAAATATTGCCTGGCACCCAGTAATCCCTAAATTTACTGATTAACTAAAGCACTTCAATTCCATCCAGACCCCCTCACATTGTCTGTTTTTCAATTCCTCTTCAGTCCAGAAACTCTGTGGTTGTGGGAATTACTACGAAACCAAACTCCCAGTTCCCTTCAGCAGTCTCCCTCCTAAAGAGATATATTATACCCTTCATGTAAATGCCAGGAAGGAAAATAATTGGCATCCCATGGCCCTTTGAATGGACTCCTGGCTAGCACTAGGTGGTGTGATGGGTAAAGTGACCTGAAAGCAGGGGACCTGCCAGCTCAGGGCACAGTGTAGTGAGAAAAGCAATTAGAAGGCTCCTTGCCATTTCAGAAACATGCAAACCTCCATTGGCATAAAGTTTCAGGAAGCAGAATAAAAAGGAACCTACAAAACAAAAAGCTTTTCAGGGGGTTGGAGGCACCATGCTTCTAAATCACAAATGGATGATTATGATTACCCTTAGCACTTAAAAGGCCTGAATATAGAGAGAGGATGACTTCGTCTCTCCAACAGATTTGCCAATGGTCCACGTTTTCACTTGTATCCATCCTCTGCTTTTCAGAAGCAAAATGTGGTGCTCGTTGGTCAGAGCAAGTCATTGGATGTCCCCCTCCTCCACTAGCAAAAGCATATTTCCAATATGCCAGCCCCCTATTTCCCATCAGGACCGAGGGTAATGGATCAGAGAAAAGAAGAACACTAGTGTAGGGTTTACAGACTCCTGCAACATCTGGGCTCACTCCGGAAGCAGTTAACATTGATTCGGTTTTCTCATCTCCAAAATGTAACTTGTCACTATCCTATTTCCCAAGTTAATTCTTAAGGTAAACATATGTGAGGGTAATCTTTTAATACGTGTAAAGATACCATTTACTTAATTTAGGTATTTGTTGCAAATGTTATTGTTGATTATGGCTATATTTTTATTTTAATAACCCAAATGCAGAAAAAGGTATTATAAGGGTTAAACAAGTTATCTGCTAAGCCATTTAAGACTATTAATTTGAATAAGAAAACCTACACTCAAGTTGAAATTTTTTTTTAAATTAGCCATACTATTATACTATTTAGTCAACAGGGATAGTGTTAAAAACATCTGAAAAGGCAAATTTTGGCAAGGTAGAAAAAATTATATGTCTTCTAAAGAATAAGGATTAATCATAGTTTTTCTTTTTGTTGTTTTTTTTTTTCTGTAAGAAGCTTTGTTTCCATTTGGTCCAATGCATAGGAGAGGGCTCCAGGGTGGTTAAAAGGATGCCTAGTGGTTTCAGGGAGTGGCTCAGGCAAAAGCCAAACACCGGGGGAATGCAGAGAGGCCCCTCAAAGTCCTCTGGGCTCCAGAAGTTCCTAGTTGTGTGTGAGGGTGACACTTTGGAAGACATATTCACCCAGCCCAGTCTGGGGCCCTCAGGCCAGCCTGCAGAGGTTAGTCAGGTGGTTACTCATCTTCTTGATGAGTTTCACCTTCTCTTCCAGGAAGTGGTTCTCCAGGAAGTCACAGAGATGAGGGTCTGTGCGGGTAGAACCTGGAGCATGCAGACCCAAAGGGCCTGGTTCAGGTGTTTCTCCATGACCATGACAGCTTCCATGGCACCCTAAGTTTCACCCCACTCATTGTGGGAAGGCTTCAGCAGGTCCTGGAACAGAACGCCACCACCACGCTGGTTTTGCAGCTCCAAGAGACACTGGGTGCCCTTATGCTTCCTCTCAGCCAACTTGCAGGAGAAGTGGCCCATGATTTCCTGAGCCACCTCATCAGGGTGGAAATAGAGGACCAGAGAAAGGTATGTGGGAGACCGCAGATGCAGGTTGACAGCAGCCTCTAGCTGGGTGGAATAATTCTGACAATTTTGGGAGCTCATGGTTGTTTGGCAATAAGGAGTTAAGGTCAAGAAATGGTGTTGACTGGTCTCAAAGGCTGAGCATGGCTACGGAGGTTCTGAAGGTGAAGGCTGGAAGAAGGGGCGTCCTGGGTCTGTTCCGTCCAGACACTGTCAAAGCAAGAGAGTGATCTGGGAGACCACCGATGGTACTACCAATAATAGGTTTTTTATTAGAAGAGAAAACCATTCATAAAAATGATACTATTTCCCATATTAATGCTTTCTCAAATTTCAGTGTGAATATTCTTTTATTTCTCTATTTTCAAAACATAATCCAGTAAATGTAACATATCCTAATTAATATAATCTTAAGTGATAATTATACCAATATTACTGTCTTAATACATATAATCTTGAGTATCACAACACTATAATATTGAAAATAAGACATGCAATATCTGTGGTAGAAAGGATAATGTTATCTATTAAGACAATGTTTTAGTGTAATACTTCAGAAATTTAAAATTGTTTTATGTTAAAATAGTTCAACATAATTTTTCTGGGGTCTTTGTGCTATACATAAAATTTTATTTCTATGGTGATACAAGAAACATAAATGGATAATGTCTATTCCTGGAACAGGAAAAGCGCCACTGTTATAAACACATGGCTAGGATAGCATTCTGGGGTTCTAGTCCCAAATCTGCATCTGAACTTTCTGAGTGATTTTGTACAATTAGCATCCATCTGAAGAAATAAAGGAAACTCAAAAATGTGTGCTGACTTTTTAGGAAAAACTTTCAGCAACAGAGCCTAGCATGCAATAAATCCACATTCTGCTGACAATCCTTCTCCACACCCTTTCCTGCAGCCCCATTGATCCCATCACTTCAAGAATAAAAAGATTAGTCGAAAATGAATCATTTTTATCATCACTGGAAACTTTAAAATTACAAAAAAGTACAAACCAAATTGACTTTTTAGTCTCACCAACTAGATGTTTGGAGACCTTTTTTAAAAAAAAAAGTCATTCAACTAATTTCACTAGGGATGATATGTCCAAAATCACTCCACACCAAGGCAGTATAAAAAGAATATAGTGTGGCCCCTGCTCTCTGCTGTTTATAGAGGTAAAATCAACATATAGAAAATAAATATCAACATCAGTAAAAATGTGTTCTTATCTTAGTATTATAAATTATGAATTTTGTAAGAGTTCTGATGGAAGAGATGGAGTACAAGATGTGTTTTAATAATGAATAGAGCTTGGGATATATAATGCTTCTCTGGGATAAATAATAAGTTGTCCTATGTTTATGTTATCCAGTGTCTACGTTATGGGCTGTTTGACTGGTAAAAGCAAATCAAAGGAATAATTGAAAGGGCTGGTATTTCACCATGAAAGCTGGGTAAATCCCATCAAACAAGTATTCCACTTCTCCGTGCCCAGTGAAAGTGCTAATAGATATCCCACTCAAATTCTAAACTCAAGTAGAGTACGAGGCTCTCCCCTCAGACTGCAACTGTGAAGATTACAGGGTTGGCAGAAAGAATCCGTTCATCTCAGAGAGCACTGCAGTGATTGTAGGTGAGTTAAGACCCTAATATTGGGTTTAGGTTTAAAGTTCACTGACTAACCCCAAGTAACTGAAATAGAAACCCAATGCCTAAGAGGCTCATCTAACTTAAATATTCTCTCCCTGAGTCTCCTTGGCTCTCCTGATGGCCCATCAGCTTTTCTGGAGTTTCTCACCAGCTCCAAATCAAACCACTGGAGGAAGAGAAAGCTGGTGCAATTGACCTTGACAGAGAAAGATTTGAGAATATAGATGAGAACAATTCCATACCTAGTTCAATGAATTAACCATTTCACAGCTGAGGAAAACATGAGATTATTCTCATATTAGTAATCCAAAACTTGAATCAGACAAAGAAAACTAAAATTGGATATTCTTCTTGAAACTCTAGATTACACTGTGTTGACAGTAAACTGGGAATATTCTAATGACAATGATAATTAGAGCTACCATTTATTAAGAGTTTATTGTATACCTTTCATTCTCTTTTACACTTTAATATATGTATATCACATTTAGTCCTTATAAAATTTATCTTAGGAAGATGGTCTTGTACCCAGTTTAAAGATAAATGAGGCACAAAGATTTAATTTAATCAAATTTAACAAGTAGCAAGTGGCAGAGCCAGGATTTGAACCTATATTTTTCTCTTTCCTCCCTCCCTCCCTCCCTTCCTTCCTTCCTTGAGGGAAAGAAACATCAATGTGTGGGAGAAACATTGATTGGTTGACTGGGGACCTGGCCCAAACCCAGGCATGGTCCCTCATCTGGAATCGAACTGGCAACCTTTCAGTTCACAGGAAAGGTTTTTTTTTTTGTCCCCCAGCTCATTTTATCAAGGACTCATCAGTTTCTACCCACTGAAAGCCAATCAACCACACCAGTCAGTACTGAACCCATGTTTTTCTGAGGCCAAAGGCCATGCTCTTCTTTTATGTACACTACCTTTCAGACAGTGCTGCCTCCATTGTCTAAAGATGTTTTTATTTAATATACTCAGGTATACCAGAAGGATGACTGAGCTGACAGTTTTATTGCATGTATGTACATTAACATCAAGCAATACTTATTATTTAGTCCCATGTAGTCAATGAATGTTTTGCAAGCAGATGGGCTACAGATTCAGAAAAATCAATGAATATTTGACTAAGCAAGTGAATTATAAAGAGTAAAAGCATTATATGTGCTTTTTCTTGGAAGTAAAGGGAAAGCTATAGTGTTAATAAAACAGACCCAATGCTAATGACTTAGAGCCCCTAAAGTAGAAATCAATCTGACTCTAAGGTCTTGCTCATTCCATAAACTTATTTCCCAATGGAGTTTCTTAATTTTGACATTCCAAATACAGAATCCTGTCATGGCTTTTTACTTTTATATTCAAGACCAGTTTACTTCCTAATCTTTTCTCATTTATTATTCACTTTCATATAAAGTTCACTTTCCCTTGTTTCCACATTCTTTATGTTCTTACACACTCCGTAACAGACTGTTCTCATTGCCTGGAAGATGTCCCATTGATCTTACCTTTCCTTCTGTGTGTCTATCAAATCTTCACTGTTTCCAGCTTCCAGAATCTGTAGTGCTTGATTTTTGCCCAGAGCTTTCTCAATTAATTAAATATAAAACATTGAAATCCTTCTATGGAAATCATCTTTCCTCTCTAGCCAAAGGCATTACCAGTGGTAAAATGTATTTATTTTGTTCACAACAGAAGTTTCAACTGTTAGATTGTACTTTCTATTGATTTTTTTTCTGGTTAGAGTAGAAATGCTATTGAAGAAAATTTCTAAATATCAAAACAGTCAAGAAAATAAAAGCCATTGTTTATGCCAACACCTTAAAAAAGCTTTGCTAACATTCTGTTATATTTCTTTCCAGTCTTTTTTTTTTAACACATGTAGTTGTGTTTTAACTTAAACTTTTCCTGCTTTGATATATTATTATTTTGCTTTGTTTTTCCTAAAATGAAGCCCTCTAAGATTTAGATTCACCAGTTTCTGGATTCATAACAGCCAGGTAGTCAATAAGAGGGTTGACCATGAACAGGCTTGCTTGGAGAAGCATTGTCTCATAGAAGTCTAGAAGAATTGCTATTTCTGGGCTTATTTACAAAGATTTAACTCCGATACAGTCTGG
This sequence comes from Phyllostomus discolor, assembly GCF_004126475.2. Taxonomy (NCBI): domain Eukaryota; kingdom Metazoa; phylum Chordata; class Mammalia; order Chiroptera; family Phyllostomidae; genus Phyllostomus; species Phyllostomus discolor. The sequence continues at coordinate 61,004,367 of NC_040907.2, forward strand.
GTGCGACTACTGGGTAATCCTCCTCTTACTTTCATCATGTGATAGCTTCCTGTAAATTAAAACCACTCTGTTTTATTTTATAGAAGCTAGAAAAATATATCAATATTAAATTATATAACGCATGACATTATAAAATAATACATCTCTCTTAATTTCTAAATTAAATTATATATCTAAAAATGATTTTATGTTCATGTGATATAAATGCCCTCTGTGGTTTTTTCTCCCCTGTTCATGGGTCCATCTTAACTCTATGAAAGAAGAAATTTTCTTGTTCAACTTATACCTTTTAGGTATCTTGCCTTTTTTTTTTTTTTGTCCCCCAGCTCATTTTATCAAGGACTCATCAGTTTCTAGTTATGAACATACATTGTCTGAAAACTTAACTGTTCTCCATGTGACTGACCAGACCAATTTTGGGGTTCATGCTTTTATCATTTGGTATATTAAGAAGGAATTTGTTCTTAATAGCTACACAACTCATTTCTAACACCTATTAAAAATGTTTGAATATTCCACTCAGGTTTATATATTTATCCAGTTTAGCTTTGTTTGCTAATCAAACTTCTAAAGAAAATAACCAACTTTTCACCAAAAAAAAGTATTAACATATTACCTCATGGGCGAAACTGCTTTATAGTCTTACTGAACACCTTTCTCACAATTCCCCTGATTAAAAGTATATTCTCAGCACCCAGCACATAGCATGTCATCATTAGCTATTTGTAAATGAATAATAATATTCTTCAAGGTATCAAAACATTTCCAAGGAAACAAGGCGACTGATTTAGGAGGACTAAAGATTTTCATAGTTTTCAAAATATGGAAACTTTTCTTTCACATACTATATATATATATATATATATATATATTTCCTTAAATGCTATCTATGAACCCCTTGCCTATAAAATTAGCATTTCTCACACCTTTTTACTCCTCACACCCACCTAAAAGAGATATCAGAGACTGCCTAAGTTAAACCCTCAGTCTAAAAAAAATTACTAGAAAGTATGTTGATGCATTTGTAGTGCAGATTTTATAGACAATAATAAAGGAGCCGAAGTATCAATTGCACCATTGCTGATGAGCCTGAGAACTGAACAGCTGTGGGTGTTGAGGTTCCCTAGGCAAGGAGGGCTCAAGAGGACCATTGTGACGTGTCAGGACAAGACTCCACAATATTTTCAACTGCAGACATTCTGCATCCGTGCAGATTCTGCCAGCAAGAGGTCTGTGTTTTATTGAAGTCTAAACTAATTCCCCTTGTTTTATGCTACTGAATGGTTCATTTGCTTTGGGAGCCTCAGGGGGTAAAGGTGAGGGAAACAAATTAAGTCAAAACTGCAAAGACTTGTTAAATCTGGGCAAGGTGTGTCTAGCTCTCTTATTGTTATATGATACGCTGGGAGAAAAAAAAAAAACGGTGGGAATTCCACCCTGACTGACTCCATAACAACTCGCAGCTGATTAAGTCAACCTTTGAAACAGGCATTAAAAGCACAGAGAAAAAAAAACCTGACTCAATATGCAATAGCATAAACCAGTCATTGTTTCATTTTCTGGAAACTGTGCTGGCACCAGGATGAGAAGTAGATGAAAACACTCCAAGAATAACAAAGACTTTTCTGTAAATCAGTTAAGTTTGCTGATTAATGAAGAGCCAGACTTTGATGTTAAGAACTTGATGCGCAGTGATTTTGAGCATGGCCCTCTCCGTAAAGGCTGCCACTCAGAGTTCCAAGGAGGGACTCCTACGTGTGCTTAGAGAAAGAGGGAGTAGAAACATTTATGATTTCTGTACCTCCCAACACACACAGAAATACACCCTTACCTAATCCCTGTCTATAAAACTTAATATTTGTGTTAAAATATTAACACAAATTGGGATTTCACAAGTTGTAAATTGGGAAATCTCAGGCATAAAACTCTACATCTATTAAATATACAGCGGTTTAGTAGGCGGTGGTTGTGGCAGGCTTGCTGATTTTTTGCTTTTTCTGGCAGCAGATGATACAAAATCATAGGGAATCCATATCTCTCAAACCAAAGAACAGCTTCCAGTCATTTGTGGCATCATTAGCAATGTTGTTGTGTCCCTTCAGGACAAAACACATAAATGTTCTCCTGTCACTTACAATTGTGTCAAGGAGAAAGCCAAAATAAATTTGCAAAGTCATGTACCAGCTTGGTTTTGGAAGGAAAAAAATCTCCCTTTGAAGGAAATAAAATCAATCCCCAGTTCAAATTAAATTTTGACTACTCTGTGAAGCTTCAGTACACAGTTTCCAATAACAATCAGTACTTTGGACTTAACGTGCAGGCAAATAATGTTTCATTTAAAACAAATTGAATGAGGATTACTGACCGAGAAAGTTTTGATGCTATTTTGTCATTAAAGTTAAATCATGCCATTATTGGCTCAGCCACGAACATCTCAATCCTCACTCTCCCTTTTTTTCCTCCCCACATGCATGAGGAGCCCTTTGCCTGGCTGGGCTTGTGGCTTCATCTTATTTAAACCTTGTCAGGCAAATGTATCATAAGTGTAGCCTGAAGACTTTGGTCTCATGCAAAATTTAGCTTAAATTCTACTGGCATGAAATACTTCATTATGCAAAAACCTTCTGTTTGGTTTACTGACATTCTTCTTAGTGGGCTCTCATGGTGATTCATTATTGTGGGATATAGATTTCCAAGTATCATCTTTGTATTGATTTTTATATCTTTAATAACCACTCCACAGAAGATGGCTCCACTGGTGTCATTGATCGCATCAAAAATTCAAGGCTTACAGAAATACTAGAGGGCTAATTGGTAGCAGAACATTTCAGACTTAATTTTAATGCAGTCTTAATCTTCTGCATTAAACCCACCTGAAGGTTTCCTCTTGGAGTAGACACGGGGAAATTTAGTGCTTCGTTGAAAAGCACCTGGTGAGAGCATGCAAGAACATCGAGATACATGGACGTCATACTTGGAAAATGTCACGAAACAAACATTCAGAAACTAAGAGCAACCCTTTCATCTGGAGCCAGCATTCCTAGGATGCCCCTTGCTTTTCCTATCACTTGTGGCTCCACCAACCCACGTTTTGCTCATAGGTTTTAAACTAAAACTGTGAAAGAAAAATCCCCCTAATTCTCAAGCATGTGCCACTCTGGGATTTGCTAATTTTCCAGTCTAACAAAGGAAAGGATTCCTGTGCAGAAATTCAGAGTGAACATCCTGTGTGTATAAGTGCTTTTAAACAACACATTCAGGATGGCTGGCATAGGGCCGGCAAGTCTGGAGACCCAATGTCTGGCCAGGGGCATCACCTTCTGAGTCCTTCCTTCTAGCCCCCCGCTCCCCTGTTCATTGGATAGAACATACAAATCTGCTTTAGGTAGTTAAAAACCTAACCAAAAGGGAGGAGCAGGTACTTTGTGCAAATGTTAAGAATAACTTGATTATAAAGTCAGAACTTGGACTTATAGTATTCTTTCCAGAAACTTTTTGTAAACCTACTCTGTGCCAGTCACCATATCAAAGCACAGTAACAGGTGTAACCTGATACCTGCCCTGAAGAACCTTACTTTCATTTCAGAAGGTTGTGGATGCAAGGTGGAAAGGAGACTGGGACATGTTTGATAACAAGCTGGCAGGCAGGATGTCCAGGGATGTGGGCTTTGGAACCAGCCTGTAAACAATGTCTATGGAGCCACTTTGCAGTGGAGCCGGAGCTGCCTTGCATGTCTCCTGCCTCAAATCTCTGGATGTTAAAACAGGGCAAAGTAATCTTCTGATAAGGACTAAGCCATTGGGTGTCCAAAAAATCTGTTTGCAAAGGGAACAAGAAAGTGGATATTATGACTCCTGGGCTGATGACTACCATACTAAAAATTTAAAACATTGTTTAAAATTAACATCACTAAGTTGTCAACTTTACCAGTAGAAACGCTTTCCTTCTAATGATATAATTATTCCTTTCCCCTTCTCATAAGGACTTATGACCTTTGTCTCCTAATTGGAACATTATTTGGGCTTCTGACTGAATTAGTGATTCCCAAATACTTATTCTTATTGATCTCAAATAAGTATGTTTTTGCCTCTTACTTTGAAAGACCTTTTTATTTTTAAGTTAACAAGGCAACCCTTATTTTTTTTTCCACCTCCAACATTGTGCTGTGTGGCACTTGGTAGACTGCTGCCTTGCTGAAAAATGGTGATGTTTAAGAATTTCCACCTCGTGCTAATAAAATGTTGCAGTGCATGCAAATCTCAGTATTGAGCATGTCAGTTATGCACCCAGAAGACATGTTACCTATTAGAAGACAAAAAAGGGGGAAACTGTATGTGTGTGTGCACGTGTGTTTCTCCTTGTAGAAGTTGAGGAAGTCTTTTATGAAAAGGTAGAAAAGGGGAAGAAATGAAAACGTATATATTATGATTCGGGAGGCAAAATTTAGAACACAGAGCTAAACGTATATGCTGACTCGGCATTATAGATGTAGCATAAAACACTGAATGGAATCTGGAGTTTTTAAGACATTTGGAGTTAAAGAGAAACTTTAGAAAGACTGGAAAAATGCAGGGATGAATCAGGACAGAGGCCATGGTGACAGAAAGCGCACAATGAATTCTTGGTGTTTAGCATGTAGGTACTTGAATATTGGGATTCAAATCATTCTTAAATTATTAGAAATTATAGTTGCAAGTTTCAAAGTTTCTCATTTTGAAAGTGAGATGTAATAATCTAATAAACAAAATAATAAATATGTAAGGATCTACACAATTCATATAACTATCAATGCAGTCTTAAAATTTATTGCTAAGGGTATCTTCAAGGTGTTACAATATAAGTGTGGATTTCAAATAACTTACTTAGGACATGATATTTAAAGAAATGGCAAATACTGTATGGTCCAATTTTCTTTGAAGTCATTATTCTTCTGGAATAGTTATTTGCTTCACAGAATTTAGTCATGTATCTGGTCCATAAATACCCATTTGTTGATGAAATTCACTTTGGAGTTTTATTGCATCCTCTTTCCTAAACAGGCTCCAGCTTTTAACCTAAGAGAGCAGTATAAGGAATTTCATTATAGATGGTTTTATTTTATCATTGTGTATCTACTTTTGAAGCTTCCATCCCACAAAATATTTCCTGATAATACAATTTCTCAAAGAATTCATGGCCCCATTTCTCTGCCCTCTCCTTTTGCATTTCATTCTCTTCCTCCTTTGCTTTGTTTCCCCTTTTCCTTTTTTTGCTATCTTTGGTTCTTTTTCAAAGTTTTTACTGCTTTTTCTGCACTTCATTTCCCTGTCTCTTCTCCCTCCATTGTTTCCTCTTTCCTTTATCATGTTATTACCTAAACTGAAACCCAATGCACAGAATATCCATATCCTGTGGATATTTTAAATAACGATCCAAGGACTCCCCGAGTATGATGCTAAATCCACTTTCCATCTGTTAAAAGGAAGGATTATGACATTAAAGGGAACAAAAATTGTACTAAATGCAGATGCTATATAAATGCAGCGAGGATAACTTTTCAAGTGCTGAAAAAACTTCTTTTTTTCTTAAGTTTTACCTTTATTACTCTCCAGTATAAGAGAAATTACTAAGGTTGTCTGCAGTCCTCAATATAGAAAGAAGTTAGTTTTGCTCAATAGATGGTATGGAATATGATCATTAACATTCCATTTTCTATTGTTAAAACTGTAAACATACTACAAAAATACAGGTCTTGACTCTTAATACCCTAGAAAAATAGAAATAGTTATACATTTAATATTAACCAGCTTATTGTTTCTGATTTTTTTCTTTTTAAAAATAATATTATGTATTACTTACCACAACCACAGAATTGAGTTTTTACATAGTAATTCAATATTAGTATTGATAATATTTGATGATTGACCAATAAGCAAAGGAGTGGAATATACTAAAATTCCACTAACAAAAATATATGTATTTCGTTTTCCTTTTTATTACATTTATCTTTAATAACTGTAAAAACTACAAAAGTGAGAGATAACAGAGATTTCTAGCCAAATGAATCTTAAAAATCAGGTGCATATATAAAATAGCCAAGAGATGAGATAGGAAAATTTCAATATTTCCAAGGCATTCTCTTTCCAGGGCTTTCTCCTTCTGATCACAGCTGGCAAATTCTCTAGACGGAGACCCCACATCATTCCACAGAGGGGGCCGCCTCTGCAATCATTACTGATTCCTTCCTTGAGAGCAAATCACAGATGCCTTTCAATTTGCCATGATAGAATTTATGTATTTGTAACGTCATGTTATAAGTTGAATATCCAATGGACAAAACTGGCATCCTAACTTTCGGTTAGACAATAATATTAAATGCCATGTCTTACACAACTGCAATGCTCTTACTGGTATGATCCTGAATGCTTACAAAGATCCAAAGTGAGAAATATATATCATCTTTATTATTCAAGATGGGAAAACTGAGAATCGGATAAAAAAAAAATACCTATGTTGCCCAAATGTACAAAATAATAATTATTCCACATAGACTTTCTTCCTGTTTGGTAAATATCAATGCCCTACACAATCGCAGTTTGGCAATGGTTAGTGAGTGATTTTGTTTCATTTTGTTTTATTCATTGTAGTAAGCACATTTAACATGAGATCTAGCCTGTCAACATAAATTTGTGTATTTAACATGTCTCCCCCCACGGGTTGGATATGCTTCTAGGGGGTTGGAGAGTCACTTATTTTATAAAAACTGACCAAAATGATCAGAAACAGGACTAGAAAAATTTTATCTCCTGGCTTCTACTAACCATGCTCCATGTCTAACCAAGCAAAAGACACGTACAGGCATTGCTACAAGCAATATTTCCATGCCCCACGTCTTCGCTGCGAAATGCCTGGAATTTTTGCCACTTCGGGACCATCTATCTCGCATGCCTTGGTCAGGTGTATATCTTATATCCAGTATGAGAAACAGCAGTTCTCATGCAGATGTGTGGCAGCATATGGTCAGGGTTTTGGTGAGTGAATACTTGCACCTGGAAATCAAATACCAGCACAGGCAGACCCCTCCTGCTCGCCTAGGGCAGCGTCCACCTAACGGGACTGGAAGGGCTGCCAGATCAAACGCGATCCAGATGTCTCCTCCATCTCCTCCTCTTTCCCATACAACCTTCATTGTTTTCTTTGTCCTTTGGCAATATTTTTACGTTTTTAAAGAAGTGAGGAAGCCCAGAAAATAGAACTAAATATGTTTTTATAGTAGAACAAACACATCACCCATTGCACAAAGCTTTTAAAAAACTTAGTTTCTTTTAGTTTTTTTTAAAGGCTTTGTTTTCATTATGTTTTTAAAGATCGTGTCAGATTTTTCTAGTAACCTTTGACTGAAGATTGAGAGGAGTGTCTTTCATGGCTTAATTTTCAGATCTGCCAAGGCAGTATTTTAGAAAGTCCCACTTCAGAGGCCACGGAGTGTCAGCAATAGCCCAGGCACCTGCACAGATTCTGACTTTCGCACACATAGCGCTGTCCTTTCATTGTGCCTACACTGAAATCCAGTGGGTCACTTGGGGTAGCTCCCTAGTAAAGGATCTTGTTTTATCTTTTCAAAACACTTTTTCCCCCTTAGGCATGCCATGTAATCTCTTTGTACTTTAATGTCTATACATATAAACTTTAGAGAGATAAAAAGATAAAATGTTGTAAATGTGTTGAGAGCTTCTGAGCACTCTGAAGCAGTGATTAATCATTCAAAATCTCCCATATAAAGATAGAGTTATAAAATGGGCCAAAACAGGGTTGGGGGAAGGACCTGGCCAGGAATGAAGTAGTAAAACAAAACTCAAAGCTAGCCAGTAAACATGAATTCTTTAAAGCAGAAATAAATAGATGATAGAAAAACAACAACAACAAGAAAATAGGGAGGAAGGAAGGAAGGAAAAAGAAGACAGAGAGAAGAAACAAAGGGAGAGTTAGCTTTATTAGTCCATCACTGTCGTTCTCAGTATGTGGACAAAAATGCCCACTTAGAAGCAAACTTGAAGTGATAAGAGATGGTAGCTTCTGGTGACTAATTATTTTCTGTAAGATCTACAAATGCGGCAATGGACTTGAAGTTACCAGGTAGCGCAGTCTTATTCTTAATTATTCTGTTACAACAAATAAGCCTTGTTCATATTAACACCTTGCTTCTGTATTATTCGTGCTTTAAATATTTGACTTTTATGACTTTCTAGTTAAGTCAGGATCTAAGAAAGCTATCCATATCCTGAAAAAACAAGCTGTTATGTTTATTTTATAAAAAATATCATTTGTCTTTGAGGGCATGATAGAGAAAATTAATGTAGAAAAATAAATTGTATAAGCTTTGTATAAAAAAATCATAATCATTGTCTTCAAATGTGTATGCCACAGGGAGAGAGTTGGTACCAGACAGACATGGGTTGAATTCTAAGCCCCTACTTTAGTAGCTGGACTCCTGCTCTCTCTGAAGCTTAATTTCCTTCTCAGTGAAATGGATGTAATAATTTTTGTGAAATTTCAATCCAGCAGAACATACACAAACACTTGGTATTTGGTCACCTCTTGTTAAATGTCATTTCTCCTCACTAATTTTTTTCTTTTAAATATTTCTACTTCTTTTTTAAATGATGATTCCCCAAACTCAGAACCATCATCACAAAACTGTTCTGAACGCAGCCCTGGAGACCCAGCCCCGCGGCTCTGGTCCGTCTGACTTCACAACGGGAGAGGTGCCTCTCTGGCCTCTTCCCCATCTCGCTGACTGTAGAGGTGTTGGGAACAACTGCGTTTTGCTTTTGTCTGTCATGGATTCTCTTTTTTGAGACAGTTACCCAAATTAGTCAGTAAAATATATAGACAACAAATGAACCAGAAATGCAATAATGTGCTGTCCACTCGGCCCTGAACTACTTACTTCTTGAGGTGATGCTGAGGCTGTATAAGGAGATTGATGTGTGTGAAAAGTTTCATTTCTTTGCAGAAAAATATCCTTCATGTCATTATTTATTAGCAATGAGAATGAAGATGACAATACTGCTCTCATTACAGAAAACTGTATTGAAGCCAACTTTAAACATGTTTCTCAGGTTTGTCCTGACAATGTGGAAGGTGAAAAATGTTTCTTTTCTTTTTTCCTCTCCCCCCGTCTCTGAAAGCAACAAAAATAAACCCTACATGTAAATATAAAAGAAGGGACTGTCACGCACACATACAACCAAATTAGTAGTATGCCCCATCAGGAAATCTTGAAATGATTGATATTTAATGATTGATATTTAAAGTACAGGCATCTCAGGTGGAAGCTCCCATCAAGAACAAATTTGTAACAGTTGCATTTTTCCTTGTTTTTCTTTTCTGCAAACATGTACTACAAACCCCAAAGAATCCTGCTAGCTAGCTTTCTTTTTCTCCATTCAGCGCCTTCCCCTTGTCTCCCTACCTCTCCTCATTACCCAGCCCCACTTTGGACACATACTCCATCCTCCCCCACCCCTATCTCAAGTGGTGTGAAAATAGAAAAGCAGCTGAGTATCTGGGCAGCCTATCAGTTTGCTGAGGTTCATTTTAGCTAATCCAGACATCCCACACAGCAGGGGGGAAACTGCTGTATCTAGTGAAACAAGAGCATGAATAATTAAAACTCTGTTATTAATGAACTTCCAGTCGTTATGTAAATGAAACTGATTTCAAGACTAATTTGTCAGCCTGAATTCTTTTTCTGTTCTCCTTTTGTCTAGGACAAGAACTCATCATAATGGCCTTGATAATAAAACACTAGTAGACATGCTGTGTGCAGTGCCCATCTGAGTTAGAGCTTTTAGCGTGGTTAATTGATACAGTTACTCCAGAACAAGTCTATAAGGCATTTTGTCTGCCTTTAAGTTTTAAAAGCCGCTCTTTTCCCCTTTGACAGGGCTGTCTATTCTTCGCACATACCTCATTATCATTTACCTTTACATGAGGGGTGGCATACAATTACTGCCTGGTAAATAGTTTCTTTTGCAATATCGACGATGTTCAAAGACAGCAGAGTTCAAAAAGGTCCAGGGGAAGGGAAGCCTCCAGTATTCTGAGAATGACAAATAGCCAACAGGGAAAGAAAGGGAAAGAAAAAGGAATACTTGACAAAGCGCAAGACCACTAAGTACCAGTCGCCCACTGTTCCACCATCGAGTGTCACTCATGCTATTGGTGGCATTGTTCAAGTGATACCCTCGTGTCTGTGGTCACACATTTCAGCTACATTGTTTGGATCCACTGTATTGTTAGTGAAATCATTCACTATTAAGGTGCAGCTCCAAATACTACACTCTGATTTCCTAGACTTGCAAATATTTTACAAGACACAAAAGCAATAATTCCTTCAACAGAAAGCTGTTCATCAGTTATCGACTCATTGAGAATTTTCTGAGCTGGGATCTTTAGATTTGAATTTTGAAAATGCTTCTCAATTATTTTTAAGAAAATGTATAAATTAGGTATCAGAAATTAATTAGTATTTTTTTATTATTTGGCACATGATTTTACTTCTAAAAGGCAATGTATAAATAGCATACAGATTTACTCATTTTGTGTATCTGTTACATTGAAATAATTTTGCTATATGTTTTTAGAAAGAGGGAAAAAAGTTCAGAAAAATCCTGAAACTTTTAAACAGCAGATGCTAATAACATGATTCTTGCTCATCTAGTAGATTGTTTTCAGTAATGGAATCTTGCTTCACAGTAATATGAAGAACTAAAAACCTTTCTAGGTCCCCCAAATTTTGGTGCACCAGCTCCTAGGAGGTTTCAGATTCTTGTACTGGTATCTGTAGTTCCTTTGTATCCCTGAAATTAGAGAAGTGTTCTAGGAATTGTTTGCTATCTTTTGTTATTTTTGAACAGTGCCAAAGAATAAATAGTACCCTAATCACAGGCCATATCAGCATTTGCTGAAATATTATCATCAGTCCCTCAGGGATCAGTTATTATAGACTTGGAAAACATTTTTCAGTCACCAAAGATGTGCCAGACAAATGGGCTAAGCAGGCAAATAAACGTTTGAAAAGGGAATAATCAATTTCTAAAAGAAGAAGAAAGGTCAATTAACCCATATTTATACCTTGATGTGAAAAGGTACTTCAGGTGCTCCTGGACTTATGGTGGGGTTTTATCCACATAAACCCATTGTAATTTTAAAATATTGTTAAGTCAAAATGCATTGAATACACCTAACCTACTGAACATCATAGCTTAGCTTAGCCTACCTTAAACGTGCTCAAATCACAATATACAGAAAATGCTGGCAAGACCATACACTGTCGAGTGTCGATTGTTTACCCTCATGACTGTGTGGCTTTCTGTCGCTGGCCAGCATCATGAGAAAGTATCATACCTAGAGCTACCTTGAGACAAAAAATCAAAATTCAAATTTTGAAGTACTGGTCCTACCAGGAAATCACAAGTCAAACCATTAAAAGTCCAGGACCCTCGTGTTTGTGTGTGTGTGTGTGTGTGTGTGTGTGCGCGCGCGTGCACGCGTGTGTGTCTATATCCATGAATATATAGTGTACAAAAATGTGTCAACTGTCAGAGAAGCATTCTACAAGTAATTTGCAGGAAGCCAGAGACTCAGTGCCTAAGACAAGACTGTCTTTTTTACTTTGTCTTATAGCAAAACTATTATTATCTAGCCTAAGACACTCTTAGTGTTATTAAGGTATCAATCCTACGTGCCTGGTTACAATTTGATTCCTTTTCTCCTGGATGCATTATGTAACAATCCATGCCTCAATTTCCCAGGCAGCTAAAAGCATACAGTTATTCTAAAACATGTCTGCTTGTCACAATGTCACAGTATAGGCTAGAGGTGTAGGTTAAGTTTCATTTCACAGGAACTTGATGGAACCCATGGCATCACAGCAGGGACAGCACATTTGATGTCTAATAGGGCCCAGCATCACCCTTCTCGATGGCCTGCCCCACACATATCTGCAAGGCTTGCCGTGGAGAGGCTTCGTTCTCCCTGTGCTTACACCAGACCTTGCCAAAACCACCGACCATTCTCTAATTGTGATAGCCCCTAGGATTCCTCTAAACGCATCTAAACCTAACATTAAAAGACAAAAGCAGCCCAGTGATGAGTTCAAGATAGGTGATGACATTTATCACCTACACACAGGCATGTGAGCACATGCACACCGTGGCTTCCAACTTCTGATTGATAACAGGGCTCATGGGGCTAGCAAATCTGTTCTTTCTTATTCCTAGACAACTACAGAAGAAGTCATAAAAATATGTAATCTGAAATTAAAGTCAATTAAACTATGTTGCTTCTTTGTAAAGTTAAAGGGAAAACACACAAAAGTAATAGAAATCAATTATTATATATTCCCAGGCCTGTTCTTATAAGCTGGAGAGGTAATCAATCACTCCAGAGAATTCTACAAGGTAATGACTGTTTATTCTTTAATGATAATACCATCTTCCTCTTCTTCCTTCACATGGGCCTCCTGCGGCTGCCACCTTGCAGAAAGCAAGTCAGCTACAGTTAGAAAGAAAAGAAAAGGGGGAAAAAAAAGACTGGAAGAAAGTTGGTGTTCCGAATAAAGTGGACGATAAGATAGCCGAACTTCATCCCTTTGTGTGACCTGAGGCTATGGTACTTTATGACCCATGCTGTAGATACACATCATAACTGCTTTTCAGTAATAATTGTGGCCATGGCTTTGAGAGGGGGCACTGCTGCATAGGGAGAATTAATGAGAAATATCTTTCTTGCGGATGTTTAGTCACGTAAAATAATGTAGTTTGAAAATAATAAGCAGCTGCAAAAGAACATGGACCAATTAAGAATTTAAAACAAGTAGCATTCAACTAAATCTCTTTCCCCTCTTAAAATGAAGAGGAAAATAATTAAGAGTAAAAATAAATGCTGCTGCTATTATCAAGAACCTAAAGCACTAACCAAGAGATTTCACAGTGCTTCAGTCAGAGCTGGGCTAATGAATATAAGTTACCTTAGCCGGTTTTAGCTGACTTTGAAATTAAAGTTCCAAACCCTTGCATGCAGGGAGAGCTGGACTTGAGCAAAATGGACTTAATAAACTCCATTGTGCAATTGGATCCCTAGTGAGATTTCCTGCCCATCCATGACCAATTGGTATTATTTTTTCAGTGACTGGTACTTTTGTGAGCAAGATGGGAGTTTGTGGGAGTGATTAGCACTTTTCACTGTTGATTGACAGGTTCAAACAGAAATGAGACAATGGGAGGAGCCATTAGGAATTCAAATGCAAGGGTAGTGTTTGCAGGCTTTGTAACTGATTTTCATAGAAAGGAAATATATATGTAAGAAAAAGAAATGAATGTTTAAAATGTTAACTTACAAAGTATAAATTAGTCTTTCTAGTTTCAAAATTTTTCAGAATTGAAATTAATAAAAATAAGCAGATAAGACAGCAATATTTTCAGCATTCTTTCTAGAAATTTCTTTTGTCGGCTGTGGATATTTAAGACCTGAAGATTTAGGATCTTAGAGAAATCCTCAGTAGTAAAGGTTCAGATTTGATTTTCTCATAGATTTTTTGTTTTTCCTAGGTTAAAAATGTTCTAGAAAAATAAGTATTATTTTTCTAAGAAAAGAAACATTATGAAGCTTTCTATTATATCCAGAGAGCATTCCTTAGGGAAATAATTATAGTGAATGATACTAGCATCGACCAGAAATTGATAATTGGCCACAAATAATTAGAGTAGAATATCGTTACTGGTATAAATTATGCTAATATTTTAGCCTTGTCCCTAGGTGCTGATGTTGGTTTCTTATAAGTAATTTTGTTTTAAATTTACATTATAAATTTAGCATACTATATTTGCAAATTTAATCTGATTTGGCATCAAAGCAAAGGCAGATAGTACAGAATTAAACAAACCTCATCAAAGATGAAAAATGAGATGCACACCATTATTTTTCAGTATGTTTTGGTGATAAGAGTTGGCTTCTGGGAAACGAAGTTTTCTGTGACAACAATGCACAGAAACAAAAACAAAGTAGAGAAAAATGGGTGACCAGAAGTCACCTCACAAATTTGAATGGAAACATTTCCAATACCTCATAACTTGTTAATATGGAAGGGACGATAGAGTAAATCCAATACCCTGTGCATAAAATGATCACCGCATCAGATATTTATGCACATCCTGTGTGTGGCTCAGCATTCAAGCTGCATTTTTGAATATGTTGTGACTAATTTATGCCAAGTTTTCATCAACCTAGCATTTTTCATTTTTCAATTGACATACGACGTTCTGTAATTCGTGTGCTCAGTATGTTAATATTCCGAGATAGTAAGAGAAAATTCAGTGCATCACAGTAACAAAAACGGAGCCTCACTGAAGTCAGAGGTTGAGAAAACAAGCCCAGCCCAGGGAGTGGTAGTGTTAGGATTTATGTGGGTCATTGAGAACGTGCACTTTTCCCATGTCAAGAGGTGATTTCTGCCCTCCTTTTTTGACCAGTCTCCACATCACCTGCTCTTCCATTTCCCTCCAAAATTTCCAGGCATGCTCTATGAGTGCTTCTCACACATTACAGAAAATTGGAATCACCTGGGCATCAAGAGATTTTTCTAAGCTTTTCAGAAGTTTCTATGTGCAGCAAAATTTGGGAAATGCTTTCTGACGTACTTTTCCCTAATTTGGTCTGAAAAAAACACCAATGGAAAAAGAAATACTTCTCCATTTACAGTGATTTCAGGCACACAACTCCCTGATCAGCTGTCCTTTCTGAGAAGGATCACGTCACCATACTCAGTGCTTCGCTGCTGAACGTGCTACAGCCTCTCATCCACTCTCAACTTCTTCTTATTTTTCTTTTTATACTTTCTCATACCCTAAATTACTACAGATCAACTGTTATTCCTCTAAGTTTTCAGCTCGTATTCAAGTTCCTATCTTTAGCTGTCTTTAGTATCTTACTGCTGATTTAAACATGGAAAAAATTCCTTCTCTATGTTACCAACTTATTTCTCTTTACCCAAAACCTACAGGCAGGACCTATTTCTTTCTTCAGTCTTCATCTAAGAGTTAAGTTAAGGCCCTCAGTGATGTTTTTATGTCCTTATAGTGGACTTCTCTGTTTCAGACTCAAGTTTTGTACCTGTCTCCTCACAATAGACTCATCACTTTCCTATAAAAAATGCTACTGTCACAAACTTCTTGTCATTTCTCCTGCTTGTTATGAACACCTCATCAGTGTGTTTTTAAACAGTTTATATCCAATTCATGTCCCTACTCCATTTCCCCAGAGCTTCCTCCAGTCCCAGGCTAAATTTGGGATTATACGTCTGGATGAGAATCTTCTAACAATGATAGCAACACTTAATAAATGCTTATGCACCCAGAAGGTGAACAGAGTGCTATTCCACGCCATAGATGGCCAGGAGCCTCTCTAGATTTCCTGGAATTACTATAGGCCTTAGAAATACATTTGTCCCTCACTGTGCTCTTTTTCCTTTCCTCAACTCATTGTACCCAGACTCACACAGCTAACACTGAGCTGGGATCATCCAGACAGCCAGCAAGGAAGACAGAGAATTGATAGTTATATGATCTGTTCAGAAAGGACCCAGCTGTGTACTACAAAAAATAGAGTCATTTACTGAAGAATATACATGATACAATAAACATAGTATATAAGACGATGATACCTCAGGCCCCTTCTTGGGATCTCACATAGTTTTCCCAGTCACCATGAGCTGCCCCATTGTATTTCCTTGAATCTCATCAACGGTTTGAAATCTCTTCCCTTTCAAATGTGATTTCAGTTTTGGGAAAATTCAGAAGTCATGGGGCACCATATCTGGACTGTTAGGGGGCTTGAATCTCCTGGGTGATTTGATATTTTGCCCAAAAACTCTGCATGAGACGTGATGCATGAGCAAGCACATTGTCAGTAATAAAGCTGCCAATCTCCAATTGCCCATAGCCACAGCCTTCTGAATCATCCAAATAGTTTCTGCAGAGGAACGTTCAAGCTCAATGCAAAATTTGAAGCAAATTTGTTGCTTCACTCACTCAATTGTTTTGAGTAGATAGCCACATAGTACACATGCTCATTCAATGGCGTCTACCATCTCCACTAGCTAGTACAGTGAAGTCATCATTGTTCACACATGACATTCCAGTCCACTCTCCTTGGCTGCCAGGTTACATCGATGTCACACAAACTGTTCTCATTATATTAACAATGGCTGGACTTTTTATGGACACACCGCATATATGCATCTATGTCTGTGTTCTATGTTAGACTATGCAAATTATACTCTTACTGGAAAAAGTATTTTAAAAACAGGATGCCCTTTTACCTCCCATCTAAAGGGCCTGATTCCACATAAACTAAGCTTTGTAAAATCCATCATCATCCTTGCTGATGTTCGCCAATGCTGTCACCCACCATTTCCCTTCTCAGATTCTACACCCAATAATTTCTGCCTTTCTTCTGTCTTGTCTCCATTAACATAAGTTTTATGTTCTCATTTTCCAGGTCATCATCTTGATTTTTTCAGCTCTCTCTTCTACATGTATTTATTGCCATGACACTATTTTATGATAAGTCTTCTTTCAAAGGAAACAACAACAACCAAAAAAATTTTTTTAAGTCAAATAAATATACATCAGTGAGAGAACCCTATCTTCTTTCTGGATGCATTGCATTTATAAACAGTTTAATATACAAGCACCATGTGATTGTATATGTCAAGTGCTGGGTGTAGAAATGAATTCAAAGTAACATGCAAGGAGACTAACTGCTCAATAATCTAAAAGCAAGATTCGATTATCACAAAGTGAATTTTTAAAAGTTAATTAAATGACTGATACAATTATTTTAACTTGTTAATTTTAACTGAATTCATTAACATCTCAGGTCACTTACTCATTTATAAGGAGAAGAATGGTTTCTCTATGGGTTGGACTTGGAAATTGGGCAGATGTTTCAAGTCCCGATTGTCATTCTGCTAGTTGTGTAATCTTCGCAAGTAATTTAACCATTCATGGTTTCCTTATTCCAGGTGCAAATAGTGTTTTATTCTGAGGCTATTTTTAAGGTTTCAGTGAGATAAGATCTGTTCGGCTCCCCATAGGGCTGGGACAGGAGGAAGTCTGCAGATGGTAGTTGACACTGTTGTTGGCTTGCCTCCATCAACCTGTTACCAGATAGCTAGGTGCTTTCCCTGTATTTCTCACACAGCTCTGATAGGATTCTTATCTCAGAGCCCCTCCCCACCAAATCCATCCCTGGTATTAGACATTTCAATTCAAAATGATTTTATACTTACTTATTAATACCTTAGCATTTTTCAGTATCATGTATACTTTGCCCATTTTTCATTCCAGTGAATTATAAATGAAAAACATTTTAAGATACTCCATGGGCTTTTAATGTAGCATATCTGTTATCAGCCTCTGTAGCCACTAGATGTCAATACAATGTTTATCTAAAAGGTTTAATAAAGACTCATTAGTATCCTATTTAATGATTAAATAATGTATTCCCTTTGCAAGGTATTTTAATATTGAAGGGTTTCAAAGCATTTACTGTAATATTTATGGAATTCACGCCACTAACAACTGAAATGCTCCACCTCATCCAAGTGTAAACAGTTGTTGAATAGAAACAGAGTTTTGGGCCTGAATCAAATTAAAATTGCTTAGAAAAATGTACATAGGCAGAATATAATTGCCCTAATTAGGTTTTTTGCAGGTACTTTACTTGCAGAAACATGACATCTTTATTATTTAAAACTGGATAAGACCTGCATCTTGTATTTTATTTTAAAGGTAACTAACATCTTACCTTTTCATATTTATGATAGTAATCCTGAGAGAAGAAATAATCTGAAGTATTTCTAAAATTATTTCCTTCAAGATATTGACCATTTTATTAGTGATTTGGCTAAAGATAATTTAAATTCTTGTCAAAACTGACCTTTGGAGAGTTTAAGCATTTACTCTTCAATCTTTAGCCCTGAAGTTAAAATCACAACTTTCCTCTGAAGATATTAAGTATCTTTATTATTTTTGATGCCCGATACTGATATAGAGAAATGTAATTAAAACCTCCTTTCCTTTGGCATTAGGTTGCTGTGATTTACATGTAAAATAGAGAGAAAAGACCCCAGAACAAACAAATGAATAAAAATCAAGTAAACAAAGAAAAGAACCATATCTATCTTTATCTGAAGAAGCTCTTACATGTATTTTTTCCAATAACAACTGACATGTTTTTTTTCTGACCCTTTGAATATGGGTCATATAGCATATCTGCTCATTTCAGCCAAAAAATAATAACAAGATAACTTGGAAATCTACTAATTAAAATAAATCTTTAGTCCAAATATCACTTGTTATGTGCCCTAGTATAGTGGTATCCTATATCGCTAGCCCTCAACCCTAAACAAATGGCACTGTAATGAAACTTTATGACAGGAAATGAAATTTTAGTACTTTATTAGAAAGCTTCCTTTATTTTTTGCCCACCTTTCCATATCCACACTGTAAGTTGCCAATGGTTTACATAAGGTTACAATTTAACATATTCAATATTTTAGGGGAAAAAAGAGTAAAAGTAGGGAAAGGAGTAAAAAGAAACTAAAGGCAAGGGAGTCTGAGAACCTATTCATTAATTCCCAAACTTTTGATAGAAATTCTCTTCCCTGTCAGGACTACCATATCTGCTGTGTGAGTTGGATGGGCCAGTGTAAGTGACTCAGACATGGAAAGAGAGGAGGAGAAGGAGATCATAGTGATAGAAGGTGGGTGGGAAGGACAGAGGGGATGGTAAGGTAGGCAAGAGAGCTTTGGGTAGGTTTAGAATGTGAAGTGACCTTCCAGTCATCTGGAAGTTTCAGCTGATGGTCAAAAAGTGGGAATAAAATGTAACTGATAGCCAACTTCAAAGCAGGACAAGCCTTGAGCACCACAACGTGGTAGGTGCTAGACACAGGAGCCTGCTGAGCGCCTGGAAGGTGGCTGGTTGAACTGAGATGTGCTGTGTTACATAAGAAACACCAGTTTTCAAAGATGTGGCATGAGAAAACATGAAATATTTTTATATTGATTCTTTAATAAATTTTGGATTAATTTGGATAAATAAAATAATTATTGAAGCGAATTTTACTTTTTCTTTTGAGTTTTTAAATGTGGCTACCAGATTTTAAATTACATACGTGGCTTGCATTCTATTTCTACTAGACAGGACTATACTATCCCAGACAGAAGTTACCAGCCTTGATAATACACAGCAAAAATGTTTCTTGGACTCTTATACTATCACCCATTCTCAGCTTAATATTGTAACACTGATTAGAGAGGAAATGCTTTCTGAAAGAGAAGTATAGGCCCGCTCAAGAGGAGTGCTGTGACGTCATCCTTCTGTTGTGCAAGGGATGTGCTTTCTGCCCACTTCAAGCCTAGCAAAGAGGAACTTCAAAAGAAAACCATTTGTTCTGATCGATTGAGATGTTGATCCAAAGGGGAGCCTGGCACTTCACGCTGTATAGGTATCTATAGGGTCGCAGAAACTCTTTGGTGAGCCCTTCCCCTGGTATTCCGAACTGAAGATAGTAAGAGAGGGCTTAGAAAAACTTGATCTGGGCCCTGGCTGGCGTAGCTCAGTGGATTGAGCGAGGTCTGGGAACCAAAGTGTTCCAGGTTCAATTCCCAGCCAGGGTACATTCCTGGGCTGCAGGCCATAACCCCCAGCAACCGCACATTGATGTTTCTCTCTCTCTCTCTCTCTCTCTCTCTCTCTCTCTCTCTCTCTCTCTCTCTCTCTCTCTCTCTCCCTCCCTTCCTTCCCTCCCTAAAAATAAATAAATAAAACCTTGAAAAACAAACCTTGATCTGGGATTCCTGCAGTTGTAGGGAGTCAGAAGCAGGAATTACTGAGGGGGCAAGAGAGGAGAGCAAGGAGTTAGAGGAGAACACTTGCCCTGTCCCTCCTGGAGGTGCCTAATGTGCACGGGCTGCAGCTGAAAAAGAGAAAGGAGCTTTGAACTGTATGTGAAATGAGCATTTCTGTTTGGATAGAAGAGGGCATTTTAATAACTGGAAGTGACACCTCTAGTACTAGTAAAACTATGGAATATGCCTGAGTTCAGGGGAAGGAAAAGTTCTATTACTGCATTTATTGTCTGTCTCCCCACTAGAATTTGAGCTCCAGGAAGGCAGGGTTATTTTACCTTTGTTTTGTTTTGTTTTGTTTTCACTTGTATATTCTGAGGCCTAAAAAAGTGCGTGGTACATAGTAGGTATGTAGTAAATATTGGTTAAATAGATGAATAAATGAATCTGATTAAAAATCAGTAATATGATTGAAAGCAGTAATTGGAGGAACAAATGCTTTCTTTTGTATCTCCAGAGTCTAGCATGTTCAATAAACTTGACACTTGTGTTAGAAAAAGCAATACCTATGTTATTTAATGAACATAAACTGGCCAGTAGATAAAAGGAAGAATTTCTGGTCGGTTCAGCTAATGTCGTCCATTGTAGAAATTATAGAGTATAGTCAAACCACTGCATGATGCTCTACTATCAGGGACTATTCTACATTTTCCTTGACAATAGTCTCATATTTCAGCTTGTGGCCCTTAAAATATTTCCAGTGTTTTAGAGTTATTGAACCTGTTTCAGCCAGTATAATCCTCAGTGAATTTCTTTCATCATTCATGGCCAATTACCTTTGTTTTTCAATTACTGGTCATTTTATTTGAGATTGGGTTTTGAGCATGCTCAATACTTTGCATTATTATTTTATGTAGATTCAGGTTAACAGTGAGAGATATTGTAATTTTGCAAAGATACACACTGCCACCTGTACAGATTCTAACCTTCACTTTTTAGGTGTCATGTGGCAGCTGCACTGAGGATCCAGGACCTAAAAGCATTCAGTCATCATGATTAGTTCTTTATGTGTCTAGGGCTTCACTGCTCTGTTTCCTCAGTTTTTGAGAACTCACTGACATCAGTTTTGTACTTCAAAGTCAATAAGAATATGATAAAAATATTAAACTTCTAGATTAAAAAGTTTGTGCCTGAATATTTTTTGAAAATGTACTACTGGGCAAAAAAAATGTACTCATGGCATATTCATGATCATTGTATTTCAAAGTATAGATAGTGATGATTACTCTACCTGGCTGTGTAAACGTAGCTAAAGAGATGTGAGCATAATCAGCTCATCCCCCTAGGACAGGCTAACCATCACAGTTTCCATTACTTTGGTTCATGCACCAACAACGCTTCCTCTTTTTTACCTCCTGATATTTTCATTCAAAGGTACCAACTAGCCTTTAAGCTATATCAGTGAGTTTTTATCAAAAGATTTGAGAACTATTTATGCATATTTTAAAATATTTTGTGAAAGGGAATTGGGAATCTCTGTTTTTATAATTCTTAAAATTGAAAAGGGGCAAATTTAGGCTAATTTCTATAATTTCCTAGGTGGTAGAAAAAGAACTTGAATAATTTTGGAAATCTTTCTTAAGGAAAAAAAACAATCAACTCAAAGGAGAAGTCTATGAAAGGAATAGAATTCCTAGAAAGGAGATGGGCACAGACGTACTGAAAACAAGGACAGCAGTGAGTGATAAAGATTGGGAGAAGTAAATCAAACAGAAAAGGAACAACGCAGACATGTCAAATTATTGCCATTGCAAATGTCAACTTGGATTAATAGTTACTTTCCTGAAGGAGGTTATTTAGAAAAAAATGTAGGCCTGGCATAGCTCAGTGGATTGAGCGTGGGCTGCGAACCAAAGCATCACAGGTTCGATTCCCAGTCAGGGCACATGCCTGGGTTGCAGGCCACGGCCCCCAGCAGCCGCACATTGATGTTTCTCTCTATCTTTATCCCTCCCTTCCCGCTCTAAAAATAAATAAATAAAATTTTTTAAAAATTTAGGGCCATTACAATCTGTGTAGAAAAGAGTGTCATAATCACAGTGCAGTAAGGGGGAGTATATCACAAAAGCCATGGGTTTCTACTTTGATTCTAGCAGGTAAGGTTCTCTGCCACAATGAGAAAGCCAGTGGGTGAGCAAAGGAAACAGAGTCACCATCTGTGGCAGAGAATCTTAGCTACGTCAACACTGAGGAACTAGTTCTGAAGTTTTTTTCTTTTTTTCACTGAGAAGAAAACTCTTCACACTGGACATGCCAATTTAAAATAATAATATGGTTTGGAAAAAACATAAACCAAGAAGAGAGAAAAAGAGGAAAATAAGGTTGACTATTTCAGACTAGTTCACATCTTTGAGGCCTCCGTTATTATACCTCAAGTTACTGAGAGAACTTGAATACATGATTGTTGGGCCACTCTAAGTAAGATTACAAGAATTATGAAGGGTGCCAAAAGAGCTAGGAACCTAAGTTTGAGGCAAATATTCTTCCATTGCCTAAAAAGAAGAGAAAAAAATGTATTGTATTTACCATGGAAACAATGACCTTCTTCCATTCCAATGTGAAAACCTCCTTCAGGATCCTTCCTCTTTCATGCCAGGATCCTTCCTCTTTCTCTTACCAGGCAGAGCTACTGTAAGAATAGTACATCTAGTTACCTTCCATTTTTCTTCTCTTAGTGACCTCTGAACTCCTTACCACAGATTCCATTTCATTCTGCTGGAATCTCACAAAGTTCCTATCTAAAAAATTGCTAAATACTCATTTTCAGTGCATCATTAACATATTTTATTATACCTTCTTTCAGATATCATTATATATTTTAACATTCGAGAACATATGTTCTTTCTCTAATTGTCCTACCTCTTTCTCAAGTTCCTCATCTGGCCCCTCCTACTCTGAATATAAGTATACTCTTCGATTCTGTCCTCAGCTTTCTCAATCCAAGTGTCTGCCCTGGAAATGTTAATGACAGCCATCCATTGATTAATAGTTTAGGCAATATGAGGCCTCAGTCTATCTGCCTATTCCAAGTTTTCTAAATGTTGGCCTTGTGTTCCAACTACCCAGTAGAGATATTCATGGTTGTCTTACGCATTCTTCAGTTCAACTTGCTCAAAATAAAATTTATCTTCTCTGTTCACACGCCCCCATTTTCTTCTTGTTCTTCAGATTGGTTGACCATTGCTGGTGACTTATTCTTGAACCAATACTCTATATCCACCACGCACTTTGCTGTGTCTACATGTGCCATATCACATAATATGCCCAATAACCCTCTGAGATGGATTATGATACACATTTTACAGAGGAGGAAGTGGAGTCATCAAAAAAACACTAGACTAATGATTTGTGGAGCTGGGATTCCTATGACATCCTCAGAGACAATAACATTTTTATATCAACCTGAAGGAAACACATATAGGGTGAGGTGAATTTATTCTCTTTCTACAGAGGGTAGAACTGGAACAATGAATAGAAGTTATGTGAATATAGATTTTAGTCAACTTATCAAGGGATTTCTTAAAAAGTGGTATTATAGAGCAAAGACACAAGTTTCCTGAAAAAGTACTGGCTTCAAACTCTGGACTGTTGCAGAAAAATCTTTTTGATAGAGGAAAAATTTAAACTACACAAACTCCTAAATTTCACAACAGAATAACATCTCTTGGCACTGCCTCATTTGGATAATCAACTCAGTAGTATGTTTACTGATCATATCAAAATGAAACAGGTACACATGGCCATTTAATAAATATACTACATATTGGATAATCAGTGTTCTAAACAGTCTAAAGTCATGAAAACTTTGGTAACCTAAGGTTATCATTTTAAATAGGAAAAAGATATTGTCATTTTTTGTTTTGTTTTGTTTTATTTTATTTAGTAGCTCAGCTACTTTAGGTCATATCATGTTCCCTGTTTGGAAAAGCAGTTACTATTGCTGCTGCTAATATTTCTAAGTGATCTAGCATTACATATGAGAGGGGACCCAAGAACCCCAGAATTTATTTATATGTATATATATATTTTCTTTCTTTTTTAAAAAAATTATTTTAACTGTTGTTGCAGTACAATTTTCTATCTTTTACTCCCATCCCAACCCACCCACCCAGCCCTCCTCTGCTCCCTCCCATTTTATATATATATATTTTTTAAAGATTTATTTATTTTTAGAGAGAGAGGAAGGGAGGGACAAAGAGAGAGAGAGAGAAACATTAGTGTGTGGTTGCCTTTCACTTGTCCCTTGCTGGGGATCTAGCCCGCAACGCAGGCATGTGCCCTGGCTGGGAATCAAACCAGCAACCCTTTGGTTGGCAGCCCATGCTCAATCCACTGAGCTACACCAGCCAGGGCTTACTTATAAAAAATTGTATATTTATTCTTAAATGTTCACACTTCAGTCACTTTCAAAGTACTCTCTATTTGATGCAATATTCCTATTGAGATGTTTAGTCCACTCATTGATTTTGATGCCTTTTAGTGCTTCTGTCAGGTTTTGTTTCCCCTCTTCCACATTGGCAAAACATTCCTTTGAGGACTTTTTTTCACTGGAGAAAGAAAAAAAAAGTTACTCATGGTGAGATCAAGTAAATAGGGAGGGTGAGGCACAGGGATCATGCCGTTTTTGTTTTGTTTTATTTTGTTTTTTATCAAAAACTGCTGAAAACTCAGCATGGCGTGGGCAGTACAACCATAAATCACATATCATGAAATGGGTAAATACACTGAAATAGTCTTAAAAAAAAATCACTGGAGTTGAATGTAGTTTCTCACAACAGCGCCAGCTGGAACACTGTTACAGATGGGTTCCTAGAACACTCACCTAGTGGGGGAAGCCTGTACTACAAGGGGCCTGCCCTCCAGAAGATAATTCTGGGCTTTTTGGGGTCCCCTCTCACAATGTCATTCTGACTACAGTATCATCTTGTGTAGTTTCAATAGCAAGAGGAGGGAAAAGTGAATCGAAAAAATCTGACACTGTTATAAAAGAAGAGAACATTTCTTGTCTTTTTGCATGTGAGATTTGCTTTTTCCCCATAGGTGTAGTACATTTGTGTTTCATGCCTCTTGGTTTTTCGTTCATTTGTTTTTTTAATGTAGATTTTAGCCTGTATTTTTGTTTTCGTTTTTGTTGTTGTTTTAATACCTGCTTTCAGAAAGGTCTGTGCTCAACATTTTGCATCATGTGATAATTATCCCTCAGCAGAAATGGTAAATAAGTGCAAGGAGCGAGAGTCATCACCAACTAAAACCGTAGTGGGGAAAATCTGAAAGGTGAGCCACCAGAGAAGAGATGCCCAAAGCTCTAGCCTACCATGAGACTCTGTTCGTCTGCTTTAATTAGCATCTCATCCCTTTCAGCTTGGTGTCACCCAGCTGGCTAGAGCAAGACCGCCACTTCCTCCACCTCTGGAAAGTAAGGGGCTCTATTCCATTTTCCTTCATCTCACTGAGATGTGTGGTGCTTTCTTTAAGTACAGTTGGTGCTGTCACTTTCATTGCAAATTTAAATCTCTGTTTGGAAAAAGGTGATAAGAACAGTTTCAAGTCCCTGGTGTTTAAGCCTTAAAGCAATTCCCAACATTCCAGACCCCTTCTTATTTGATGACTACAGTTTGTGGTCTTATTAATAGTAGCAGCATCCAGGTTCTTCTTAGTGCAAGGCACCCCAAAGAGGTCTCTACATGAGCATCACTGTTTTTCTGTGCTTCAAAGTTTGTGTTGATTGCTTTTAGTATTTTTGGTGGTGCTTGCTGATCGGTGCATATTATGAGAAAAATACCAGCATCTGTGTGCATTTATTTGAGGTTTCTTTCTTGTTTCTTGTTAAAAAATGGAGTGCTTACTGGATGCATTTCATTTTATTGCAACTCTTCCATAACTAATATCCCATACTGCACAGTGAGCTACAAGTGAGAACATAATGTCTTCTGTTTTTCTACGCAGGTTTTGTTCATCAGTATTTAGCTCATTTCTTTATAAATTATCTTGATGTGTGTTGTGCTTGAAAGTTATCATATTAATAACATTTTATCTATGTTATGATCAATGTACATTTATTGGCTTTTGTCCTCAAGACGAGGTGTTGATAAACAACTCATTTTATTTGATTTCTTTTGAAACTCCTTTATATGTTCCCTAGGCACCAGGTACATAATAAGATTTGGAGACAGAGAATTTAATAGCACATTGAAATTATTTCATTTTTATATAATACTCTAAGCACTCTACCAGATGTCTTCATTTGGTCATTCAACTTCATTCTTTTAAATTTATCATTATAAGTCATCATGATACCTTAAATTGTATGCAAAGTATTTTCTGGCCATTATCTGCTTTGATTCTCATTACAATTCTGAAATTTATAGGTTAGGAAACCAAAATTCAGACAAGTTAAGTGATGGTCTGGGATCACCAAGCTGACAACAGAGTTTGCAGAGCCCAAGCCTAGACCCTGTCATACACCACAAGGCTGGAAACTTACCCAGCTAGACTGAACTACCCGCCTTCCACTGGAAGTCCTGACCTAGCAAACAACTACGAGCAGCTAGGAGGCCTTAGGCATTTGTAAGGGCCTCAGACATTGTTAACCATGTTAGTGAGCCCTAGTAATTAAACTTCTCAGAACCTAGTTTTACATTTGTAAAATACACAAAATCCTAAAAAATTCACATGACTGTTTTTGAAGACCAGATAATGTCAAGTATTTAGCACAGTGGTAAACATTACCTTCATTTCTCTTTTATACAAAAAATATAGGTGGCTAATCTAGTATTACCAGATGAAACTGAAATATTTTCAGTTGGTCAGCTAAGAGCTATATGATGTTTATCTACACTATTTGTTCTGAAGCAGAGTAATAGTTCAAACATGTTTGATTCTAAGAACTTGTAGTATAAACCAGAGGGGAAATGTTTTATAAATAGCCGAAGGTACAGGTAAACATTGGAAAAAAGAAGTACACATTGATTCATAACAATAATAGACTAATAGTAATAACTAGCTACTTCATTATTCAACTATTACATGTTATTTTAAAGATTTTATTTATTTAGTTTTAGAAAGGGAAGGGAGGGAGAAAGAGAGAGAGAGAGAGAAACATCAATGTGCGGTTGCTGGGGGCTGTGGCCTGCAACCCAGGCATGTGCCCTGACTGGGAATCGAACCTGCGATGTTTTGGTTTGCAGCCCACACTCAACCCACTGAGCTATGCAAGCCAGGGCTCTATTACATCTTATAAGTTTTTATAAACTTATTTTACCCTTATAACAAAGTCATCTGATATATAGTTTTTATTAAACCTATTTTGCAGATAAAGAAACTGAGGTGCCAAAAGGCAAGGACATCCAGGGTAGGAATTCATGCCAGTTTCATGATAGCTCCCACATTCAACCATCACAATATAATACTTTAAGATAAATTAACTGCTACTTGTAAAAGTAATTTTATCGACATGTATATTACACTAATGAAGAGACACCCCAAACTTTTGTATTCCCAGATTAGAACATGATTAGAACATAAGCATATTTTAGCATGCCATTTCTTTATGTATTATAATCAATCATTGTCAATAAAACTACTCATTAAAATTAAAAAATAGATGCAAATTAAAGAAACTTATTTTGGACTTTGGATAACACTAAAAATATTTGTTAAATGTTTTCCTTCTTTCATTGTCTAGTGACAATTATTTTAAACATATTAAAAATAAGTACAGATATTAGAAAATTATTTGGAAAATGTAGAAGAGCTAATTAAGATTCTAAACTAGAGCACCCAATAAACTACCTGAAATGACAATAAAATAATTCCATAAAATTCACGCTTTAGAAGAAACAAAGCTTTCCTATTCAAATTCTCTCAGATGTAGATTCACATGGAAAATATCACACACCTCCCCCCCAGGATATCTATTAATTCCATAAAGAGAAAGAAAGAAATTAGAAAAATGCAACATTCAACATCACTTTTAATGTTTTAGTCATCTTTTGAGGTGGTTTCCACTATGTCTGGTATGCCTGAGGGAAGGACTAGGGCCCTTCACTCAGAAGCCTTTGGGCAAATGGGCACCTGCCTGGGGATGGACCAGCTCAGAGCAGCCCTCGAAGCTTCCCCCCACCCTCCGATTTGGAGGGGAACCACAATTTGTGTTTTGTTCATCTGGGTAACCTCATTTTCTTCCCATTTAACTAGTGGGAGTTAATTGAACTACCTGCTGAGATCTCTGGCACATAGCTAAATGAGGTGAAATGAGGTTACCGTGTTCCCTAACCCACTTCTGGCCCCATTTACAGTATGGGCTGGCTTTCACAAAGGGTCAGAAAGCACTTTGAAAATGGCAGATTGCAACCAACTACTTTTTAGCTACATCGACATAGATTCTTTGTTTTCCTACTCCTTAACTCCACCCTCCTAAATACTTAGTCTGCCCAGTTTCTTCCCCTCCATCTCAACCAGATGCACTTCCCATCTCTCCCAGCCAATTACCAGCAAATCCTTAGGACCTTCCCACTCATGTCTACATCTTCCACTATGTTTCCAGAGACATCATGTCCACAACTTCAGTTCTCTGCTGCTCATTGTCACCTAACAGACCTTACTAATTCCTGTTCAGCTTGAAAAAAAAAAAAACACTATCTATACAAGATCAAACACTGCCTTAAAAAATAAAAATCTAATCCACCACCAACTGCTTATATTATTTTAAAATATCAAACTGTCTGTTATTTTAGCACTGCTATGACTACACTAACAAATTATTTGAACTTTAGTAGAAACAAGATACTGGTTATGTCTTACATGAAGAACAGAACATAGTTTGTGACACTCCTTGTCCCCTAGAAAAAGATTAAAGAAAATATTGTGTGTTTCTGCATTGTTTTCCCTTGAATAAGTGCTAATGGGAATTATTTTCCTAATCCCTTTAAAAATATGTATTTTTTTTACTACCCAAGTAATACATTAGAGAATTTTTTAATTCAAAAATATGTATAATCACTATCTATTTTGTTTTAAATGTATAAGTATAAACTATTATAAAGAAATAAGGCAAATAGCCATATATACCTTGTTTTGTCTATGTGATTCTGAAGCTGAAGTCACAGTGCCCAAATTCGCTATGTTTACAAGTTACCATAAATTTTTACTTCACGTTAAAAGAATTAACTGAGTAGTTTTCCTTTAATTTGAACTTATGTTTTAATTACTATTGCTGCTCCATGCTAGTTGAATAATAGTAATTATAAAACTGTTAAAATACACCACAGCATGAATACATCTTTACTTCATATTTATGAGCACTATAGACATTAGCTAAGATTCTGTTTGTAGATGTTATATAAATAATTGCTTTCAATACTGCAAACTGTGTTGCACACATTCTTACATTTTACCCTTTGCACCATTCTAATTTTATTGAAATTTCTTACCTTTTCCACCTTGACTCCTTTTGTTCTCACCAATATATTTATGTAGGAGTTACCCAAGTTTGGGGGCTTATTTTTCTTACTTGGGTCATCTCCAAACTTACTATAAGTTGTTTTTTTTTTTTTTTTTTTTTTTTATTTCAATCATTGTTCAAGTTATAAGTTGTTGACTACCATGCTGAACAAACTGTCATCCTCCGGACCTGGACTCACCAATAAAACAACTCTCCATCAGGCATTTTATAAAACCTAAACCCAAAACTAATGTGAATATCATAGAATTGTTTCTAAAACTATGCCTGTCTTATGTAGACTCTGATGGGATACTCTTTAGACCTGTAAACTCAAGGTAAGAGTGATAAGTGTCTTTGATATTGCATCTTAACCTATTTAAAAAAGATTCATGGGTGTTCTATCCTAATAAGATAAGGTAGATGAATCAGTCAAGAAGAATATGAAGCTGCTGTGTCGAAAGTTCAAGTATACTTGCGCATTTAGAAGCATAGAAGTGTATTGACAAATAACAGAATATTCCTGGAGCAAATAAAAAAAAAAGAGGAGTGAGGAGCAGCATAGTGCATGTTTGAGCCAATCATCTGATAAACTGTTATTTATATTTCAGGGTAATTCATTCTTTCAATGATAACACTACATAAAACCAAAAACTGCTTTGGAAGTGTAATATTCTTCAGAAATATATATATTTATAATAGCAATGTGTAAACAGAATCAAGAAGCCAGGCATGATGAGGTCTTACCCACATTTCATATAAACTGTCAGCCACAGAGTGATTACAGGATAAAAATAGTAGAGATGGTGACCAGCTTAGTTTTTACATTGGATGTGACTTGTTTGAGCTTGAACAAGGTGTTTTCAAGCATATTTCCTTTCATAAAACTTTTAAGATGGAAATAGAAGACACATGTTTAACAATTATAAGATAAGCTCCTTTGAAACTCTCTAGACTAAGACTGAACATTCTTTACATCATGGTGTCTCTGATTTTCAAAAGACCAAATCCTCAAAAGAAAGCAATTGTGATGAAGTTAATTAAGACAATTCTATGGCCATATTTGATCATATTTAAAGGCTATAAGTTTCTAAAGGGTATAAGTTTTCATGTTTTAAATTGAGTAAGTCTTCAGTGTAAGAGGACCAGTCCCCCTTACCAGATGTATGTGTGTATCTGCTGGAGACTACTTATCCACGCAGTGAAGAGAAAGAGATCCGTGCTGCTCTGGTTTTCATAAATCTAAATTTCAGAACAACATTCAAAGATTAACTGATTAAAATCACAGAAGTAGATTAAAAAGGCTATAGATTAATGCATCTATATATTTCTATTATATCTGATTATTTAACAAGTACATTCTTAAATCTTAATCTCTTTTCTAGTTCAAAAGTCTGATTGGACTACAGGGGAACAAAACAATTTGCCCAAGCCAACGGGCCATTTTAGTTGGGCTCCAGGTTTCTAAATGAACTTCCACACAGACCCTTGTAGACATCTGAATTCCATAAATCCACAGGTGTTTAAGAAACCCTAAAAGGCTGGATCAGGTAGCAGATTCATTCTGCTGTGACTTTACAAGGATTTTATACTGTGTAAACAACAACTCACAAGGATTTCTCGTTACTACTGAGTTAAACCAGTGGCAGGGAGAGCCACTTTACATTTTCTTCCTTAAACTATGATGTGTTTCAGTTTTATTTCAGTTATGAGCTATGTATAGTATGTTACCTTGCATATAATGCAGGTAGCATTTTAATTCTTTACTTCATGAACAGGACACTGTGGTAGAAAACATCACCTCTTAAAAGGAAATAACACTCATCTGGGAAGGGGAAATATATTCTGCTACAAAGATTTATCTAAAATTCTTCCCATGCATTGTGCTAAGAAAACAATTTTGAAATGTCCAAATATTACTTATTTGTTTCTCTTAAAACCAAAAGTTTTGCATATCTTAGATACCTTTTCCAAAAGAGAAGTTTGAGTGAAGTTAATGTAAGGAGATGATGGAGTTTACCCATCAAATGTCTAAAAAACCTAGTTTTATTTTTGTTTTGCTTCTTGTTTTGTTTTGTTTTAGTAATTAAAACAGAAACCGAATTTAGAGAACAAATTAAAAAAACACTAAAATCTTCATAGGATAGTAAATATACAATATGTCTTGAATGCAATGGCAAACTATGATATTCAAATGTCCCTCAATAGAACATTGTTAGTTCAGCATAGACTGGGAAATTGAGTCTAAAGAAGAAAACCAATAAATTGAAACAAGAAAAAAATGTACTTGAAGAGTAAAAATAGAAAATAAGCAGAAACTGGGAAAAGAAATCAAAATCACTAGGATATTTTCAAGATCAGAAGAATTCAGAGAGTAGAATGTAAAGGACTGTAAGAGGAGTTTTCCTGCAAAGGCCTAATTAACTCAAATAATAATTAACTAAAATAAAAAGCCCAGAGTGTCCATATTGTCCTGTTTTAGACATTAAAACATTTTAGAATTTGTTTATGATAAGTTTTCTGTCACATATTAAAATAGTACACTTTGAAGTATATATGATAATGAAGCAGAATAAAAACATGAACATCAAAATGTTTCCTTATGTAAATGTCCCATAGTTGTTTTATCCACTCATCTACTGATGGACACTTGGGCTGCTTCCATAACTTGGCAAACGTAAATAATGCTACAATGAACATAGGGGTGTTTATGTTCTTTTGAATT
Source organism: Phyllostomus discolor (assembly GCF_004126475.2). Taxonomy (NCBI): domain Eukaryota; kingdom Metazoa; phylum Chordata; class Mammalia; order Chiroptera; family Phyllostomidae; genus Phyllostomus; species Phyllostomus discolor. Next base: position 61,036,493 of record NC_040907.2, read on the forward strand.
AGTGTTTTGGGTTCCTTCAGATATATTCCCAAAAGTGGGGTCACTGGGTCAAAAGGCAGAACCATTTTTCATTTTTTGAGGTATCTCCATACTGTTTTCCACAGTGGGTATACTGATCTGCATTCCCACCAACAGGGCAGAAAGGTTCCCCTTTCTCCACATCCCTGCTGGCACTTGTTGTTTGTTGATTTACTGATGATAGCCATTCTGACAGGTGTGAGGTGATATCCCATTGTGGTTTCAATTTGCATTTCTCTGATGATTAGTGACACTGAGCATCTTTTCATATGCCCATTGGCCCTTTGTATGTCCTCTTTGGAGAAGTGTCTATTCAGGTCTTTTGCCCATTTTTTTAAACTGGATTGTTTGGGGGATTTGGGGGTATGAGCTCAATGGAATACTACTTGGCCATAAAAGAGAAAAAAAATTACCCTTTGCAACAGCATGGGTGGACCTGGAGAATATTATGCTAAGTGAAATAAGCTAGTTAGAGAAAAGCAAATACCATATGTTTTCACTTGTATGTAGAATATAATGAACAAACTGAACTAACATGCAAAATAGGGACAAACTCATAGAAAGCAGGCTGACAGCTAAGAGAGGGAGGTTAGAGGGTGGAAGGATCAAACAAAGAGGGAAACAGACTCATGGACATGGACAACAGTGAGGTGATTGCAACAGTGAAGTGATTGCAAGGGTGGGTATAAGGGGGTTAAATGGTAATGGAAAAATCATAATAAAATTTTTATATGTTCCCTTTAGATGGTCTAAATGGCATTTCTGTGCCTTGGTTTAAATGCACTAGTCTATTTTGATAGAATTGTTTCTAGAATGTCTCAAGAGCAATGAGCAGGTCTCCCAGGGCAATAATAATTTCTTAGACAGCAGTGCTATAGAGTACACATAGGTATCAACAGGTACTAGAGTCTTGTGACCTTCTGCATCAGAAAGGTTGCCCCTGCCTCACATACATTTGGGAAAAAGAGAACCAGATCCACTCAAGTAAACATTGATTAGCAGTCCAGCCTGAGTCAACCATCAATGAATCATGTATAAATGATGAATCAAGTAAAAGACTGAAGATCAAAGACCATCAGCACGTGAAAGTAAAGAGTCAAGGTTGACCTTCAGATGCTTAGACATCCACCAAGATAATACCTGCTACTTTATGTACGACACCCTCCTCATGCTTTGTGAGCATGTACAGTTTCAACAGTTCTTTCTAAATGCCTTCTATATAGAAATCATTGTTCTAGCTTTCTTGTGAAAATGTGCCTAAATTTTTCCTTTGAACATCTCCATCAGGAGACTCTAATTTCTGAGAGGAATTTGGTTTTGAAAACAGGCCAGAGTTACTTGTAGCCTTGTTCAGCAAATCAGATAATTAAACCAGACAATCAATGTGCATGTGTGAAAGCCCATGTGTATGCAGCCCTCTCTCTGGCAGTTGCTGTACTTTATTGACATCATGTTTATAAGGCTGATCTTCCCTCTCTACCAGAAGCTCCTCAAGGACAGGAACTAGGCTATTGTCATCCTTCTATTTCAACTCCTAGTGTATTCTCCATTAGTTAAAAAAAGCTGTGGTTTATAAGCTATCTCTGAAAGCAATTCAAAGGAGAATTGTAAAACATCAGCATCTCTGGAATCAGTGTTATCTACTTGAGAGAAAAAATACACATTCTGAGATTTTAAAAGCTAAATCCAGTTACTTATAGATCAATTCAGAATATCTTCTGCAAATTAGTGAAACTTCAATAAAATGTTAGTGCTAATAGGTAGATGGGAATTCTTTAAAATGCATATTGTTATATCATTATTCCTATTTTCTCCCAGAGTGTTATGGACAGACTGTGAACTGTCTCTTGCTTCCAGAGTTATAGAACTTTTCTCCCACACCTTTTGCGCATTCAGACCAGCACATGAGAATATCCAATATGCGTTTCTCCTGTTTTGGATATATGAGTTAGAAAACCTTCCTCATGCTTGGCTGATTTTCAAATGATTGAGTGTTTTCATTTTTAATTCTAGTTTGTGATTATTGACTCAACAGAAAAAAAGTAATTTCAACAAAATATATACCTGTTTGGAACTGTCTAAGACTTGAGAAAAGTAGCAGGACTACCAGATGGAAATAATGGGCAGGCTAATTATTGTATGAATTTAAAACAACGGAATATAAAAGAGGACTAATCACACCTCTGAAATTCAAACAATATAAACCCATTTGAAAATACTTTAGAAAATGAAGATATTGCTGAAGTACTAAATGAAGGAGCTAAAGTTTTATATTCAATAACATTGTCAACTGATGTAACCATTTCAAGTTTATACTCTATAGCAGCAACTTTCCACCTTTTCATCTCATAGCACACATAAATTAATCAGTAAAATTCTGTGGCACACCAAAAAATATATATATTTGCCTATCTGACAAAAATAAGTATAATTTTGATTCATTCACACTGGACAGCTATTGTTGTGTTGGCTGTTGTCATTTTTTTTATTTGACAATCTAAGGGAAAAGAGGTCAGTGCCCCTGGTTAAATAGTCAGGTATTGCATGTTGTAAAAATTTTTGTGGGTGTTGGAGGGGTAGAGGGAGATGGAGGAGGGTGTGGGGGGATTCATGGTGATGGACAGAGACTCGACCAGGGTGGTGAATACACAGTGCAGTGTACAAATGACATGTTGTAGAACTGTGCACCTGAAACCTACATAATTTTGTTAACCATTGTCACCCCAATACATTTTTAAAAAATTCTTACAGCACACTGCTTGAAAATCACTGTTCTACAGTTTGAGAAACAGGCAGCCTTTTTTTGAAAAAAGAGGAGATGTAGAAAAATGTGTGTATATGTCAGTCTAAATAATATTGTTTTCACAAATTCTTAGAAACTGCTGGTTTCTTAGCTATACATAGTAATATATTTATCCAGTTCATTGAAACAGTTTAGTAAAGAATATATGCATTAATTAAACTTTTTGTTTGTTTCTGGTAGAAAATGAAGCTGCTAATCTCTAGTGATATTTCTTTCATCTTTTTTCCAATCTAATATTTTGATTAGATTATCTTTACCAAATATGTTTGAAAACTCTCGTGACTTTGCATACGTGCTTTGAATCAATAAAAGAAAAAAGAAAAGCAAGAGGTAAATACATAGAAAACACTTTACATAAGTCTTTTTGTAAACTGACCAAAGAAGTGAAGAACACTTTAAATTCTATTCACTCTTTTAATAACAATTTTCAAGTAGATTTGTGTATGTTTCATATATTCAAAATTCAGTTAAATGGGAAGAACTTTGTTCTGATAACAACAGTCTATTGACTGAGACCACATGGGAATGAGAAATGTAATACAACAGAAATACTTAGATTATTGCCAGGAAAAAAATGGGCTGTAAATGAGAACTGCTTGGGCCTAGATGTGCTACAATACAAATGTGTTTCTAATCATTGAAAACCATCACTGTGCAATATTTAAACTTAAGCTAAGAATACTTTATTTCCAAACTTGGAAAAACTGATTTCATATGAATAAAATTATCCTCAAAATTGGATAGAATTTTCAATATTCTGAGTTCAGAAGACGTTTTAAACAGCAAGGCATTTAATTCTGCTATCCAGGCACTGTTCTGGTATGCTGATGCAGAGTGTACTACTGACATTGATGGGATGGGAAATTTGCTGACACAGGGACTGGTAAATCCACTTCTGCTCTGGATGTCTTTCCCATCCATGAACAGCATAGGAAGTTCATTTGTTTGAGGAATAAAAGAGTATGTGAGTAGTATAAAATGATTTGGATTATGACTTCTTCCGATATCAAATATCTAATGTATATTTTTAAACCCAGAAACAAATATAAGTACATGTAAGTGATATATTAAACCTGCAAAAAATGGGATAAAAATCTTTAAATATATATTATATACATAATATATATATTCCTGGTACCAGTGAGAAATATTCACATCTGAGTATTACACAACTCTAACCATTATGAGAGACAAAGTTACTCAACCTCAGGGAGATCTGTGAAATACAGGGTCCGGCAGAAGTAACACAATTGAGTGTGGTTGTTAGGGTGCATGATTATCTCATATGGGATGGACAGCAATTTGAACATTTCACCTAAAATATTATATGGTGTGTTTCAGTGTGATATTGTTATGTTACAGAATTATACACTTATGATTTTGTAATAAAGATTTTGTAATAAAAAGGGACATTATTTGTTTCAGATTCTGTATATTTCAAGAGAAAATTAAAAAACTAAAATTCTAAAAAAAAGATAAATATCATGATAGCTGAACAGATAAAATTTCAGGTTGCCCTGCCCTGCATGTCTAATTATAAGACAGTGTACTATAGTAGCCAAAAGCGGAACTCCTAGTGAAGGAGTATTTTCTGTTCATCATACCAATGGTTGCAATAAATATTTCTTTCCATATATGTCTGGCTAACTGCCTATCTTTAATTTCAGGCCCTTGAAATTTTATCTCATGAAATATTAAGATATTAAGATATGCTGTGCTCTCCTATTTTTAGTTCCATTTTTCAAACGTGTTCTATTTGTACACTACATCAGAAAAGAAAACAGAGTGACTATATGTTTCTTCCCTTTGTTGGGATATGTGGAAGGAAGGGAGTGGAGGTTATTTTGGGAACAAGTTTATCTTTGGTCAGCTGAAACACCACAGTGAAGTCATTTCTATTCAAGTTTTGGCCTTGCCACTCAGTTTGTAATAAGCCAGAGCTATCAAACAGAAGTCAGGACACAATCAGTAATGGTTGCCAGAGAAAGCACCAGAATAATTATATTTATAAGGTCAGATGGAATGGTCATTGGTCATTCACAGCCCAAGCCCGCAGCCCCATCAAAAATTTAGGTTGGTAGATGCTGTGCAGCTGTCCAAACCCCCATAACTCTTTAAAACATGAGGGCGGCTGCACTGTTCTCTCTCTGATTGTTGATGTGGAGAAGTAAGAGGAGTTGTTGGGTGAATGGGACAACAAGATCAAGGCATTTTCCAAAACAATTTTACATGAATAATGCTCTTCACTTTTAAATGAGCTGGATACCCAAAGAGTGTTAACATTCACAAACTTATGTCTCCTTCATGTTTTGACAATGTTCACTGACTTAACAGCACCAACTTTTGCAAACGCTCTTGCCTGAATGCCAATTCTGCATATTAAGTTTGCTCCGTCTTGCTAAGAGTGTCAGAATCTTGCTGATTTTCACTCACTGAAGTGGAAGACATGCTTCCATCAATCAGCAACATTCTTAGCAATTTATCCATTCCGTAAACTGAAGCAAGATATGGTGTCCCATTTTTAAAATTTAGTCTATACTCATCATTTTTTAAAAGTATAATCAGAAGAGTCTGAATCCTTCTTCTGAAGGTGGATAGTGTATTTTGAAATGTTTTTTTTTTTTTCCTGGGCACAATCAAATGTGTATGCTGAAGCAAACCATAAAGTAACTTTCCATCATCTGCAGTGTGTTTCATGGGAATAAACAACACAATCACGCAATTTTCCTGGTGGAGAAATCCTTTAATATCATCTATGACATTCATCTTATGTCACTATGGAGGAAATAGAAGCTCAGAGAAATTAACTTTCCTAAGTGTATGCAGCACTTTGGTGGCAGGTTATCAGCTGACACCCAGAAGTTTTGATAAAAATATTCTCCAAAAAGTATACATCAACTTTTATCTTTCACATATCCACTCTTCTCTTTCTCCCCCTCTTCCTCTCTCTTTCCCCCATCTCTCCAGTTCTTCAGTTTTACTTTTTCTTCACCTTGGGAGATTTAGAATCAACAATTATTTTCTTGAAATATCTTTTTAAAATACATCATTTACTTTGTTGTTGTTGTTTCTTGCAATGTCTGTGCTCAAAGCCATTGGTAGCAAAAGTGTTCAGAACTGACACATTCCAAAAAATCAAGTGCTAACCCACATTACCATTTTTTTTTACTTAACAAAATTAATCTGTCTGTGTCAGCCCTGGAAAGGGTTTGCACTTAGAACTCACCAGAGAATGATATTTGTGACACAGATAGATAACTATTAACTCCTTTTAAGCTTTTGAGTACCTTAGGATGTCAGAGTAAAGAACCTAAAAACTGCAGATCTTATTCAAATGAATCAGGATAGAGCAGATGGCTGAAGAAGGCACGCAAGCAAGGAGGAGATCTCCTGTTCTCCCCTTCTGATTGCGTTGCCCACAGAGGAGTAGCGATTCAAAGAAAATCAGTGATCATGGCGGTTGTCATTAGCATATTCCCAATAAGGGAACGTACATAAAAATTCCCAAAGAAAATGAACAACTGCTTGAAGATCAATGTGCAGAAAGCACATTTCCAGCTGCCTACCTTCTCCCAAAACATGAGCTGTTGGAGACTTTTAAAAATTTCAGTTTGTAAAAGATATGGACAAATACTGAGGGTTGTTTAATAATGATGATGATGACAAGAAAAATACAGCAGGTATATTTGCAAATTTGCCAATGACTGCAATGCTATAGTACTTTATGTTTCCCATTCCTAATTAAATTCCATTTGGGCAGCCACAGATTCCAAAGACTTATTAAAAATATTGAATATCCCTTTTCTCCTCACCCCTTTGTAATGCAGGATTAAGCAAGCTACAGTGAAGTGCCTTCACTGCTTTATCATGAATCCGTGCAGTAAAATGTGTTTCTCTCTCTTAATTGATGAGCAGAAATCATTAAAACAACATATGTACTCTAAAGAAAAACCTGCACAAAACACGTTTACAGAGGGAAAATTCTAATTCAGGTAACTATAAATTTAACACGCCAATATTGAGAAAACATTTTATAAGATGTGTTTTTAATTAAATGCTAAGTAAGGAAATAATAGGAGCTTACTTAAAGTCAGACATTACACATCTGATGAGAGCTTGTCATTGGTACACATTTGTCTCTGCTTCCTTGCACAGTTTCTAGTCTCTATGGGATAGAAACATCCCTTGTTGTTTGTCAAGCTGAATATGTAACCCTCAAACACGAGACGAAAGGATTTCCCCTTCATAGGAGGAATGGCAGTCACCAAATATGCAAACATTTTATCAATAATAAATTTCCTTAATAAATTACCCATGACACAAAATATTGGCAGGGCTTCTTGTTAGCTAGAGAGGACCTAGGTGATGTCATCACTGATTAGACTAGTAGGAGGCAGATGGCTAAATAACACAATAGGAAATGTCACAATAGTTTCAATCTTATTCTTGAAACCCAAACTTTTCAGTGGTGGTAGACAGATTGCCTTCATTTTTCATCCATAAAACAAACCATCTTGAACATTTCATCAAAAAGAGCTTTTTCTTACACTGGCATTGCAACCAATAAAACCTTTTATGCATGGCAAGTTGGCAGAAACTATTAATAAAATGTCTGTCAACTGCACATCTCTCTTTTTTTCTTTAGCAAAAAAGGAGAGAAATCATTAATTACAGTTTTTGTGACATGAAAAAGACACAGTGATTGTTCTGGTTTCTTATCAGCCTGAATTCACCTAGTGACCACCTCTTCTGTTGAATTTGAAAACGGATAGGTCCTTATCCATTTAAACAAAAAGCTTCAGAGGAATCCGAACACATTGCCTGTATCTGTCTGGGCAACAAACATGGTATTTTAGGTTGACTCTGAAAGAGGATTATGAATATGGATTGAATGCAAATACTTCATCTATCTTAATCAGAATACAGGAATTCAAGCTGTTGAGAAAAAAAAAGACCTTCAAATTCCCATACAAGGAAAGAAATTTTATAGTGCTCATTGAATTTAGAAAGCAGAGATCTAAAATGAACTTAATGAATCCTGTTCATCAGAAAGCAAACAACAGACTTAGTAACAAGTGTAGATCAATTACCCTGATGACAAATACAATGAACGTCCAGAATGGGAAACGACTCTTTAACACAATTAAAAAAGAAAACAATGTTTTTTTTTCCTTTGGCAAGTTTGCTTTGTTCTCACCTTTCTACCTGATAATTTTTCCCTCTATTATTTTTAAATCCTCTCCATTCTCCTAAAATAATCTTTCCTCACGTAAGTTTTGCAGATGTTAATAATAGAAAAGAAAGAACACAACTATACAATTTCTGTAACCAAATATATAAAGGGCCAGGAATGATTTGTATAGGTTCCTTCTGAATTTGTAACAAGGTTTCAGCAATAACACTGTATAAAAAGCTGCCAGTTTTCTTTATTATTTTAATTTATCTGCTCCAAGTAAAAAAGGTATAGGTAGGTAGTTAGGTTTACCTCTTCTGGGTTCCTGATTTCTTTTCATTTAATGGATGCTTTTGTACTAAGAGTACTGAAATTCAAGAGATTTATTTCTTTCTTTCTTTCTTTCTTTCTTTCTTTCTTTCTTTCTTTCTTTCTCTCTTTCTTTTGTTTAAAGAAACTTTTCAATGTAGTGTACTTCTCAATAGGAACACTAATAATTCCCAGTTCATGATGCTATAGGTTTTTAAAATATATACTATAATTATTTGTTGATGTTCATTCAAGAATTTCTTTATGCAAGGTTGGAAATTTGAGAGATTAAGTTTAATCTTATGGAACCAAAAGGCTTTATAATAAACTATAAATATAAGAAGATAAGAATAGTTATAGTTTCTTGCACTACAGATTTATTACAAATTTATGTTGTAATATATCTAGCTTCAAATCCTCGATTTATTAGCTGTGTAACTTTAAACAAGTTGTTTAACATTTCTGTGCCTGTTCCATCATCTACAAAAGAGGAAAATACTAGTAGTTACTTCACTTAAGAATGACATAAAGTATAGAAAGTGCCTAGAACACTACTGGGACATACAGTGCTATGTAAATGTTAGCCATTGTTGTGAACAGGTCTGTTTTCACTTGATCCAAAGCCAAAAATGAAAATAAGTGAACTAAGTTTAACAATGAAAAGATTAATGCCTATGCTAAATCTTTTCTCATTCCTGACTGCTAACAGAATAGGTATGGTAAAACTTCCAATCAGAATTTTACAAAATGGAAGCTGTGACGGCTCATTATGAATGGGATCCTATGAGCAACTATTTCATTGAGAGACTGGAGACAATAGAGGACAATAATGTTGGTAATGTTCAAGTATGTGTTGTTCTGTCTTGGTTAGAAAAAATGACTACTGAAATCTGGCCAGTGCCATGACTGCTGTTATCTTGCTTATAAAGTTTGAATTCAAGGTGAGTGGTGACTGTGGTCCTTGTTACTCCATCTACCATAGACGTATATGCAGATATATGGCATCTTTACCATCTTTTTCTTAAAAACCTCTATTGAATAGAACTTTTTATTACCACTGGTTAAAAATGTCATATCATAAGAATCTGGCAAGCATTCAAAACCATTTAATCTTTCATCAAGGTTTAATCAAAAGAGGTTTATATCTCTTTTGTGCATTGCCGAGTGCCCACCACAATTCGTCTCCCGCGCACTGGACTGACAGACTGAGCGAATGAGCAAAGAGCCGGAACATTTGAGTATAATTGCAGTGTCAGCACTGTTAACTGTATTTATGAGAAGAGAGTTAACACTATGACATTAATAATTTCATCAGATTACACATGTTTGCTTGACAAACAAGCAAGCTATTCTCTTTAAATTATCTGTGACTAGTGCCATTTTCAGCTGAACAGCCATGAATTCCAGTTTAAAAAGAAAAATAAACTCACCAAAACACTATTCAACTTACATTGTTATGTTTTGAGGAGAGGAAAAAAATGTCTTTAAATATTTGCATTGAGCCAGACTTTATAAATCCTGGTTTCCTGTCAATAAGAAAGAAAAAATGGTTAGGAACGTACAATAAAAAGTAAGGGCCAAGAAGTATAATAATTGTGTCTAGCTGTACTGTAGTTCAAAAATAGCTTCAGGCAGAGACATGAAGTCTTTTAGTTTGCCTTGACTTTTCAAACCACTAGATGCTTACCTGCACTGGTTTCTGTGATTTGTGGCAGTTTACCAAAGGCACAGGATAATAAAGACAGTTTGTTACCCTCTAATTTTGGAGGGGCATAACACAAGAAGCTTGTACAGCAATCTCTTACCTACATATTTCACTCCATAAGGGGAAACAATAAGAGAGAACATGACATGTATTAGAGAAGTAAATTACAATGTTATACTCTTCGGTCCAATAAACCATGGTGAGCTGTCATGCTCCTGACTACTGAAGTGTTGTTTTATGCTACAGCTTAATCAGCTGGGTCTAGGCTGTGCTTTCTTAGGCGGGTGCCTTAGGCAGCATAAATGCTATGATTCACACACATGATCTCAGGAGCCTATATGGTGAGGTCTGTACAACCTGCCATGGAAGTTATTGGTCAAGGTGATGGATCTCCTTGCACTTAATTTAGAAGAGGGAATGGGACTTGAACCCGATTGTAAAAATTATCACAAAATATTGAGCCACCTGCTTGCCTTATTTAATGTGAGTATCTTTGTTCATGTTGGTTCCAACAAAGGTAATGTTTCATCATTGGAACCTAGGATCTATACCCTTGTGAAAACCTTATAGGCAGATATCATCTGTATTTATAAAGCTATGTGAGGCAGCATGATGTGAACTTGAATGCAAAATGTTAAAAAGAGATATATCGATCCCATCATTAGCAAGCCCCAAAACAAAAATCTACCACTTCTATAAGTACATATAAAATGAGGTATCAAAAGAAATATTTGGCCTTTATTATACTTCTGCTAGTAGTTTTATGTTCTTTCGTTGTGATAGTGAAGTAGAATGATAATAACAGATACATAGTCATAGACGACATGATGTAGATATAGATGCAGAGATATAATACATGCACATATACATAATCTCCAATTAAAAATAAATACATATTACTATGTTCTTGAATAAAACTAATAGATTGTTTTAGTCCAAGAATATATTATTCATTGGGCTGAAAAAAAACTCAACTAATGTCAACCACTGAGAAATCATGTCATCAGAGTTTTAAACAAAATGAAAAAGAAAAATATATTTTATTTATTTATTTATTTATTTATTTATTTTTAGAGAGGGAAGGGAAGGAGGGAGAGAGAGAGAGACATCAATGTGCGGTTGCTGGGGGTTATGGCCTGCAACCCAAAAATGTACCCTGGCTGGGAATCGAACCTGGGACACTTTGGTTCCCAGCCTGCGCTCAATCCACTGAGCTACGCCAACCAGGGCAAAGAAAAATATTCATAAAACATAAAAGATAAAGCCAGTTTTCCCACTGGGATGACTATTATAAAAAAAAGTGGTGATGAAGATGGGGAGAAATTAGAAACTTGCACATTGTTTGTAGAAATGTAAAATAGCATAGTCCCATGGATAGTCCTCAAAAAATTAAACTTGGAATTAACACATGATGTAGCAATTCCAATTCTCAGTTTATACTCAAAGGAATTAAAAGTAGGCACTTGAACATATATTTGCACAGCAGTGTTCATAGTAGCCAAAAATGTTGAAACCACCCAAATGTGCATCTATGGATAAATGGGTAAACAAGATATGGTATATATACATATTTAATATATATATAAACCACATTTTGTGTATGTTTGGTATATTACATATTACAATACTCCACACACACATTAGGTGTGTCTGGAAAAAGTCCAGACATTGTCAATATAACAAGAACAGTCAGCACAACATCGAGGTGACCTGGCAGCCAAGGAGAGTGGATTGGAATGTGCGTGTGTGAACAATGATGACTTCACTGTACTAGTCAGTGGGGCAGTAGATGCCATTGTGTAAGTATATGTACTGTGTGACCACTGCATTCAAAATGATTGAGCGAGTAGAGCAAGGAATCTGCCTCAAATTTTGCATTAAACATTCCTCTGCAGAAATTACTAGATGATTCAGAAGGCCACAGCTATGGGCAACTGGTGATTGGCAGCTTCATAATTGGCAGCGTGCCTAACTCCCGTATCATGTCTTGTGCAGTTTTTGGTCAAAACATCAAATTACCTAGGAGATACAGCCCCCCTACAGACCAAATTTGGTGTCCTGTGACTTCTGGCTCTTCCCAAAACTAAAATCACCTTTGGAAGGGAAGAGATTTCAGACCATCGATGAGATTCAGGAAAATATGATGAAACAGCTGATGGTAATTGGGAGAACTCTGTGGTCCCAAGATGTCTACTTTGAAGGGTCCTGAGGCATCATTGTCCTATGTACAATGTTCCTTGTATCTCATATCTTCTTCAATACATGCTGGTATTTTACATATTAAATGGCTGGATACATTTTGGACAGACCTTATAGATTATATTATGAAGTGTTACTCAGCCTCAAAAAGTAATAAAATTCCTATAAATGCTATAACAGAGATGAGCCTTGAAGACATGCTAAGTGAAATAAGGCAGACACAAAAAGAGAAATTGTATCATCAGAGTTTTAAACAAAATGAAGAGAAAAAATATTTCTAAAACATAAAAGATAAAGCAAGTTTTTCCACTGCACTATATGATTCTACTTATGTAAGTTGCCTGGTATAGTCAAATTCATAAACACAAAAAGTAGAATAGTGGGTACCAGGGGTTTGGGAAAGGAGTGAATGTGGAATTACGGTTTAATGGATACAGAGTTTCAGTTCAAGATGATGAAAAGGTTCTGGAAATGATTAGTAGTCAGTGATAGTTGCAAAACAATGTGAATATACTTAATACCACTAACTTATACACTTAAAATATAGTTTTAAAAGTATTATGTTTATATATATTTACCACAATAAGAAAGCTATTAAAGAAAAATAGGCCCACTTCTCCAAAACTATTTGATATACAGAATTAATAATTTACCTATCAGAAAGGAACTAATATAAATTTAGAAACTTAAGATGAAATCTCAAGATTGTGGATCTCAAATTGATGGTAGTATGTTCCAGCTAGGTCAAAAATTCCTATGTTGTGGACTCGTACCCCTTGTCCTAAAGAACACAGTGCTCATTAGGACCCTCTAGATTACAGTTTCAGGGGCATAGTTCAGTGTGCTGTTGCAATGTTCTTGTTTAAGGATAGATTTGATACCCACATTAGAGAAACGCAAGTGTAAAAGTAATTTTTTTAAACTCATTCTGTTCTCTATTCAATGTAACATTTTAGCCCTCAAACTGTGAGTAAATTTTTATGGCTTTTACCAAGGACATCTGAAAATTTGTCCATAGGAACCTCTCAATAACATAGGAATACTGTTCTGCAGTATTTCCACTGTGTGATTTGACTTGTACCAGCTCCCTGGGTCAGCTCCTGTGTGTTTTGAGAGTGAAATGCAAGTTATTTCTGCTTAGGGCTGCTGCAACTTGAAATCCTGTTCTCATAATAACCTATACTCTGTTCTGAAAGTGCTCTGTGCACCTTATAAAGTCTGTGGCTCACCTGTCACCAAAGAGATAGAGCATGTCTCTTTGTTTCTACATTAATATTAACTACAATATCAAGGTTCTGAAACCTGGAATTGAGAAAATATGAATTTTAATTTTGTTTTTACTGTCTTATATCCACCTCAGTTTTCATTCTTTAAAATGGGATTGATGTCATTACACCATTCTCATTAAAATCACTTGGAAAACACCGCATTGTGCACCAGATGGGCCTCAGTATTGTGCAAAGATCATCACACATAGCTGGGTTCCTTTTGTTTGTCCTGGAGGAGTTTCTGTTCCTATTCTGAGAAACTGGTGAGCATGCAGAATTATAGGAAATGCAGGGAACAAAAGGGCAGAGTAAACAAAACTGTGGCATTTGCATCAAATACAGGTCAAAAGTAAGCTTATTTTTGTGTGAAATTCAAGAATAGGATGAGCCTGGAAAGGGGGGTACCTAAAGGGCAGCACCTTTCTCATCAGCTATGAAAGGCTGCCTCATAAAATATTAAGAACTTGAAGGGAAGGGGTGAATTTACTCTGATAAAAGGTTCATTTAAAATTCTGTGAGGTCAATAAATTACCACTTAAGATGACATTTCCCAAAATGTGTTCCAAGAAATATTTATTCTAAATAAGAAGGAAAAGGGTCTCTTAATCCAAGTGGCTTTTACAGTGTATCTTCATTGGAGATTGGCAATGCACATTGAGCTATCGAAGGCTCTGTGAAGTCCTGCAGTAAAGGAGGTAATTGAGTTTTGTTTATTCCAGAATTTCTCAAACTTGCTTGACCTTCAACCCATTCTCCATGCCCCCACCCCTGCACACAGTCACTTATCTAACAAATATTTATGGAGGGCCTACTCTAGGCCAAGCATTTTTCTAGGCCCTGGGGATAGAGTAGTGCAGAGCACAACAATTTGGCCTTGTCAGACTATATTATTAAGAGGATATAGACAATAATAAGCAAATCAAAGCATATAATGTGTCAGAAAGAGTTAAGTGCAATGGAGAAAAATTGTTAAACAATAGCAAGAGGAAAGGGTGGCTATTTTATAGAAGGTGGTCAGGGATCAGACCACACTTGAAGCACAGGGGAGATGTGCTCATTTGATCAACCACTCGGGGTGGGCAGTGCAATGGAACCCACAGGGGAGTATGTGACCACCCTCCCAGAGAGGGAGCCCCTCAGCACCTTCTCCCTGACAAAGGGAGATGATACTGGTAGGAAAGTTCTACACGGGGTACACCAGCATTAGGCAATTCTAATCAGAGATTGATTTTACCAGTGTGAATAAATAAATTGCACATCTTCTAAAAGCAAATTAAGTCTTTGGGACCCCTAGAGTATTGTTCATTTATTAATTCATTTACAAATTGTTTGCTCCTTGGCTTCTAATTAGCGACATTTCCTTGGTGACCGCATGTTTTGGAAGAGTGTACTCTCAAGTCCTTCATTTCACATTATATGGTGGCCATTTATCTTGCTCTTTGGGAAGGAGGCAGCACGTGGGGGCAGCAGGTCATACATCATTTGTCATAACCAGAAAGATAGCCTTCAAGTCGCTGAGCGGAACGATGAAAGGGGACTGACATGTTTGCTGCCTGAGTGGGTTCCTGATACCATAAGAAGAGGCTCCGATTACTATTGTTGTAATCGAGATTGAATGACACTCCTTCAAAGATAAAATAGTTTAGAAAGATAGGAAGTTTACCTCTTGCTATTTGGGGACACATAACATTTTTTCTTTCCGCAGTAGAAATATTTCCTACTTTCAGAGCTGGCTACATAGTTTCTCTGGTTCAGAAAAAAATTGAAATATGGGGTCTGTTGTTCAAAAAGCAGGAAAAACATATTTCTTTTTCCTCCACGGTCTCTTTCTCTTGACTTGTATTAGTGTTTATTCGCAATTTAATTTCATTCTAAGTAATGTTTTAAATTACTAGCATAAATTTTTCCATTCAATTTTATATTGTGCAATGCCCCTTTTAAATGCAAATATAAGAGCTTTTAAGTCACGTGGATTTGCTGAAATTACACAATTCATATTTCGTAACTTGGATAGGTATATGCATTTCATTCTTATCAGAAACATGGAAACACTACACAAAACTAACTCAATTGTTTCATTTTACTTCTTGATCAGGCATGTTGTACCATCGCTCTTTATCTTACTGAAGAGTAAGAAGACCTTAAAAGGGAAAAGGGCTATGTGTTGCCCTACATTTGAGTTTCCCTCTATATCACCATCACAACACCACCTCAGTAACAAATGTAATGCACTTTGCTTGTACTCACTTTAGGACTCGCTGAACTCCCACATATAAGCATCCACCAAAATTCTGTGCTCATGAGGCATAACAAATCCTCTGTGTGAATGGGGGGACAAGGGATGATAGACATATAACTTGTGTGTATCTCTGATGTTCATGTGCATGCTCCATTGTCTTATTGTGATTCACTTTACAACACAATTTCAAAAATAAAATTATTAAGAATTTTACACATGAAACTAAAAAGCTTCTATACAGCAAGGAAATAAAATCAACAGAATAAAGAGGCAACCTATAGAATGGGAGAAAAAATATTTGCAAACCATATATTAGATAAGGATTTAATATCCAAAATATATAAGGAAATCATACAAGTTCATAGAAAAAAAAGAAGTAATTCGATTTAAAAAAATGAGGACCTGACTAGATGTTTTTCCAAAGAAAGCATACAAATGCCCAACAGGTATGTAGAAAGATACTCAGCATCACTAGTCATCAGGGAAATGCAGATTAAAATCACAATGAGATACCATCTCACACCTTTCAGAATGAGTATTACTGAAAAGACAAGAGATAGCAAATGCTAGTGGGGATGTGGAGAAAAGGGACCCTTTGTGCACTGTTGGTGGGAATATAAATTGGTGCAACCACTGTGGAGAACAGTATGGAGATTCCTCCAAAATTAAAAATGGAGCTACCATGTGATCCAGTAATTCCACTTCTGGGTATAACATTCAAAGGAAATGAAATCATCCTTTCAAAGAGATTTTTGCATCCTATATCCATTGCAGCAGTATGCATAATAACCAAGGCACAGGAACAGCCTAAGTGTGGATAAAGAAAATGTGTGTGTGTGTGTGTGTGTGTGTGTGTGTGTGTGTGTATTCTGTCCAGAAGTTATCCAGCCATTTAATATGAAAAATAGGGACATTTATTGAAGAAGATACAAGACACAAAAAACATTGTATGTAGGACAATGACACCTCAGGACCCTTCAAAGTGGGCATCTTGGGACCTCACATAGTCCTTCCATTTGCCATTAGCTGCCTCATCCTATTTTCCTGAATCTCACTGATGGTCTGAAATCTTTTCCCTTTCAAAGGTGATTTTATATTTGGGAAAAGCCAGAAGTCACAGGGCACCAAATCTGAGCTGTAGTGGGGCTAAATCACTTGGATAACTTAATACTTTGCCAAAAAATTGTGCATGAGACATCATGAATGAGCAGGCACATTGTCAGTGATGAGACTGCCAATCACCAGTTGCCCGTGGCTGTGGCCTTCTGGATGTTCTGAATCCAAATAGTTTCTGTAGAAGAAAGTTCAAGCTTAACACAAAATCTAAGGCAGATTCATTGCTCTACTTGCTCACTTATTTTGAATGTGACAACCACACAGTACAGGTTCACTCTATGGCATCTACCACTCCCACTGACTAGGACAGTGAAGCCATCATTGCTCATGTGCATTGTAGTCCACTCTGCTTGGCTGCCAAGTTACATTGATGTTGAGCAAACCATTCTCATTATATTAACAATGGCTAGACTTTTTCCAGACAATATATACATACACACATACATATACACACACACACATATATATATATATAAAAATATCATTCAGCCATAAAAAGAAGGAAATCTTGCCATTCGTGATAACATGGATATATTTTGAAGGCTTTATGTTAAGTGAAATAAGTCAGGCAGAGGAAGACAAATACTGCATGGTTTCACTTATATGTAGAATCTAAAAAAACAAAAGAAAACAAACTCATAATAATAGAGAGTAGAATGGCTATTGTCAGACACTGGGGTTTGGAGGAAATGGGGAAATGTCAGTCAAGGCTGTAACGTCTACTCTAAGATGAATAAATCCCAGGGATCCAATATTCAGCATGGTGACTGCAGTTAACAGTACTATATTATGAACTTGAAAGTTGCTAAGAGAGCAGGTCTATAATGTTCTTTTTATGAAAAAAAATAGCTGTAATTATGGGAGGTGATGGATAAGTTTACTAACCTTATTGCAATAATCATTTTGCAGTATACATGTGTATCATATCATCACATTGTACACCTTAAACTTAAATAATACTCTATGTCAATTCTATCTCAATAAAACTGAGAAAAAAATAAAGGTTACAGAAGGAAGCTAAAAAGAAATGCCAATTAATAGGAAAGATTCTATTAAATCAAATTAATCTCAATCTTAATACTTTATTTAAATAACAGAATTGGTTAACAGCATAAAATAGGATTAAAGAAGGTGATAAAAATCTATTTCCACAAGTTGTTTCAAAATATTAAGACATTCACTGACTGATGACATATTATATCAGTCTGATTACATTGGATATTACAAAACAAGCCCCATAACAGGAAGAAGGAGGAGGAGGAGGTGGAGGAGGAGAAGGACAAGAAGAAAAAGAAGACGTTCAGGATGGTGACAGAGAGTGTGAAAGCAAGTGCTAGGCCCTACTGGCATGAGGCCTGTGCCCAGGTTGTGCACCCATGAAGCTGGCCCTGCTGACTTTATATGGAGCACACCAGTAGGCACTGTTGGAACCATGAATGAGGGTATTGCCATCTTACAGGGAATGTTAAATACTCCGTTCATTTATTTTGCAGCTGTACCTCTGATATAACCTTTAGAATATAAAATATTCCCCCAAAATATAGATTACATATTAATTTGAAAATAGCTTCAGGACTTAGTTTGAACCACTAAACTCAAAAAACTCCCAGCTTATGTGTCCTTTTTCTTTAGGCTCAATTCAGGAAACTTGATCCACTGATAAAATGGTTCAACCATCTTGCAAAGTACACAATATCATATTCTGCTTTCCCTCTTGTCATGCTAAAATCACATTTTGATTAAGTTGCCCATTACTCCTCCTTTCTTTCAACCATTACCACATTTCTTGTGCAGCAAATCTCTGTCTTTCAGAATGATCAGAATCTAAAGTAATGGAGTACATCAATTGCCAAAATGACTTGTAGATCAATGCACAAAAATGTATGAAACCAACAAGCGTCCCAGTAACTCTGATAGCCCCTTAACTACACCTTAGGGTGTGGAGACCTAAGCTTCTCTTTGGGACAGCATAGACCTTGTTCTGCTCAAGTTGCATGGTCTTCCTTTCATGGGAAATCACTCACAAAACATATTTAAGTGACATGGCAAAAAGATGCTGCCTAGAGTAGACCAGAAGCAAAAAGCTGCTTCCTCGTTCTATCCTTTTACCAGTCTCTCTGCCATCCTACACTGCCTTGAGCTTTTGCCCTATTCTGATAAGTGCTTTATAACTGATGTGGAAAAGACAGAGTTTTGACAGAGAATTCATATAGATTTACTGTAAACCTAATACTTGCCTGTATTGTGGTAGAAATCATATTACCAGAATCCTAACAATAAGCATTTTGATGTTAGAAACTGTTAAAAAAACATGGATAAAAAAAGACCCCTTTACACAGAGTCCAAAGAACCAGCTCAAGTACCAAAGCCCTATTTTCCATTTTTTATGTAAAGCAAATGGATTAACAACTGGCACGAAGCTAAACTGACACCCTGACTCATTCTGCCAGGCAGGCTCTCTATTGAATTGTTTGTACCAGCCATTTCTTGTGTGCAAACAGGAGGGACTTGTTCAGGCAGCAGCCACGCTGAATGGTATGTGAGGATTTAGTGCAATACACACTCAGGACAGCTTTCTTAATCCTTGCAAGTCTGCCCAACAGAGGGAATTCCAGGGTGACAGATGAAGGATGTTTCTGGTCTCTCAAGGCATACAGTTGAGTCCAGAAAAGAAAGTTTGTGGCATTTTGTTATATATCCAGTTTCTGCTCCCCCAGCAAACACCACTGTTAGGAGAAAAAGTTAAGTGAGTGGCAGTAACAAACAGGCAGCTACTACCCACTGATTAAAGTGTCGTGATGCCTCTCTAGAAATCAAAGGATTTTTATGCGACTAATGAGCTAAATTCGACTGAACTAACATTCATGTTAATAATTATAACTTACAGAGGTAGCTGTGTTAGAAGTGATCATGAAAATGTGAAAGCTGGATATAATAACATTTCTCAGGTGCATTTCCTCCTGTTTAAAGCAAATTCGACAGGAACATGCAAGCACCCCAGCAGCCTAATTTTGAAGACTAAAGGGAATTTTTTTCAGAATAAGGGTGGTAGATTAAGTCCTAGGTGAGTAATGAAAAGAGAGCTGAAAAACAAAATTCCTTATTAGAAACAGAAGTGTTAACCTGACAAACACACTCATTCAAACTCTCTAATACTATGTATAAAATACATATGGTATTCATTTTCCCTTAAAATGAGCCATGATAAAAAACAATTTTATATTCTCAGAACCAGAGAAGATATGCATTGGTGATAATATTGATTTTTTAAAAATTCTACTGAAAGGCCGTTATTAGGCCTAGGTTATAGTTACAGTGAAAACTGAGAGCTGCTTTTAATCCCCCGTTGGGGAGAAATGATGTTGGCTCCTTTTTGTCATTGTCAAGGTGTAGAAAGAATGAAAAATACTTTGGTGTATTTCATTATTAGTACATATGAACAGTTTGAACTCTCTATTATTGGCTTGTCTTTTTTCATAGTCCATGCCTTTTTCAGGTTCCCTTTAAAAAAAATTGTTTGACAAGTAGAAAATAGCTTTCTTGGTTTGACGTGTGGGTGTATACAAGTTCACACAAGTTTTCACAAGAAGGTAAATGATGAGCATGCCTGGCAAGCTTAATCACATTAATCCTCTGAATACAATCAAAGCTTCAAATCTTAACTCTGTCTTAGTGCTAAGTGTGAATGGTAAACGGAGACTAAATGCAGATATTTCTTGACCCTGGACCCTTCCTTTACTGTGTACCATTCAATTATTTTTTGACAATGAAAATCTATCCCCATCCCTCAAAGTAAAATTTATATTGTATATAAAACAATACGAACTATCTCAATTAGTTACAGCTATACACAGTCACTTTGAATGTGACAGGAAATTTTCTAAAATCAGCAGTCATAGACCATGAGAATGCTACTGATACCTTAAGAGTTGTTGTATCACTTTCAACTAAAACCACAACTAAAGAAGAGCACAGGCATTTTCAATACACCGATGACAATGGAGCTTTAGGATTGCTTTTTTTTAGTATTTCAATTCTCTAACAGTATTGCTATTAATAATTATGGGTAACTTGCTACTTTATTTTCTTTGTGTATGGTAAAGACGTTGGCCAAATGATTTTTTAAATTAGTGATCTCCTTTTTCACATCAAAGTTTAATTGTTTGATATGATTATACTTTCTACATGTTTCTTCTGTTCTCCTGTGTTGCTTTTTCTTTTAAGACAAAAAGAAAAACATATTTCATGTGAGTTGACTTTGACACTATTTGGACCAAATTATAGAGAAAACAATATTGTGGACATGATTATTTTTCATTAAACTTATGAATTGTCAGGATACTTTAGTGAATCAAATAATCACATTTTAAAAATTATTTCAGTAAGGGATGTGGAATTGTAAAAACAACTTTTTAAATCTCAACATTTTACAATAGCTTTTTTCACTTTTTCATATAGGAATGCTACTTCTTAATATCTAAGTGTTTGTCCGTGATGTATGTCTCCATGAACTTAGTACTGGTTTTACTTCATTGTGCTAAATGAGCAAAGTGATTTTAAACATGTCTACATTTTTATATATGAGCCTCCAGCCTTCTGTGCATAGTTTTCACCAGTTTATAGTGTGATGTTTCACATCAATTTAAAAAAAGATGAGAGAATGGGTTAGTTGAAGAGTTTGTTTCCTTGTAATCAACTGTAAAGTGACCAACATCATGTAACAGATTCCTTCTTTCTTTCATAGCAGGAAAGCCTGTGTGAATGCAAATTGCTTTATCGGTGAAGGGAATTAAAATTATAAAAAGCCAGGCTTAAAGAAGTGCAAAATCAGGGCTGAGTCAGAGCAGGACAATATAATTGTGGTATGGGTTCCCATATGGGACTAAATTATCTAGATTTTAGTGATGTCAGCAGTTCTGCATAGTTGCTGGAATGCGGCCAATGTGCCATATTTGCTTCATTTTTTAAGATGGTTCTGATTCCACACAGTTTTAAATATGCAGAAAGCTAAAGTTGTTAGGGTATTTTGGTGTCATTTCTCAGATACATGTCTGTGCATGTCAAAAATTTTATTTGTCTATTAAACAGGAAGTGATACTGATGTGGTTTTATTTTTCTAAGCAAAATGCCATTTATTATCATTTCTATCTAGACTATAAAATCTTCCCAGTAGGGGAAAAATATGCTCTTCTGTGAGTACATATCAAGGTTGTCTTCCTTTACAGTGTACCATTCAGTAACACTGTTTTGTAACAACTCAATAAAGCTGATAGTTTTTCTGGGCAATTACCCACAGCCCCCTGCAGGACAAATTAGCATTCATGACCTGAATAATGCTTAGTAGAAAGAGTTCAACAGAATTTACTTAATCAGAATCATTGCTTTCTCTTGGCTATTTTTTTTTTACCTAGTCCCTAATGTCTGCCAGTATCAGGTATCTTGCAAGCTAATATTGGATACCTGCTAGAGAAAAAAAGCATAATTTTTTAAATTTTGTAATGTTCTTGTGGTCTTGGGGGAAATGCATATTTTTATATAGAGTATATAAAAAATTAAGATATTTATATTCTTAAAATTTTTCTAATTGGATTTATGGGTTTTTTTCAATGCTTATTGGTGTTTGAAATAAGAGAAGAGAGAGATTTTTCATTTTCTAATTATTCCTCAACAGTTTATCAGTTTCTTAAGGACTAATTTAGAAAATTGGTCATGGTTTTGGAGTGGATGGTTTGTAATATTCCTGGGCTTCAAAAATTAGAGTACTTTATAACAGACCATGCATGTTATTTTAGTGATTTGTTTGATTTTTATTATATTTGTTTAAACAATGATTTGTTTGATTAGTTTAATCAAAATACAAAAAAATGTAGTTATTAGGATACTAGAAGAAATGAGAAGGAGAAAGTAACATTAATTGAGCTTCTACTATGTGTGAAAAAATTACCAGATAAACAAATATATTTCATTAATTTTAGAAATGACTCAGTATGGGAGGTGCTAGTGTCTCCATATTTGCAGAGGAGGAAAACGAACTTCAGAATTTGAGTATTTACTCCATTTTATACATCTAGTAATGAAAACATGATCCAAACCTGCCTGAGTCAAAAGTTTATACTTTTCTTTTTGTTTTTGTGTTTATGTGTAGTGATTTTACACTTTCAGGAAGGCAAGGAAAGGAAGTCCTACACCAATTCCATTTACTGAATTTCTCATTGGAAAAGACTCCTAACCTGGAAAAGCAGACATTTCTAAAGTGCAGCTACAGATCTGAAGGACAGCCCAGTAGATAGCACCCATGATCTGATAAGGGTAGAGTGGTCCACAGCAATGTGATTGATTGTCTTCCAAAGGTTGTTTTAGCCCATCCCTCCTCCTTCCAGTCATCTTTTGTGACTCCCCACAACCCAGTGGAATAAAAGGCAGGTGTGAACTGCTGGAAACAGGGATTTCCCTGATGGAACTTTACTGAGGGTTGGGAAGTAGTCCAATCAAATCAAGCTAAAGGGCAAAAGTATAAGATAAGATCCAAAATAACAAAGCAAACTGGGAGGTCCAGCAGTGTTTCTATGTACTTAGCTCTGTGGAGACACAAGAATTTCTGCAGGATGGGGAAACATGTCTGGAGAGTTAGTTCGGATAACAACCTCACAGTTTTTACTTAGGTGGTGTGGTTGTTTGGGTTTGCATATTATATTTGTTTATTATTTATTTATTATATGTTTATTGGAGGTGACTTGAGGGGAAGCTAGTGGAGATTATATGGAGTAGTTAGATCCCCAGAAAGAAACCTTTTGGCTCCTCCACTGATTAGGCTCCATAACTCAAATGTATTAAACCAATTCAGTACAAATGAAAAAAGAAATCCAGTCATTTAGGCCCCTGTGCCATGCGTTACTGAACTGAACTTGGTACTTAATTAAGTTTCCCGGGGTGCCAAATGGTTATCTCATTTCTAAATCTAAATAAATCAAAATGTTTTTTCAACTTTGGGGGTTTCAGAAAACCCACAACACATTTTTTGCACAGATTTTCCTTCCAAACACTAGAATATTGCAAGAAAAATTCAATCCATATGTTTCAGATTTAGTTAGAGTTTTATCAAAATCTTATGTTGCAATTGACATTTGATGTTCATGAAGTTTTCTGAATGCTTTTGATTTGCCTCTAACTCAAGAACAGAAAGTTGATTTGTCAAGCTTATATGTACCAAAACCCCAAAATATTAAATTTGGGTTGAAGACAACAAACTTAAAATTCTGCATCAGGCATAAAATTTAATAAAGCATTTGTCTTGCCATCTCTCCAACGCTCTGCTTGTGCAGTTATGCATGTATTCCTGGCAATATGGAGTACATAGATGCACTGGAGATACTGACATAGTCAGGAGAAAGTGAGACAATAAAAGGAAGCAGGGTCAAACATTTTCTCAATTCTGGTCCTCTTTCTTGATTTAAGTATTAACAGTCTATTTTTTATAATTTAATGCAGAAGAAACATGCAGTGACAGCCTATGTCTCGTTTTCTTTGGTCCTTCAGTCTCTGATTGGCACTCGAGCTCTTCATCCCCTGCAGGTGTGCAGAAGATGATGTATTTTCTGGTCAGCAGTGCCCCTCTCATCACCATGCAGACAGATGACATGGGGGGAGGGCAGGCAAGAGTGAAAACAAATAGTGTAAACTACAGCACTAGTGACATAGGTAAGGTAATATAAGAAAATCTGCATCTGTTGCAATTAATACTAGTTTAAGAAGTTCTAAAATGACTACTTTCCTTTACCTATGGTTAATAATGTCGCTGTTCCTTGGCTTAGAACATGACAATTGGCCCTTCTAACCAGAATTCATTCAGGGAGAGGCATTGCATTCCTAAGAAATGAAGCACATCAGGAAAAAAAAATGTTTTTTGTTAGTACAAAATAAATAACAATGTTCTAGCATTTCTTGTGATAGTTTAGTAACAGGCCATTGACTTTATTATGTGATTTGCATATGCAACCGCTTTAAAAGTTTTTACTATTTCTTTTGATATTTCTTCTCTTAGAACAAAAATAATATGTAGAAAAATCATATTTCTATGTAGAAAGATAAAAAATGTATATAACTAGAAGAAAATTAAAAATTCCTGAAACCTCACTTCTTAAAGGTAACTAGCATTTACACTTGTCATATATATGCCCCTCCATTGTACTTTCCATATATAAACATGCATGCATGATATTTTTTGCAAAAATGAGGTCACACAGCACATACTACCTTATTCACTGACAGTACAGAGCAATAGAAATTATGCTACATTTTAAATAGCTGTGTCTAGTATTTCAATATTGCAATGAACTATTTAATCATCCAAATACTCAAATTTAAGTATTCAAATTTAATGATTCCAAATTGTAACTTTCAGATTATTTCAATATATAGTGTTGGTTACATACACAATACTACAAATATCATCTTTACCTTAAAATTTTGCCCATATCAACTGCTTATATAGGATAAGTGTCCAGAACTAAAATGAATACTCAAAATGTTAAGGCTTTTAAAGCATATTTACAAAAATAGTATGTGCTTTACATTCTGTCTTTCAAAATGAGAATCGATGTATGGCTCTCTCTCCATGGCTTCCTCTGATCCTTGTCAGGATCAATTGCCCACTTTTGCAAGAAGGCCAGAAGGTTGGGATGTATCAATACCATGTTGTGGGTGGCTGTAAGAGAAAAGTAGTCTGAGAGTCCAAAGTGGCTTAAATACATGTGTTGTTCCAAGACTCCATCTGGCTATTTAGATTCCTGTATTTCCTTCCTGCATCTTACTCGAGACCCTTTCACTATCCCATAGTTATTACCTGAAAGAGCAGTTAAGACTGCTCCTGAGCCCCATGTGCTTTTCATGAATATAGAGCATATTTTTACTGTATTGATAGTTTTATAAAATAATATTTAATTGTAGGAAATGGTTTCAATGTTCATGAAAATTCTTCTAAGTCCAGCATTGACCAACTTCCATCTGGGGGCATAGTCATCTGTGATATTGCTGTGTGTTTGGGAATGAAGTGATTAGAGAATGCAGTCACTCTATTCCTGCTAAGCAACAAGACAACTAAGTGAAAAAATATTTATATGCGCCCTACAGAAAAAGCCCCAACATTTATACCCAGCCCTCCATGTGTTCACTGTGACTGTAAGCAAAAGGCTCATGCTGTCTAACTTTCAGCATCCTCTATTCAAAAACTAATAATGTTATCTTCATGTCATCATACAGGAAGTCAGTAGCGCTGACAAAGGATCTTGTGTTCCATGGGTGCTTAATAGTAGAGACACTAGATATGTTTTGACAGGGAAGGTGCAAGATACTCATTGAAAATCATTTTAAGTGCTTCTAGGCCATGACATCCAGAGGTCCTATTGATTAAGACTTCTGTTGTGCTATAAGTAATAGAAAAAGAGTAACTTAAACAAATAAGGGACTTATTTTTTCCTACATAATTCCATACCCAGAGGCAGGCCTTGTTGCTGTTAATTAGTGACTTAAGGATATCAGAACCAAGCTGCTTGGGATTAATGTACCCTTTTCCCTCAGCCATCCACATACAGCTGCTGCTTTTGCTGCTTTAGACCCAAGGCCTTGTGTTAGGAAAGAAGAAGGAGGAAGTGACTAAGAAGGGAGATACACATCCACATGAGAAATCTAGAACAGACTGCAACTATCTCATTGGTCATTGCCGTTCCTCACCGCAACAGAGGTTTGGAGAGCTGGCGCTTAATTTCCTAAAGAAAGCCAGAGTAATCATCAGCTGTCAAGGATGCCTTTTTCCCTCTTCTTAACATACCTCTTTCTCTTACTTGCTTCCTTTCTGAGATAGAGTAGGCTCAGTTGGTATGATTTGAAGTGTGTTTCAAATCCCACCCAAAAATTCTTCCTAACCCACCTAAAATTTTATCATCAGTGAATTAAGTGACCATCTCTTTTTGTTGAAATGCCTTTATCTCTGGAAAGAAAGCACATTGCTTCATTTCTATTATTAACACCATAGGTAACCCATAAGTTTGTTGATTAGATCCTTGAAGAGGAACTTATGTGAAACCAGGTTATTAGTAAGGGAGGATGGAGAGCTCAGTTCTGAATGGCAGACACTTGCCAGTTGGACACAGAAATAGGTAACAGGAATTGAAGAACAGCAAGTGCAACAAAAGACCCAGCAAGAAAGTAGAAGCTGTTATAAAATATTAGATAAGCACATCAGTAACAAATGCCACCTTCTTCACAATGTGTCCTAGAAATAGCTTGATTGCTCTTTTCTATTTAGTCCTTCACACTTGTGAATATATTTTATTGTACATGGAAATTTATATTGATACCCAAGATTCATCAAAGCACCAAAAAAAGAAAAGAAAAGGAAACTTGTCCAACCTGTGTCTGATATTCTGTTAGATCCTGTTTCAAATTCCACATTATGTGATGCCCGATGTGGCTACACTCAGGATCCCCTATCCAAAGGAGGGGCAAGAAGCATTGACTACACAGGCTGCTGCTCAGGTGAAAGTCTTCTTATTTGATGTTAAGGGATGTATTAGGAAGGAGTCATTATCTTAACATATTTTTGTTTGTTTCTTTGTTTTTAAATATTTTATTTATTCATTTTTAGAGAGAGGGGGAAGGGAGGGAGAAGGAGAAGGAGAGAAACATCAATCTGTGGTTGCCCCTCATGCACCCTGTACTGGGGACCTGGCCTGCAACCCAGGCTTGTGCCCTGACTAGGAATCAAATTGGCAACCCTTTGGTTCTCAGGCCAGTGCCCAACCCACTGAGCCACACCAGCCAGGGCTTAACATGTTTTTAACACAAAAGAAATAGTGTAGTTTTGTGATTCGGCCTACGCTTTCTGAAACCAAACTGCCTGGGCTCAAATCTACAGTGACTCTGGGGAAGGTATTTTACTCTTCTGCACCTCAGTTTCTTCATTTGTAAAATGACCATAATAATGGCCTTAAATTTACTGTGAAGAATAAATGAGGTAACATAATTTATGTACTAAGAACTAGGTCTGGAACAGAAATATTTGCTAAAGTAAGTAAGTAAAAAGCATTACATTTTCTTTCTATCTCAAATCTTTTCCTTACATAATAATTATCTATATGTCTAGAGTCATTAACAGTTTCCAAGGTGTTCTCCTTTGTATTTGCTCATTTCAGGTAGGTAGGCCATTTTTATTATCCCCATTTTACAGATGAGTGCATGGAGTTAGGAAGATTATGCTCATGCCCCAGGTCACACAGATTGTGATAAAGTAGAAATTTCAACCCAGAAATTGGAAGACAAGTTCAATGAACTTTCTGTTATGCCACATTGATTTCTATTTGGAAGAAAAAAGTTTGAAACCATGGCAAAATGAATATTTCAGAATTAATTATTTGCATGTACTCATGATTCCCAAAAGCCAAGTCTTTACGCGTAATTCACTATACTTACCTAGGAGTGTTTGACTTCCTTATTTCTATGTAACTTCTACACTATTCCTAAAGGGCCACAGTTTATTTCCCTAATATTGAGTGACCCAGTAATTATAATAGCCAAAAAGCAAAAATAACCTAAGTATTTTGACATAGTATTGGTTAAGTAAACTCAGATACAACAATTCAGAGAAATCATGATATCCATAACTAAGATGCATTTATTGAGCATTCACTATGAGCAGTGCATTTCACTAGATCCTTTAAATAGCATCTCTGTTGACTTCCTAAGAGTGGGGCATAATTCTCACTCTACTGTATAGGTGAGCCATAAAGCCAAGGTCGTATGGCTATGGAGAACAATGTAGCTACTGACTCATCCTTCAACCATTCTTGTCTCTGTTGTTTGTTTTTATTGCTAATGGAGCACTGGTTTTGTTTGAGAAAAAAGGAAAACAGCCCCAAGAGGTGAATCAAGAATAATCTAAGCTGATTAGAGTAGTTCCCATCTCCTTTGCAAGTAGTAAACCCAAGGATGGGTGTCTGATCTAATTCTGATCAAAGAGACTTAATGAATTTGCTGGGGGCTTCTTAAAAATAACTTCTCCCAATCTTTATTTATTCCCTTTTCTTTTTCTGCTCCCTTTTTACCTTTGAATATTTCCATATAAGTAGGTAATGCTGAAGGCTGAAGCAGTCATTTGGGGATCTTGAAGGGATTAGAACAAAATAATGAGAATGATTAAGTAAACAGGAAAATAGTCTAGGTCCCTGACAATTTCAGGGAGCTGCTCAGGTACTCTGCAATTGCCTGCTCTTGAGGATTTGTTTGGTGTGGTGTATTTTTAATGAAAACAATATAGATTCTTTTGGTGTAAATCACTGTTTATCTATTGTTTGGTACTGAAAGCAATTGTATTAGTTAGAATTAGATAAAACTGTGAGTGATTTAGAACTGAAATCTTTCTCATAAAAGCCCATTATAGGCAGTCTAGGGCAAATAGCATTTCACAAACTCCTCAGAAACTCAAGCTTTTCCTGTTTTCCGTTGCTCCACCTAGAAGTGTGCTTTTGCTGCTGGGATCAAGATGGCTGCATGAACTCCAGCCTGTGTGAGTGCATTCCAGGCAGCTGAGAGGAAGAGGGGCCAGTGAAGAGCAGATTCCCTCACTTTAAAATAAAACTAGGAAATTTCATATACCCTTTCATGCATATCACATCAGATAGAACTGCTAGGTGAAAGGAGACAAGAAAATACCATCTTCATTCTGGGAGGTCAAATACTCAGCTAAAAATCAGCAGTTCAATCAGTAGGAAAAAAGTCTAGAACATGTAAAGGAAGATACATACAGATGATGAACCCACAGCTGTCTGATTCCAAAGCCATGAACTTACTGTTATATCCTACTGTCTCTTGTAGATAGTTAGGCTATGTAATGATACAAGAAGTTTTTTATAGTGCCTCTATACTTTACTTTTATACTATTTCACAATGTTAATATATTATAAAAAGAAAAATGTTTTTAATATGCTATGTAGGATAAAATTGTATATAAAATACATATGGGTAAAAATGTGCTTTAATAAGATTTGAAGGAGAGGTTTGAATTTAGGAACATGAGTGAATCAGGAATTTATTCCTACATATCTCTATTTTTAAGGCTTCTTTAATAAGCAAGTAATAATTTTATATTGAAATTATCTTATGCTTATATATATTATATTAAAATCATATAAACCACAGAGAGAAACTTTTTATGTAGAACCACTAAGCAGAGTTTGTAAGTAGGGGATTTTATAAAGAAGAAAAATGATAAATAGCTTGTCATTTGATGCTTCATAATTTTTGGTTTGTAACTTCCTGGGTCACTGATTTCTCAGAGAGTTTTCATCCTTTCTGCACGGTAGTTAGGTTTCTGAGGAAGGTGTCAGGCTACTGAGACATGGGATAAGATGATGTGGAGGAATTAAATTCTTTCTTTTGGCTGAGTATACAAAATACACAGTATGATATAGTGTCCATCCCCTGTGTGCATGCATTAACCTCTGTCTGCTGTTGACACTGCTGAGACCACATTTTCATTGGCATCCAAATGAGATACATACTTTATTTTAAAAAAAAAGTACTGATTTAATAAAATCAATGGTAAGAATTGACGGTATGGTAAGTACCAAGAAACTTGAGAAAGGGGAAAAAAAGAATTGCTGGTTTATTGTAATTAAAGGGTAAGTTGACATAGGGGTCAGAAGAAATATGATTAGAGGATCATTATAAATATAATACGTCATTTCAGGAGATCACAGCCATTCAGTGTGTATACATGCATAAGTTGCTTAAGTGGTAGTCGGGGTGGACAGCAGCACATGTCAAGAAGAAATAGAATTCTGGGATTATCCTATATGTGAGGCATAAATTAAGAAATTATAGGCATATGTAGTTTAATCTATACTCCTTGTGTCTTTAATATTTGTTTGCTTACTGACTTTTTAAGAGAAGAAGGAATAAAAACTTAACATTTAAAATAATTTAAACCAGTGGACTAACATGTAATTATAATAGGAGATATAATCTACATTAAAGATAACTTTCTTAATTTTATACTTATTTTCCAGTCTAATAAATTGAGTATATACACCTTAGTCTTATTCAACAAGAAGTCTATGACTCATTTGTAGTAATTTATTTACATTCAAAGATTCGATAGAAATTTCATCTTTGAATATGCCCTGAGATGTCCTACTTTTCAATTTCTCAATATTTAGGAACTATAAACTGAAGTACAATACAGGTTTGGCTTTTCAATGACAGCAGCAAAAACAAACCATCTGGGAATAAATTTAACCTCCCTTATACCAAAATGAGAAAACACTGTATAATGAAACTTCAAAGCTACTAAAAAACAGAAATGACTTGAACAGCTATAGAGGCATACAATGTTCTTGGGTAAGAAGTCACACATCATAAAGATGTCCATGAATGAATAGGATACACACATTTCCATGGAATATTTTGTATAGATACATGAGAAACTGTGGCTAGGATATGGGGGGATGGGAGATTTCTCACACTTTTTGTGTCTTTTGTATTAAAATCTTTTGAGTATATTAATATTCAAAAATAAATTTAAAATGTCAAACTTTAAACACCTGAGCTTATGACTAACAATCATACTTGATAAAATTAACTGGTATCAGGCATATATTTTCTAATTAAAGGGTGAATGATTCAGTGATGTGTTGGAGCCAGCTCCCTTCAAACAAATAGGCTTGAAATATCAATACAATTCAGAGAGCCAGGGTATAAAAAAACGAAAACAAAAAACACTCACAATGAGCCTAACATTCTAGCAAACATAAAAATGTCAAATAGATGTCCTAAGTGTACTTTCTGACATAATTTGTAAAATGTTCCAACGCCATGTTCAGTGACATTGTACTGGTAGCTTGAAATCGACACACAGGTGGGAGTATTTACCCCAAGGAAATTATCATTAGGGTTTTATTACAGTTGGGAAGGGGGGAAAGCACAGTGCTAGTTCAAATGTTCTAACTCATGCCATGATTTTCTTTGAGACTTTCAAATTGCTTGACATTCTTTCCTAATACTTGGGTTAACATTTATCTGACAGTGAAGCTGATGAGAGATGTGAAGCAAGGGTAGATAAGTTTAGTGCAAGTAGAGTGCTAATAATTAAAGATACACCCTCATCTTGATGCACAACAAATGGCATTCATTGAGAAGAATGAGCACAGAAACACCACTTGCTGCACTTTCTGTCTCATTTTAACCAATTACATAAAACCTAGAGAAATAAAATCAAGCAGATTTGCAAGCATATTTTTCCTTGTGTCATGTAATGAATCTCATTAATATTTGCTTGTTTTATTAATAATTGAAAGCAACTTTGCAACACATAGGCATGCAAAATAACTGTGATACTATGGGCATTAATGTCTAGAGACAATGGCCCAGAAATGATATGAGTTATGACAATAAAAACCATAGTCAGCTATTTTGCACATTAACTGCATACTATAGATATTTTCCTCACAAGAATACCCTGGTTCACATGGAATTCTTACAACAAATTCATCTAGATACAGCTTAATAAGAAGCAAACTATTTATAAATAGATATATGGCCATAAAATAAAGTTAACCTTTTAAAAATAAATATGATGAAAGAAAAAGCAAAATACCATGGATCTTCAAAGGAAAATTGCTTTGAATGTGTAAAAAAATGTAATATTTAACAATATTTTGTGTTAAACTTTTATAAGGCCCAATTAGAGTTCCCTTCTGATGAGGTTTTTCTTTGAAGTAACTATATGTTCAAGAGGAAGATGATTTGTGTTGGGGGAGTGTTTGTATTTTTCTTGGTTCAAAAGCAGGTTGTTCTTTAAGTACATACACCTACTTTGTTGTTTCCTTTGTCAGTACTGCTTAAAAGGGAAGCCTGCTTCAAATATTCAGACTCTCCATACTTAAAACTACAAACTAAATTAGGTATTTTTGTTTATTTTTTGTTATTAAAATTCAGAAATAAGTTTGCTAACACAAGTACACCTACTTATATGTGGTATATAATCATATGTATATATACTAATAATAATATAATTCACATATTTACTTGACCATTTTGACACATCTCTGGCTCTTGCATTTCTGTGGCTCTCAGGTTAGTGGGCACACTTGGGGTTAATAAAAATCCAAAGCCAATAGTCTTTTTTTTTAAAATCAAGCTGTTTTTATTTTAATTGTTGTTACAATACAATTTTCTATCTTTTACTCCCATCCCAGCCCACCCACCCAGCCCTCCCCTCTTCCCTCCCATTTCCATCCACCCCTAGTTTTTATCTGTGTGTCCTTTATACTTGTTCCTATAAACCCTTCCCCTTATCCCCTGAAATTCCCCTGAAATTCCCTCTCTTCTCCCCTCCCCTCTAAACACTGTCAGTCTGTTCTCTATTTCAGTGTCTTTGATTGTATTTTGCTTGTTTTTTTGTTTTGTCGTTTAGGTTCCTGTTAAAGGTGAGATCATATGGTATTTGTCTTTCACCGCCTGGCTTATTTCATTTAGCATAATGCTTTCCAGTTGCATCCATGCCATTGCAAAGGGTAGGAGCTCCTTCTTTCTTTCTGCCGCATAGAATTCCATTGTGTAAATATACCATAGTTTTTTGATCCAAAGCCAATAATCTTTAAATCATTCTAGCAGTAAAATTTGCAAAAGCAGAAAATCAAATCTATATATAAAAATCAAAATGTTTTTATATAATAAATTCAAATTGAGCATTGAATCTGCTAGGTACTATTAGCATCACTAAAAAAAATGTCAACATGGATCTACCCTTTTGGAGCTTGAAAGACAATGAGGATCATTTACAAGCCGCATGAATTTGAACAAGTCATACAGCCTTCCTTTACCTCAGCTTTCTCTTCTCAAAGTGATGTTAATGGGATTAAAATAAGCAATATAAATTTGGTACCAAAATTAGTGATGTGATGAGTGCCGCAGAAATTAGAGAGAGAGCAACTAAGATCTTCAGAATGTAAACTGACCCGTATTCGTATTGGTAATCTGAACACCCAGCGAATGCTTGGCATAGAGGGAGCACTCCATGAACATCCATCGCAGGACTAGACTGATCAGTCAGTCCTTATTGACTAATATAGAAAGAAAGCCTTATGGATAAAATAGGATTTGAGCCCATCTCAAAGGACCAACAGGCTTTGTATTGATGAGAATAATAAGAAAAGGGATATTATAACTGGGGAAAATAGCAGAAGCCAAACTCCAGAGACAAAATGAGAAGAGTGTTTTAAGAGGACAATGAATAAGATTTCCAGACTAGAACTAAGAGTACATGGAGCCAAATCTAACTGTTGCTAGGAAAGGTGAAAAAAGATTTATGAAGAGCCTTAAAAACCAGTGGAGGAGTGTGGACTTTATTAGGTAAGTAAATGAGCAGTGGAGGAAAGACATGATGAAAAATGCTGTTTTAGGGAGTTAACCTGGCAGCGGTGCGGGGAATAGAATCCAAGGAAGGAAGCTTGAGCTGCGGCCCCACAAGCAGAGGTCGATGTAGCAAAACAGCTGGTGTAGAGGTGAAGGGCAGTAGAAACAACTGGGAGGAACAGATCTGGGAGAAATGTTAAAGTAGGAATCCAGAGCATTCAGTGACTTTCAATATGAAACATGAGGAGGAGGGGCCAAGAAAATAGGATAAATCTGGTGCTAATAATAGACTGTAGTGAGACTAAACAGCATGCTTCAGATGTACCCTGTTGGCATTCTTCTAAGAATAATTGTATTAGTTGTTATAACAAACCATCCAATATATATATTAGTCACAATTAAAAATGTATTTAATGCTTACTCTTTGTCCAGTCTGTACTAGGTGTGGTGGAAAATAAAGAGGGAGTGAATCCAATGACCCAGATGTCCTGAAGATACTGATTAAAATAAATATAAAAAATACTAAGGCAATGTACACTGAGCACATAGTATGTACCAGCTATATTAGAGTGTGTTATTTAACCCCCACAACTTTATGAGGAAGGTACTACAATTTATCCTCCATTTATTTATACAAAAACTGAGTATTACAGTGGTCAATTTATTTGTATGATGTAATGAATCCAGTAAATAATAGACTCAGGAACAAATCCTGCCATCTGACCCCAAAGTCCACATTTCCAACACTATATAAAACATGACTGATATGTATGGAAGTCACCAAAGGATGACCAAAGACTAAATATTATTGGGCAACACCACTTGTGGTAGCATGAATTTTGTTGTAAGACAGAAGAGAGAGAGAGATGGGGCTTACAAGAGAAGTTAAATAAACAACTGCGCAGGGAAGAATAAATATAATATGCCCAGAAATGTGAGGATATCAGCATGAGGGTAAGTGATGAAGATAAGATGGTTAAGTGTGAAAATCTGGGCCAGATGATGCCTACAGGGCCTTGAGTGCCTGGAATAGAGTTGTGACTCAATACACATTGGAATCAATCAATGAATACTTATTGATCACCAATCATTTTTTCCAGTAGTGGCAGGCCCAGGAGTTCAAGATGAATGGACCTTCATCTCACATTTTGCAGTCTTCAGCTTTCCTCCAAACAAGTATAGGCCCAGGATGCAGTCCATGCAGACAGGTATCTTACTTCAGATCAATTCACATTGCTCCTTTTTCAGAATGGCATGAACTCAAAACCAGTCCTGGGATTTTCTTCATTCCACTAGCTTCATAGGGTTCAGTCTTATTATACTGGGGCAAAACCTCTAGAGACTCTGTGTGACATTTGAGCAATATTTTTAGTGTAAAGATTGGGCTAGAGTTTGGAAGGTTAAGTACCTGGCTCTCTACTGGATATACACCTCTATACAATAAATGTTTGTTGAAAGAAGAAAGAAATGTGAAAGAAGATATTCTAATAATACAATTTTGATAAAAGGAGAATTAGAAATGAATCAAAAGACATTTCACAGGAAAAAAATCAAAATAATAGATTGGATATGTGTGGCAGGAAAGAGAAAAGTCATGGACTACTCCAAGTTTTTAACCTGTGTATTTGAGATGAAGTTTATTTGAGAGGAAAACAGAAATCCCCCAAATTAGAAATTTTGTTAGGGTGGGAGTTATATCTCTGGTTCTCTTTTGTAATTTAGAAACTAACAGTATACTTCATACATAGTGGACTGGCAATAAATAATTAGGGTGCTGGATAAACAATCTATTAGTTTTAAGAAGAAAACTAAACTTTCATATCCTGGAACTATGAATCTCAACTTGGACCAATGGCATTTACTGCTAAGAATCCATGTCTTAATGAACCACAGTTATGGAAAGGACTTTGTTATATCTTTCAATAAGTTACAGCAGGGAAAGGAAACAAAGTTTAGGGACCACTGCCTTCATGCCTAGTACCAATACCTAGTGGCATTCTTCATTTAAAGTTAGGGCTAGATCAGGTCAACGATGAAGGGTCTGGGTTAAGTATTAGCTAGATTCCTGAAACCAACTCCAATATCAATTTGTCAGGAAGGTTAATGGACACCACACTCACATGAGCCCCTATATAATTTATTTTCAATTTCTTATATTTTGATAAGCTTCAAATAGCACAAAACCCACATCAGAACCACCAGCCATACATGAGGTCCAGCTGGTACACAAAACTATTCAAATTTCTCCATTGCTATTTTATTACACCAGATAACTGAACTTTACATCCTAGACTTTGGGTTGAGTTAGGACTGAGTTTGCATTCCAGTTTTGCCATTTATAAGCTCCATGACTTTATTCTGATATTTCTAATTTCCTCATCTGCAAAATGGGAATACTATTAGCTACACTTTAGGGTTATTTTAAAACTTAAATGTATATAGGGGTACAAATTGTATTTCTATTATTACTGCTAATTCATCCATTGATTTTTATTCACATTTTCCCATTTTACATTTAAAATTTTATATATAACATTTTGTTATAAGTCCTCAGAAGCATATTACATAATGCTACCATACATAACTGTTCCTTAACTTTTCAAGTTATTTTGCTAGGAGAATTCCTGGACATGTTCATTTGTAAGAATTATGTACCAAATTCAGAATATACATATATTTTTAAATGTCTACAATCTTAACATTCATTGAGTATAAGTCTAAACTTAAGCACTAGACTTTTAGAAATAATAATCTGGACTGACAAGATTAGCATCTCACCAAGCCACTCCAAGTGATTTTTAAGGCCGAAAAAAACTAAATTCAGAAAATAATTTAGTGGTCATTCTTACCATCTGGAAAACCAAATAAATTAGAAAAATCAATGAATAAAACAGTATAACTTGTATAATAACAACCACAACTAAAGAGTGATACATTTGGGGTGGGGGAACATTCTCACATACTTTTGTGCTTTAACATGTTTCCCTGAAAATTATTCCCAAATTACATGCCAGTATAGGAAGAAATTGATTAGGTTGAAATTACCCAAAATTTTAAGGCTTCACAGGTCTTTTTCCTAGTAGTTGTATATACTTAAAGTATGACAGGGGGATCCCCAAAATGGAATTTATTTATAAAAGTGTCTATTTATTCTTATTTGTTTGAACTTCAGTCCCCTTCAAAGTATGCTCCATTTGATGCAATACACCTACTGAGATGTTTTTTCCACTGCTCAAAACAGGTTTTAACTTCTTAATTTGATGCCCTTTAGTGCTTCTGCTGTTTTTTGTTTCATGTCTTCCACATCAACATAACATTTCCCTTTAAGAACAGGCTTGCCAATGACACATCTGATAAGGGGTTAATTTCTAAAATATGTGAAGGATTTATACAACTTAACACCAGGAAGAACATCCAATTGAAAAATGGGCAAAGGGCCTGAATAAGTAGTTCTCCAAAGAGGACATACAGACAGCTAACAGACATATGGAAAAATGCTCAATGTCACTAATCATCAGAGAAATACAAATTAAAACCACAATGAGACTTCTGGCCAAGATGGAGGCATAGGTGGATGCACTATGCCTCCTCAAACAACCAAGATAGGGACAACAATTTAGAAACAAAATAACAACCAAAACTGATAGAAAATTGATCTGAATGGAAGTTGGACAACAAAGAAGTTGAAATAGACCCGTTCATCCAGACCAGTAGGAGGGACAGAGTCTGGCAGCCAGGCACGGGTTGCGACAAGGAGAGTAGAGAGCACTGGGAATGAGCACGTAAGGCATCCGTGGCATGCAAGACCGCAGGCAGCAGGTGGACCCTGAGCGCTCAAGTGGCAGCTGGCAGACCCCGTCCAAGGGGTGGCAAACGGCAGACCCAGCGAGGCAGCGATTGTGAAACAAGGCACTGCGCACAACCCAGGATCCCAGCCCTGGGAAATAGAAGCTCAGGACACTGATTGAAAACACCTATGGGAGTTGAGGCACACGAAGAGACACCCAGCCTCAAAGGAGAGGTCCTTGGAGGGTCCCACGGGGTGTACAAGCCCACCCACATGGGAGAATCAGCACCAGAGGGGCCCAGTTTGCTCAGGGGAAGCAGCAAAAGGGACTGAGGTCCTGTGGAAAATGAAGCAAGTGCCATTGTTCCCTCTCGACCCTGCCCCCACATACAATATCACTTCCCAGCAACTGGGGTGCCCAGCCCTGGTGAACACCTAAGGCTCCACCCCTTACTGTAACAGGCACAACCAGACCAAAAAAAAGAAGAGAGAGAGAGAGATAGCTCAAACAGAAGACCAAATGAGGTCCCCAGAACCCATCCTTTTAAGCGGCCAAGAGATAGCCAACCTATCAGATGCACAGTTCAAAACACCAGTGATCAGGAAGCTCACAGAATTGGTTGATTTTGGTTGCAAATTAGATGAAAAAATGAAGGCTACAATAAGTGAAATGAAGAAAAATATGCAGGGAACCAATACTGATGGAAAGAAAGCAGGGTCTCACATCAATGGAGTGGACCAGAAGGAAGAAAGAAACAACCACACAGAAAAGAATGAACAAATAAGAATTCAAAAAAATGAGGAGAGGCTTAGGAACCTCCAGGACATCTTTAAACATTCCAACATCTGAATTATAGGGGTACCAGAAGGAGAAGAGGAAAAGCAACAACTGGAGAACTTATTTGAACAAATAATAAAGGAGAACTTCCCCATTCTGGCAAAGGAAATGGACTTCCAGGAAGTCCAGGAAGCTCAGAGAGTCCCAAAGAAGTTGGACCCAAGAAGGAACACACCAAGGCACATCATAATTACATTAGCCAAGGTAAAAATGAAGGAGAGAATCTTAGGAGCAGCAAGAGATAAGGAGACAGTAACCTACAAAGGAGTTCCCATTAGACTGTCAGCTGATTTCTCAAAAGAGACCTTGCAAGCAAGAAGCAGTTGGAAAGAAGTATTCCAAGTCATGAAAGGCAAGGACCTACACCCAAGATTGACCTATACAAAAAGCTTCCATTTAGAATGGAAGGGCAGATAAAGTGCTTCTCAGATAAGGTCAAGTTAAAAGAGTTCATCATCACCAAGCCCTTATTATATGAAATGTTAAAGGGACTTATCTAAGAAAAAGATAAAAAAACATGTATAGTAAAATGACAGCAAACTCACAATTATTAACAACCACACCTAAAACAAAACCAAAAGAAACTAAGCAAACAACTAGAACAGGAACAGAACCACAGAAATGGAGATCACATGGAGGGTTAGCAACAGGGAAGAGGGAGGAAGAGAGAGTGGGGGAAAGGTATGGAGAATAAGTAGCATAGATGGTAGGTAGAAAATAGACAGGGGGAGGGCAAGAATAGTATGGGAAATGTAGAAGCTAAAGAACTTATGACATATGGATATGAACTAAAGGCGGGGAATGTGGGTGGGAAAGTGTGTGCAGGGTGGAGGGGAGTGAAGAGGGGAAATGGGACAACTGTAATAGCATAATCAATAAAATATATTTAAAAAATAAGTATCTACTCATGGTTTAAAGATTTTTCCCCAAACCTCTCTGTTCTTAAACTTCATGGAACTTCCTTTATTTCAAATATTTCCTATATCAGACTTGTCCTCCATTAACTCCATGTGTCTGCACAGTGAGTCTAACAGCGACCTCCTGGCACCCAGAGCTGGGCAGGCAGGGAGAAATGGTTTTGACCCTGCTAAGCAGGAAAGAAAGCCCCAGGGACTGTGAAGGACAGGAAAAAAAAACCACAATGAGATATCACCCCATACATGCCAGAAAGGCTACTATTAATAAATTAACAAACAACAAATGTTGGCAAAGACATGGAGAAAAGGGACCCTCATGCACCGTAGGTGGGAATGCAGACTGGTGCAGCCACTGTGGAAAGCATTATGGGATTTCCTCAAAAAATTAAAAATGGAACTGCCTTGTGACCCAGCAATTCCACTTTGGGGAATATATCCTCAGAATCCTGAAACACCAGTTCAAAAGAATATACCCACCCCTTAGTTCATAGCAGTGTTATTTACAATAGCCAAGATCTGGAAATAACCCAAGTGCCCATTAGTAAAAGAATGGATAAAAAGGCTGTGGTACATTTACACAATGAAATATTATGTGGCCATAAAAAAAAAAGGAAATCTTACCTTTTGTGACAACATGGATGGACATGAAGATTATTATGCTAAGTGAAATAGGCTGGTCAGAGAAAGACAAATACCATGCCATCTCACTTATATGTGGAATCTAATTAATAAAATAAACTGATGAACAAAATAGAAACAGAGGCATGGACACATGGAGCAGACCAACAGCTGTCAGAGTGGGGGGACTGGATGAAAGAAGGCAAAGGGATTAACCAAAAAAACATATATGTATTACCCATAGACACAACAATGTGGTGATGGACAGAGGAGATGGGTAGAGGAGAGCACAGGAGGAGGATGGGGACATCTCTATTAGCAGCAACGATAAAAAGAAGGGGAAAAAAGCAAAAT
Organism: Phyllostomus discolor; assembly: GCF_004126475.2. Classification (NCBI taxonomy): domain Eukaryota; kingdom Metazoa; phylum Chordata; class Mammalia; order Chiroptera; family Phyllostomidae; genus Phyllostomus; species Phyllostomus discolor. The sequence goes on from NC_040907.2 coordinate 61,077,243, forward strand.
CTAAAGGGGAAAAATGATATTTCCCTTTTTCAGGTAAGGGAATTGAAACTTAGAGATTAGATAGCTTCTCCAAATTAGTTTTAATTAGCGTTTGAAGCCACTGCCTAGCAAGGTCTTCTGATTCTTGAACTCCTGACTTCCTGACTACACCCACTGACCCCAAGTCTATAAATGTAAAATTCTAAGAATCGTGTTCTGTCTTAGAGACACTTTACATGGTTTAATGCCTGAAGATATTTGTTGTCTGGTAAGAGCAGAAAAAATGCTTCTGTTCTTTAAAGGTTTTTCAAAGGTTACAGAAATAAATGCAAGTTATTTTAAAAGATGCTTTATTAACTCAGATACTGGGTGAAGGTTGTGATATTTTTATTTCAATGAGAAGAGCATACATTTAAGAAGCTTTCCTCTCTTTCCCTCCCCCCCAACTTTTTTTTTGACTCACAATTAGGACTTGCTGGTTCTAAGCTTTTCGGCATCTGTGGATGAATCTTAGTGATTCGAAATAGCTGCTGCTCAGTACTTTAGTCCAAGCCTGGTCTAAGTGCATACAACACAGAAAGAGTTCTTTTCTGAGGACTGAGCCTCTAAGACTCAAGAATTGTTAAAGGGTTTTGTTTTCTCAGAGCTGTCAACTTTCTTTGAAAGGAGTGAAAAGAAGCAACAAAGAAAGATGTGAGAGTGATTTTAAAATATTTTAAATATCTCTGGCTTTCCAATCTTTTTCAAACTAGTGTTCTGTTGTTAACCATTCTATAGTTAAATGCCTCTGTCTTTGGAATGTTGCTCTGTAATGATATGACCCTTCTTTCTTGTTGTTGTCTGTGAGTGTGTGTGTGAGTGTGTGTTCTTTTCTTTCTTTCGGGCTTTTCTCTGGGTAGTAAAGGTTTATCACAAACCAAGAACTCCTATCTTTTCAAAGAATTGAATTTGTAGTAAAAATGATTTGATCTAGAAATAAAGATGGAGGGGTCGTGAAAATAAAAGTAACACTGTAAAAATAATGAGGGAGAAGAAACAAACAGCAGACCAAAATTGTATAGCAGACCATGTTTAAGTGATTTACTTGGGGTTATGTGTTTTTAAAAGCAGCATATAAATGCATAGCAGGATTCTGGCAGATGAAATTATCTGTGTTTACTTTAAGGATTGCAATGATGATATACTGTTATTTAGTACAAATAGAATAACTGATGGTGTAAGGACACTGAATTAGATACAGTTCCTGTGCAAAGTGAGTTTGGAATCTAAATACAAATTAGAGAAGCAGGATATAAACCACCCAGAAAAAGACGAACATTCTCCACATGTAAAAATGTCATCATGGGCATTCTAAGTGTACTTTCAGAATCATTTGTAAAATGTCTTAACTGCACATACAAACATTGTAAGTAGAGCCATTTTACACAGATTTGATGTGTGCACAGATGTAAGCACATGGATCTCAGATGTGCAATTTCAGGGTGATTTGTTTAGCTGTTAAATATAGGCATCCACCTGAAAATTGCTGTTTTTATTGCTCATCTACCTTACATGTTTAATGCCTTCCAAATTCCTGTTTAAATTACAAGTTTGAATAAGCATGCAAACATTTGTTGTTTCCGAATAATATGTGTCAAGATACCTTCGAGCGAAATATCTTCTAAATAATTCTTTCATTTTGAATTTCATCACTGTAGTTGCTTTTGCTCATTGTGTGAAAATCTTTTATTTTTTTAAAATTTGGCAATATGGAAAATTGAAGCGACTTTGAAAAAAACAATCCAAATTCCTCATGTGGACAATTGCCTCACAGCGATGCCTTGAAACAAGAAAGATTTCTGCTATTTATTTATCAGAGATGCCTAGAGATGATTTCATTGTGCACTGAGTTTCTGTAAGGAGGGAGGAATGTGGTCAGCTAACACAGAGTGCTGAAAGGGTGCTCATCAGCCACGACTTCTCGTCTTCATCTTTGGAACTTGCTCTTTCTCTCAGAGACTCATTTGATTAATGTGGTCCCCATGTTTTCATGACTTTCTTTGTCTGTTTCTTCTGGTTGTTCTTTTGTGGTTTTAACAAACACAGTAAAACTTATAGAAAGTATTCTCTGAGTTCTTTTGTTAGGATATTTTTACTGGTCTGGGCTATAAACACAATATATTCATAAGAGGGAACCAATACAATTGTAAACCATTCGGGAATATAATCATTCATCATCCATGAGGCCAAAGTTTTCCACTAATGAGAGCCTACTGTACACAGGCACTGAGTTAGGAGCTGCACACATTTATTTGGTCCTTTAATCACAGTACAATTATAAAACGGTCATTAAGTGAAAATATAAACTCCCCAGTAGGCCAATACTGTATGAATTAAGGATAAGTAATTTAAAAAAAAGAAGATTGCTGTACACTTTAAATATAAACAACTACTTTAGTTTTTAAAAATACTTGTTAAACATATAAGCAATGTCAAATCCCTTAAATTGTATTTATTCTGTTTTCAAATTACTGTTTTTACATTTGTAGAAAATATCCACTATATACATTTGGAAACTTGGCATGGTATTGTATACATTTGGAAATTTGATATACTTACTTGCATATTTACATATGTGTACAAATAGAAAAACAAGCATCATGCTTATGCCAGAAACACAAATACCTGTGCTTTTCAAATTATAAATTAGGACTCATGGCAATACTATTTCTAATTAAAATAATTTTATTTTTATTAGAAGTGAATCTGCAATTTTTGCATGTGCTCTCAAATCTTTTTTTATGTTAGTTCCATCTTCCTGGTTATAGTGAAAGAAAAAAATACATTAATAAATAAAATGTCCTTTTCAAATTGTTGGATGCATGATGTTTTTTTTTCATTTATCATTGAAAATGTTTTTCAGATTGGCTACTTCCAAATTCTGTGACTTCTGCAAGATTTTATTTATATTTTGCTCTTAACATGTATATTAGATAGGAACTTAGTTAAGCTCTTATAACAAAACACAGAGGCTCAAACAGGATAAATGTTTATTTTCTCTCACAGTTTAGATGGACAGGACTGTGAGTGCGTAACGGCTGCACAGTGTCAGGGACACAGGTTCCCTCCATCTGCTCATTCTGCCATCCTCAACTCTGGATGCTGCCTCCTGCCCCAGTAGGGCTGTTGCGGCTCCCGCCATCATGTTTGCCCTTCAAGCAAAGAGAAAGAGGTAGAGAAGTGCATGCTTCTTTCTTTCAAGAGCATAACCTCTGAAATTTTCACACATAACTTCTGAAATAATTTATAGTACATGTTCAGGCACCGCCACACCAGAAGACGTAATGGAGTAGTGAGATGCTTGCACCTGCGTGCAAAAGCTCTGGGAATGCAATTGCCCTGTTACAGTGAAGCGGCATGATAGTGAATGGTTTTCTGAAGTCATAGACAGCTCTCGGTAAAGTTTGGATAAGACAACATAAAAGCTTCCCTCAATTAACATAGTCTCTGCATTAATGAATAATCAGTGTGTTAAAACAATGTAAAAGAAAAAAATTAAAAAACAAACTTTGTGTGAATGTAAGAGAATTAGGTTCCAGACCTGGACAATTATAAATGAGTTTTTAACTTACAGAACTGTCTAACAGAGTGTTTTAAAATCATAAGAGATATAGGAAATATTAATTCTGTGGGATTTCCCTCTGCCTTTTGCAAGGCATTTACCATCTCTCTTCCTGGCCACAAAATTCCGTCCTCTAATTATTCTAACAACCAAAAACAGCTCCACAAATTTCCAAAATGTTACCCAGGAACAGTGCCACTCATACAAACACCCCTAGAGCTACAAGGTATGTTGACACCTGGTCTAACTTCCAGCATATCGCAGATAACAACTGTACCAATATTTTGCAATGGTCTAGTGAAGTGTCATCAGATTTTTAACCATTAACACCTGTATCATTGCCATCCTCCACCCAATGCCACACATTCAAGGTATCTTTTTTTTTTTCAGGTCAATGTATCATTTAAAGGTACCAAATCATGTATCTGTTATAACAAAGTGTGTGTGTGTGTGTGTGTGTGTGTGTGTGAGAGAGAGAGAGAGAGAGAGAGAAAGAGAGAGAGAGAGAGAGAGAGAGAACTCTAATGTCTAAGTTCTTCTAGGAATTCCAGGACTGACGTGGCAGGTAGATAACTCAAGGAGCTGGGTTGCTTCCCTCTTTCTGCCCTACATTCTCACCATACAGGGTTGGCATTTCAGGGATGTGACTTGGCTGCTATAGTTCCAATCGTTACAGCTATATTCCAACAGTGAAAAGGGACAAGACAAGAGAAAAATGCATAATCCTTTCCTTTAAATGCAAATCCCAATATCTACACAGGCTTCTCCATGCATTGCTTTCTCTAGAACTTAGTGTTTCTAATGTTTAAAATTCTAAAACTACACATTGTTGATAACTCTTAAGCCCATAGTAGATACTTTTCTACCAGATTGGTGGCATAGTGAAATAAAGCCCAAACTAGAAATTTTAATTCTGGCTGTGCTGCTAGCCAACTTCAAGATGCCAGGCAAGTCATTTGATTTCTAGGATTCTAGAAATTTGCAAAACGAGAGAAGGGGTATATAATACATTATTTCAAATTTCTAAAATCCAGATTATACAATAATGCCTAGGATATTTTATGACTATATTCAATATTAAAACCTCTTTGTTCTTACAAAAATTTTAGTCTGCTGATTGTAGATGATTGATTTGTATATTCAGAAGTCATTCCAGTTTTACAAAGTACATTAGGAACACAGACTTTTCTTTTTATGGCAACTGCCCATGTCCATTTTGATTGGTCAGTGTTATGTTGGAGTGGTTACTTAAATATACCCACATGTCATGAGAGCTTTGTATCATGTTATTGTCATCTGTCTCCAATAGGGAGCCATTTTGGTTTTTGGTTCATTTGTTTGTTTTTACCTGTTTCCAAACCTAATCATTCCTCTCCTCAACTTTTATGCTAGTTGTAATGGTAACTGTCTATTTCCTGCACTACTGCATTAATCTCTTAGCTACTCTGGTCCTCTCTAATTCACACTCCACAAAGTAGCCATGTGATCTTTTTTTAAAACCCCTTCACCTATTTTTCCTACCCCCTAAACACCTCAGCCAGAGAACACACCAATGTTTTCTCTGTATCTATAAGTTTAGTTTTTGGTTTGGGTTGTTTTTTGTTTGTTTGTTTGTTTGTTTGTTATATTTCACACATAAGAGAGATTATATGGTATTTATCTTTCTCTGATTTATTTTATTTAGCATAATGTCCTCAAGGTCCATCCATGTTGTCACAAATAGCAAGATTTTAGTATTTTGTAGTTGACTCATATTCCAGTGTGTGTGTGTGCACAATTTCTTTATCTATTCATCCATCAATAGAAATTTAAGTTGTTTCCATATCTTGGCTATTATAAAAATGCTCCAATGAACATGGGGGTGCACGTATATTCTCAGTTACTGTTTTTGTTATCTTTGGATAAATATCAAGAAGTGGGATTGCTGAATCATATGATAGTTCTATCTTTTAATTTTTTGAGGACCCTTCATAGTTTTTTCATAGTGACTGCATCAATTTTCATTCCCACTAAAAGCACACAAGTTAACTTTTCTCCATACCCATACCAACACAATATTTCTTGTTGTTTTTTTTGCTATTAGCTATTCTAACAGGTATGAGGTTATACCTCATTGTGTTTTTAATTTTTATTTTACTGATGGTTAATAATATGGATCATCTCGTTATGTACCATCTGTGTGTCTTCTTTGGAAAAACATTTATTCAGAGCTTCTGCCTATTTTAAAAATTAGATTATTTAGGGTTTTTTGCTATTGAGTTGTATGAGTTCTTTATATATTTTGGATATTAACCCCTTATCAGCTATATGACTTGCAAATATATTCTCCAACTTAGTATGCTGCCTTTTCATTTTGTTGATGGTTGTTGCCTCTGCCGTGCAGAAGCTTTTGAGTTTGATGTAGCCCTACTTGGTTAGTTGCTTTTGTTTTGGCATCATTGCTGAGACCTATGTCAAGGGGTTTACTACCTATGTTTGCATCTGAGTGTTTTATAGTTTTAAGTTATTTTCAAATCTTAGTCCATTTTGAGTGAATTTTTGTGTATGATGTAACCTAGTACTCCAGTTTTTTTTTCTTTTGCATGTGACTATCTAGTATTCCCAACACTGTTTTTTAAAGAGATTGTCCTTTTTCCATTGTATATTCTTGGCTCCTTAGTCATAAATTAATTGACCATATATGCATGGGTTGATTAATGGGAAGAACATAAAGCTTAATGAAAAAATTTACTTTATGTCTTTGTCATAATTCTTTTAAACAAATATGTCTTGAACACTGACCACATGCCAGACACTGAATTAGACACTGGAGATAAAATGGTGAGCAATATCAGCAAAATTTATTTCCATATACAGATAAATAGAAAGAGAATAATTGTACTTTATAGTAATTGCTATGAAAGAAATATATAAACATCTAAACAAGAGACTAACAGAGTTGACCAGCTTTAGATAGGGTGGTCACAAAAAAACGAGACTTTTACACAAGAATGAGATGGCTGTGCAAATTGTAGGCACAGAGAGAGCATTCCAGGACGAGTAAACAACCTGTAGAAAGATCATAAGACTGGGGGTGAGAGGGTGTGGGTAGGAAAAGAAAGACTAGTGAGGCTATATCATAGTGTGGACTGAGGGTAAGGGAAAGTGACCCAAGAAGAGAATGGAAAAATAAACAGGGACCATATCATACAGATACTGATAGACCCTGGATTGTATTCTAGTTTATTTTCAGGGAAAGGTTAAGACATTGCAATGGCTCAGACAGGAGAATTTTATAAATCAATTTCAGTTTAATATCATTTTTGGTTTTGGTAGAAGGAAATAAAAGAAAAGCCAAGAAACCAGTAAGTAATCTAGGGAAAAATGTTAGCTGTTAAGATAGAAGGGTGGCAATAAAAGAAAGAATAAAAATACCTTGCAAATTGCAATTTAAAAGTTTTAATTATACCTAATAATATATACAATCAACTAACGAACAATCACATTTCTGGACCTACCGTATGTCCAGCATGAGACTGAAAGGTGCATGATGTATTCTCCCTGACCTCTAGGAACTTATAATTTATTAGGGGAACAACTAACATATAGAAAACCATGTCAATAATCTCATCAAACCTCCCCAATACCTTATATGATCATTTCTTTGGGTAAACATGGAAAACATGGAGAAATCTGAATATAATATTTTTGTATCACTGCCATTTCTTGCTATATTTATAAACTGGTTTTCCTGTACCAGTTATTGGGATCTGAGCAATGTTCAAATATGTATTTCATTCTATTCCACATATTATATTTTTCCTTATTTAGGCCAGGTCTTGGACATGGGGTAAGTACCAGATTGTACCAGTTGGTGGGAAGATTAAAAGAATACTTAATTTAGACTTTGCCAAAATATTCCCAGCTCTCACTCACACTGGCTTACAGAGATCCTGAACTCTGGCTTCTTCACAGATCTACTTTTGTAAACGCTTCTGCCTAAATCAGAGACAAACTCACAGATGGCCAACAGAGGCTATTTGCTTTCTAGAAATGATAAGGTACCGATTTAATTTTTTTTTAAAAAAAGATCAAATGTAGCAAGTGATCTCATTTAAAATAATAAGTGAACTCTATTAGAAATTTCTTTCTTTTTGAAAAATACACATTTTATTTTTTATAATTTGTAATTGTTATTCAAGTACAGTTGTCTCCATTCTTCCTCACCATTCCCCCCACCCCACCATCCCCACTTCCCAATCTCAAACCCACCTTCTCCCCAGCTCTGTCCATGTGTCCTCCATACATGCTACATGATGGCCCTCCCCCCATTTCCCCCTGTTATCCCTCTTTCCCTCCCCTCTGGTCACAGTTTGTTCTTCATATCAATGTCTCAAAGCAGTACCTTGGAATACACTGAGAGTAACTTGCCTCAAACTTAAAGGCCCTAGATGAAGGGGAATATACTTTTGCTGCTTCAATTACTCTTTGGGGCAAATTTTTTAAAATTAGTGACATTGGAGAACTTCTTGTGATAGCCCCATGTCAGTGGCATAGGGTTTTCGCTACATACTATGGGTTTAGAAACTTCCAGCCTTCGCATTTGTAACAGTAACCCCAGTTCTTGTGGAAAGTAATATGGATGGTCCTCTGAGTGTATAAAGAAAAACTGAAATGAGGAAAATAAAAAAGAAGTCAGAGACCTGACAAGGATCCATTCCCATGCCCACAGTGCCTTTTGCAAGAGTTGGAATGGTGATTTTGATATCCTAGACACATTTTAAGCTGAGCAATAACACTTTGCCTGCTTAAATGCACCCCGTAGTTTCAATTAGCCAGACATGCTTCTGAACATTCTTTTGCTGTTAGGCGAGGCATGGTTACAGCCAGCATGCATTGCTTTAGTGATGAATAAAAGCATGTTCTCATCTAGAACCAACTTTCCAAATCTGTGTATGGGTAAGGATGTAATGTAAACATTTAGGCCCTAATTTGCAAGACATTTTCAAAGTTGTATGGTCAATAACACTTGCATTACATTTAATATATGGAAGAGGCATAAAATCCAAGAATGCAGTGGTCTATTATTTGATTATCAATTCAATAAATAGCATCATGACATGATTGCTACTGAATGCCTGGTTAATAACCATACAATAATACTCCAAAGATTAAAGAAAATATAAAGGATATTCATAATTCAGCAACAGATTATTCAGATTTTACAGTAGATGTTTCTCAGCAAATAACATTGGTTATAGAAATCATATTTCCCTAACTCAAGATTTCTTCTACTGTTCCATGAAAAACTGGTGTCTTCGGAGATTTTAACAGATGTCCATCATGTTATCTAATAAGTTTGGGATATGTTTGGTTGAATAAAATTTGAAAAAATATTTTGTTTTCACAATGCCTTAATATTCTAATGCTTATTTTACCTCCAAAAAAAGGGATATAGAATTTAGAACTTTATTTCCCAAATTCTTGTGACTGTAGGATTCTAGAACATATACTAACATAAATGATATATATTTACACTAATTATTCTCTCTTCTTGGAGGGGTCTCCCCTTGAGAACCATAGGGCTCACTCTCCTTTCCCACAAGTCATCTGCTCAAGGGGCACTTTCTCAGTGGGCACCCTCACCAGCCTGTTTAAAATGCCAATCTGTACCCTCATCCATGTGGCAATCCTAACTCCCTTTATCTTGCTTTATTTTTTAATCTACTATATTTATTATCCATATAGTTAAATAAGTTATTATGTTTATTTTCTGACTCCTCTTACTAGAAGTAAACTTCAGGAAGAAATTAATTTTAATTTTTATTTTTCTTTGATACATCCCTAGTTCTTAGAACAGGGCTGAGACTATATTATGTTCTCAATAAGTATTTGTTGACTGAGTTAAAAAAAAAGAGAATGTATTTCATATGTTTTTAAACTCAAAATGTGTCATAGAAGTGATTTGTTTCTTTTTTCCTTTAATAGAATTTATGATATATATTATGGTCAGCTATATATTAGAATCTGGGAAATATAGACATCAGGGGTCACTTGCATTTTTCTGAACTCACTGCTTCCAGAGTTAATTTAATATCTGGTAAGAAAGAAAGAGCTTAATATCATTAGTGATTTTTCTTTCCCTAATTTCATCAATCCCATTCCTCCATGTAAAATTAAGTTTTTTGCTAAGTTGCCAAGCCCTGCCAACTCTATTTCAAGAATAACTTTCTCATTAATTTCCATCCTTTCTTTCCCACTAATAAGGGTGCATGGTGGGGCACTGCTACTAGTAATCTTGGGGAGGAGGCCAGAACCTTAACATAGGTGGCCTTTGATGCAATTAGACTTGCTCTAGGAGGCAATAATGAGCCACTGCATTGTTGTAATCAAGAACAAAATTTTTAGAAAGATAACTCTGACAAAGGTTGTAGCAAATGGCCTGGAGGCCAGCATGATTCATATGCCTAATTCTGCACTACGTCTAGATTTCCCTTCCTGTGATGTTCTTGCCATAAGTTTTTTCATCCACTTTCTTTTGGGCCACCTACTCACATCTCAGACCTGCTCGTTCTCCAAGACAATCTGGATATGCAACAAAGACACAAGTTCAAAGACAGCCTTGATCCATGTCCCTGACTCCAGTGCTTTCCAACATGTCATCTTGTATCCTCTGGTATGGAAGGCAAGAGCCACAAGGACACATACTGGCCTGGCCTTGACCCTCACTACAAGATGGTCTGTCAGCCTCAGTTATCAGTGAGCCCTCTGCTCTCCCTGCTGTCAATGTGCCTGCAACAGCCATTTATCCTGCCAGTGTTTGTGGGGGAGGAGGAACAGCTCTGAACACATCAGTGCCCTAAAATTAAAAGGTCCTTTTTTAATCATATTTTTCCTGTTTTAACAGTTTATATCCCCTCTACCACCACCACCTTCTCCTACAATTGTGGAGAAGAGAAAAAACTGTAAAAGTTAAGACACAAAAATTATATAGTTCAGTTTCAACTCACTCTCAAAGCAGAAAAATCCTCTGTAAACTTTAAAATTTTACCATTGTTATCCTGCCCAGTGCTGTGGGTTACATGGGTGCTTGGCAGCATTTTATTTGGAAAACCAGAGACTGGCTTTTCCCTTTTTTCATTACTTAATAATTATCTGAGGTTGATTAGGTAATTGAGGTTTCCAGTCGCAGCATCTAAATTAGGTAGTTGCTAACTTGGACCAAAGGAGTACTTACTAAAAATACTATAAAGACTGGTGCAAAGACTCCAAAAATTTTAATTCCTATAGATATGATGATATGACACAAAATAATGATAATTCAGAAATGTCATAAATGTATTTACATTATGCTCAGTGGTGCAAAGAAATAGGGTTTCTTTATTTCCTTTTGACTGATCAGACTTTCTTCATAATCCCATACCCACCAGGTAGTTTAGAAAAGTTATTTTGGTTAATTTTTTAAATTTTTTATTTGTTTTTTTTGTGTTTTTTTCACATTTTTAAATTGTTGTTCAAGTACAGTTGTCTCCATTTTTATTTATTGGGTTTAGAGAGAAAATGAGAAAGGGGAAGAGAGAGAGACATCGATTTGTTGTTTTACTTATTGACATATTCATTGGTTGCTTCTCATATGTACTCTGACTGGGGATCAAACCCACAATCTTGGCATATCAGGATGACACTCTAACCACTTAGCTAACTTGGCCAGGGCTAAACTGTTGATTCAGTCTTAATTGGTAATTCAGTGCATCTCTTTAAGTAACCCAGTTTCTGCTTAGATGAGCCAGGGAAGTGCTTGTCAGAGTTCTACCCCCTCCACTGGGTATACGTTGGATGAGTGAAGTATATGGAATTTTAGGGGAGCTGGAGTTTTCTGCATTGCATGAGTGTTCTCTAAGCTTTCTGGGTTTGACCCATTCCCAGAGCTGTGAACCTCTCCGGATTAACTTGTCCATATTCAGGACATTCTGACACTCCCCGTTGCTAGAAACTGTCCTTAGTTAAGATTGTCATTCATATTTTGCTTACTCAACTCTGACAGTGCTCTGGGATACCATTTCCCCTGGGTGACTGGTCCCCCTCTCCACTTTTGCTGACATTATGTAGTCCCTGACACATGAGTGTGACTGACCATTGGACCTTGGTTTAAGGTAGATGACTTTATTTTCCCTAGGCAACCTCCTTGGACAAAGTTGCCTGGCAGGGCCTTCAACTCAGACATCCTCTGGCTTATTCCATAGGATGCTCAGGACCTTCTGGATAGCTACCCCTGGATCTGAGAGAGATTCTGAAGGTCTTAAACTCAGACCTTTCTGAACAAAATCATGTTAAACCACTGAATTTAATTTGATGTAATAGCCCCTATTTTAAATGGAAGTCTGTAGGGCAATAACCTCCAATATCCTCTTGGAGGGCAGAAGCTACTCTCTCCCCAGCATCTCCCTCAGCCTCACAACAACACCTCTACACTTCTCTCCCATTAAACCCAGTAGTGAGTGAATGCTTCATGCTATAGTCTTTCCTGTAAGTCAGCCACCAGCCTTTATCACAGACCAGAAGTGCCAGGCTACCTATACAGCCACCAGCCCTACAAGTGACACCTGCACCAATACAAGTGACTATGCTATTCACTCAGCTCTTATTAATGCAGGTTCAATTCAAACCTGTAATAACCCAATAAAATAATAATTACTCAGAAATAATCAGTAATAACATCACACAAGAAAATTAGGTGATAACAAACCTGAGTCCCAAGAGTCCAGATCAGGTCCAAGTCTGGGAGGCAGCCAGTCAGCATCTTGCAAGGCAGAGTCCACAGTGGCTTCAGAGTCAGCTAGAGCAGGGTCGATCAGAGCAGTGGAGAGTCTCTCAGTCATCTCAGCTCCTCTTGGCCTCTGATTAACACATGTTATTTTCTGCCACCTCACCTCAGTGAGCACACGTTGATTGCGTCGCTCTACTGTGCATGCCCTGAGAGGCTGGTGTTGGTGTTACCCTTCAGATAAGCATATGCTGTCTACCACATTATACTGTGCATGTTCCAGGGATTGCACCATCCCTCACAGTCATCGTTCGGCTGCACATGCTCCAAACAGGACTTCCATTTATGCCATCTTAGTTAAATCCTGCTCTCCACAAACCCTCACCTCCAGGAATTTTTGAAGAGAAGAGAAACTGAAACTCACCTACCTCTCTCTTTTGTTCTACCCACAGTCCAGTGAGAATTCAGAAGCCAGGATCTTCCCCTTCTTCTTCATATACCTTGCCCTCTTCCCTTTAAGTCTCTCTAGTATTGTTTGTCTCGCCAGCTCCTCAGTATGTTAAAGAAGAAATAAAAGAGTTTAGAAAATCTTTTTCTCTCTTACAACCCAAATTGTATGACTACTCTATTGTCTCAAAAGAGCCAGTTTATGAGATCCAGAACTGATCAACTGCGTCTTTGTTTTAACCTCTGGAATGCCCAGCTTCTTCCCTGGGGCTATGTGCTCAGGAGGTAAAAGTTTACCAGGAAACTTTACTTAAGGGACAAGTGTAAGTGTGTTGATTTATTTTTTCAAATGATTCAAATATTATTTCAAGTATAATTTCAAACAATTCTCATTATAACTCCCACTGAAATAAAAATATTTGGTTTTCAGTATGTCAGATACTGTGTGCCAACATTATTTTATTTTTTACATGTCTTACAACAACCTAATTATTGAAGAGAAGACATATTTTCAGAGAAGAAAACCAAGGCTTAGAATGATTCACACAGTTGGTAAGAAGTTCTTGCCCTTATCCACGGCAGTCTAGAATATCATTTCTCATTTTAACTATAATTCACATAATAAATATAATTTACGTCACAATCCAGATACACACATAGCTAAAGAAAGAGTTTCACTAACAATATTTAACATCTACTCATTATCTTATATTTCATGTAATTCTATTACTTCTTTTCTTTGTAATGCTGGTCACAACCATCTAAATTGATTACACAGCATACTAAATAAGGATAATAATTGACAATTGAAAAACACTGCACCAGCACCTGCAGCATCAATATCACCAAATTCTAAAAGGAATTTCATCAAACTATTTAGTCATTTGGAAATAAGGGTAAGGTAATTTTTCATGTTCAAGTTGCAATTGGGAGAGCTTGAATATGAAAGACTGAAGCAAGTAAAATAATGAGTAAAATGTCAATTAAATACTGTTAAGTAGCTTTAACACTACTTAGCAAGAAGAAATCCAGAAGCTGAACAAACATAGATCTGTGGTTTAAAGACCTGCCATTTTCACGGAGTCTTCTTTAATTCGCAGTCTCTGAGAACTTATGTGTAGATATGTTCACCCCTAATGTTGATCTGTGGAACTTAATTATATCTCAGAATTTTAATTTTTCCCAAGGATTTAGATTAAAATGCAGCATTGCTTCCTTCAAAATTGTATTTCAAATCTCTAGTTTTAAAAGAGAAAGACTCTCCTGAGCTCCAAATTCTTAGATGATAAAGGATTTGAGTCGGTAAATATTCTGCACTTAGAATAAGCAAGAGAAACCCAGGATTAATAATGCCAATTAATAAATTTTGGGATAAGTGACATTTTAGGAAATGGGTGGTTCAGAAAATGTTCAAGAATTTCAAGATCATAAGAACCTAGAAAAATCCAGTGGATTTCTGACTTTTCCAGCCCAACACAAGGCAATGTGTGGAAGTACCTTGCTTTAGGCGACTTTCAAGTAAATTAAGAAATGAACCCTCTCCCATGTTTATTACACTTTCTCATTCTCACTAAATTATACCATTGACCTCTGAGACATTTGCAACAGCACCAGGATGTGGTTACAAATTGGATTTGTAGATCCTTTGGTTTGCTGGAAGCCCTAATCCATCAGTTACCTACTGAACCCGAATGGATGACATTAGCAGCTCACAGGGTTAGGTTTCTAAGATACACAACTGGAGGACAAAATAGACGATTTTAAAAATATGGGGGAAAACTGGTCAAAATATGGTAAAGGGGAGGGTGCTTGAGTAGATGCTGGGGGACCTGAGTTCTAGTCCTGCAACCACCACATGATGTTTCAGAAGCCTTACAAAGTTACACGGCCATTTTAAACCTCGTATTTCTCACCTGCTAATATCTCCTAAGCTTATCACCTGCAAATGGCCTCATAGCTACTAATGTTATGCCAAAAGTTTGGGATCAATTATTACCTTTCAATCACACATAAGATCAAACTTACCATTGTAGGGTCATTTTCCTCAACACCTGCATTAGATTACACACTTCAGAGAATGTTATAAATCAACCATTCTTCTGGGTTCCAGTGTCCTTGAGAAGAACTTAGTTCTAGTGGTTTCGGGAGACGATTAAAAACAAAAGTGTAGATTATGGGAGGAGAAATTCCTATAACCTGCAGGGGGCACTGAGGTACTTTTACAGGAAGAATCAGATTAATGATCATGAACGACACCTGTTACCCCAAATGGAAGGAGGAAATGGGAAGAAAGGAATAGAGAGATTCTTCATTTATCATTCCTCTTATGGTTCTGTTACTCTGCCTTCTATCTCAAGTAGACAGCCTAGACAGCAATCAATGATTAGAAAAGATAAACTACTAACTGAAAGGAGAGGAGGAAAGTCCAAAAAGAGAAGGTTCTTTCTAATGATTTGATAAATGAGCACTTGCTACCTAATAACTTTAAGATTTGCCATTTAGTCAGGATTAGGAAGTCCAAGGAGAAAATGTTGAGAGCTTATGACATATTGATTATTGGCAGAGCAGAGGTAAATTACAGAGAGAATTCTAGGAGTCTGAGTTCTTCCTTTATAGGGTAGGGTCAAAAGGATATCACAGATGGAAGGCTCAAATCAGTGCCTTATATTGCAGGATTGCTTCTCAGAAAGGAATGAATCAGATTAAGAAGGGTGCCCAGAAATGCCCTTACATTTGTATAATACTTAACAATTGTAAAGCCCTTTTGTGTAGATATTATCTTACTTGATCCTCATGATGACTATTTTATATTTGAAGCTTTAGGAGGGGTTAAGTGGCTTGCCCAAAGTTACACAGTGAATTTCAGAAAGGGGGTTTTAATGGAAATATTGATTGCTAGTGACTTTTAACAAATGTGGAGCTGCTCTACCAACCAAGTGTATTTTGTGGGATTTATTTACAATGGAAAATTTCTGTTACAAGCCCAAAAGATGTCAGATTATCTTTTAAAGTGAAAATCAAATGGGAGCTATTTATGAAGCAAGATAAGGAAAACTTCTCATCACATGCTTTGTGGTTCCAAGAAGCTAACAGGAGTTTTCACAACAGTGTGGAGCCAGCACCAACAGCTAATCTTAACAGCATGCTAAATGGGCGGTCGTGTCATTACCTAGTCAACAATATGCTGCACTGCTTAAATTTGCCCTGTTTCTACTCCTCCACGTGAAGGTATCATTTCCAAAAGGTCCATGTCAGAAAGTAAATAGAATTCTAGTAATAAAAGCTCAATAAAACAGTAAAATAAAAATTAAACAAAAGTAATAAAAGTAGAACAATGTATTTCTTCCATTTCCCTACCCTCCCCCCAAAAAAAAAGATATTTACTACTGCCTATGTTCCAAAGCCTCAAAGCCAATGAGAATCTAGAGTCAAAACAAGAGGAACAAGTTTGGGTGTGAACTGCACAGGGGATCCTCAGGTCTCATGATAAGACGTAGTGAATGATGTCATGAGGTTGAAGAGAAGGGGATTTAGAGTCAGACATGAATTGCAACTCAGCTCTGCCCCTTAGAAGTATTTAGACTCATTGAGCCTCATTTTCATATCTGTGAAATGGGAATAAAATACTGATCCTATTAGTTGATATAAGGAACAGAAAAAAATGCTTGTAGATGTATGGCATGTATGAAATCCTTAATAAATAAGTGGTAACTAGAATTTTGGGGGGTCCCTGAGGCTTGATGGGAAATGTGGTACAAAGCGATGTTAAAAGTCCTGGAAATAGTTTGCCCTCTTGCCAAGCCTGCCTAAAGCTGACCCTAACATCAGGTCTGGTGGGAGTGCCCTAACATACCCAACGGGTGAAGGACTCTGTCAGACAAGGTCTTCTGTCTGAGTGTCATTTTAAGTTCCAAAGTGTAGGTATTTATTATGCTTTGATCTGTATGAGTCCTCCAAGATCAGAGCTGGATTCTGAATGTCTCTTGTCAACTGAACAGAAGATTGTGGAAATATAAAAGCAAAGCAATTCATGTTGCCTTAGGAATACCCCATTGGCAAAATCTAATGTGCTATTACAGTGACATTTTCTCATTTTGTCTATTAAATCTTTAGTAAAACTAGCTTGTCACAAATAAATGCTAACAAATACTGGTCTAATTAAAAAAACACACACACACACAAAAAGAGGAAATTAAGGTCCAAATATGAATAACAGCCTCTTCATTTCACGTATTTCTGAGTGTGGCTTTGTGTTTTTAATTCTTCTAAAATTCCTATCTTTGTAAAAATTTTCTTCCTCTAACATATAAATGGAAGTAAAATAGTTCTTAAACATCTCCATTGAAAAACCTATGAAAATAGAAACTGTGATTTGAAACGCCCCCAGATTAACTCTAGTGTGTAAATAAATGGGCAGTGCTCCTGACATATTTTGGGGGTAAGGACGCATTTTTCTTTTTCCTGAGCTTTTGTTCTAATGTTCTATGTAGGACTTGGCCTACTGTATTTGAATTTGCCTGAATTTGGCCTGGGAAAAAATGTTAAAGTAAAGATTGGCCTCTATTTGGTCTCTCAGCTAGTTCAAACTCCTCTGTACACTATTGATGAAGACCTTGAAGAGTTCTTCAAGCTTCACTAGGCCCCAAGAAGAGTCTATTGAGAGTCTCAGCCTTTTTCTTCCTGCCAAGTTATTTTTTTAATGAGGCTGATAGACTCCTGAATTGTTGAAAAGCAGCTGTTCATAAACAGACTTAACTTACTCTCATGGAGTTTCCGAATATGGAGGAGGTGTGTTTGTGCCTGAGATGCCTTCATCCCTTGCACAGTTAAACTTAGTGACCTCTCTTTCTAGCTCTAAAAAGGTGTCTGGAATTTGATGGAAGCACAGCACTACTCTTCAGAGAAAGCCATAGCTACTCAGTTTCCTTCTCCTTCTGTCTCCCATCCAAAAGAGGACATGTGTCTACAAATCTTAGTTTTTAAAATTAGGATTTCAGGTAATTTGATGTTCACCAGGTGAATGCTAACCAGATAGGTTAAATGGTCCTTTCCTGAGAGAAAATGGAAAGGGGAGAGAGGATGGGGAAGATGGGGAGAGAAGAGGAAGACAGAAGACCTGGGCAAGGGAAGAAGGGGGGAGGGGAAGACAAGGGGGAAAGGAGTGGGGAGGGGAAGTAAGAAAAGAGCAGGAGAGGAGAGGAGAGGAGAGGAGAGGAGAGGAAAGAGGAAGAGGAAGAGGAAAGGAAAAGCAGCTTAGTCAGAGTGTTCTGACTAAGACTAAGTCTAGTCAGATGCCTGGAAGGGTTTAAAACTGTTAATTTTCGCATATTGCTCAAGTAAGCAAAAGAAAAGCATTCAATTTTTCTAATAATCTCAGACATGGTTTCCTTATAATGTACTACAGAATCTGTATTGATTACTCTGTGGGTGAGATACGCATTTAATAATAAACATGTACTCTAAAGTGAAGCTTAAAATCAAAGTTTAAATTACTATTTTTGAAAGCTACTTCTCCCCTAGTGTGTCAAAACAAAATGTCGACTGGGGAAAGAAATACTCATATTTCAATTGTTTCTTGAGAAACTAATTCATAACAGGCATTAAGATGAACATGACAAAAACAGACAGCAGAGGACCAGAGGAATAAATTCTGTACTTTTAAAAAACAAATTAAATGTAGGAATATTTTCCATGAGATCATTTGGGGACAGAAAAGAGCTTAGCTGGAAGTTATAAAGGAAAAACAAATTTATACTTCCAAAAACCAAACAAAAATTTCCAGTATTACTTTAAAATTGTTAAATTCTTAAAAATGTTTAAACATTGATCCACTAAATCTGCCATTTATGTGCAGGTAATAAAGATTAGAGTACAAGCTTTTAGCATTACTTACAAAGGGCATTATTTACATATAAAAGCAAATGACTTTGCCAAATTTAAGCAACAAGTTTCTCAGTGTTTAGCACTGAGAAATAAGATATGCAACTATGCAAAAATTTCACACATTTTTATTGTTCTTCAGAAGAGGTCCATAAGAAAAGAAATTGTAAATGTGCAAAGTGGTAAATAGAAGGGCCGATTAAAAGGAAAAGCAAATTTATGTTTGTAGTAGTGGAGGGTGCTGTTGTTTTTGATTTGTTATATGCTTTAATCTGGCATGCTATTTCACCCTTCATGACACACATCAATACTTTCTTTATGTCTGGCTATTACCACTCATTTAAAAATCTATTTTACATGATTCTTCCAGCCAAAAAATGGACCATAATGACACAAAATACAGCATGTGCTTCATAAATCCTGAAGGAATCAATACTTTGGCTGGAAATTTGTCAGTCTTTCAAAGTTATGCATCATTAAACTTTACTGTTATTACAGTGGACTCTTCTTCAAAGTTTAGTACCTAGCTCATATTGGAGAATGGCTTTTAGGGCCAGGAAAGGTTGAGAAAAGCAAAAGCTGCTTGCAATGGGATATGCAGATGGTCCTTAATTTGCAAAATGCAAATAGAACAAAAGCTATTTTGTTTGTGTAGGGATAGGTAGTTTATAAGATTCAAGTTACCTTTACCTAAAGGTCACATAGATGATATCCAAACAAGTTTGGAGAATAGGAACTGTATTCATCTTCTGACCAGATTCCACAATACTTTAACAATTGCGGCATATAAATCAAGAAACAAATGACACTTGAATATACAAACAAGTTTGGAGAAAAGCAAAAGTATCCATCTAGCCCTGGCTGGTGTGGCTCAGTGGATTGAGTGCCAGCCAGTGAACCAAAAAGTCACCAGTCTGATTCCCAGGCAGGGCACAGGCCTGAGTTGCAGGCCAGGTCCCCTGTTGGGAGCATGTGAGAGGCATCCGATTGATGTATCTCTCACCCATCGATGATTTTCTCTCTCTTTCTCCTTCCCTTCTCCTCTCTCTAAAAAGAAATAAATAAACCTGTTAAAAAAGAAGAGTATTCACCTAATGACCAGGTTCCACCTTCCTTCTAATACTCTAACAATTACAGCATGCAAGTCAAGAAACAGATGACACCTGGATTCTTTGACCATTTTTCACTGATCCCAGGATTAACTTGTAAAGAGAACACCCCAATGTCTTTTGTTTTCCCCTTTGTGAAAGACGCTTGGTGTTTGTCATAATGACTGGTCTCTGTAGACACCTTCTCTCAGCCACACCTATAGGGATTCCAGCTATAATCATGTCACCTACCAAAGGCCCCAGGAGAATCATGAACAAATATTGCTGGAGTTGCCTTTGTAAGCTGTCTCCTGTGTGCCTCTCAAGTCTCATCAAGGCAAGATCTTGCTATTCTTCTAACAATAATGAAATATTTAAAGTTCCCAGAACAGATAGCTCTTGCTGGTGGCTTTAAGGTCTTGGCTCCCTTAGCTGTAGTTCCCTTCACCTGTACTGAACTTTCCCTTCCTAACTATTACTTTCTTTATGATCTCAGCGTGTTTGTCACCTGGTCTGGGAAGTCCTCCCTGATCACCTAGATTGTGTTTGGTACCCCTCCACCCTGGTGAGCACATTTTATTACCCTACATGGTATGTATTCTTAATGAAATTGTCTGTTCATTATTTGGCATCTACATTTGAGGTAGGGACTGTGTTTTATTTGCTATCATATGCCCTTGCCCAATCCAGTGCCTGGCACATAGTAGATGTGTTACAGGACCCTGCCTATAATGCTCTGGAACAGCTGTAAGAGTCAATTGCCTGCCACCAGGAAACGTGACTCCCAATGTAAGAGTTTGGTGAAAAAGGAAAGGGGCTATAAATTTACAAGTTATACAGATTCAGAATAATGGCAGATTTTTTGCCACCAAATCCCACTCCTTTTAAAACACCCTAAAACACGTAATCCTGACCCCTCTTTTTCAACCCAGGCCAGTTTCAGAATATGCCAGTCAGAGGTATCATCTTTCAGAAAAGCAGAAATCTGTGACTCAGCATTCCCAGTCACAGTTCAGCATTCCAGAATTCTCCCAGTAGTCTGTGCTTGGTTAGACAGGTTGCCGCAAAGCTCCATCTGCTCCATCTGGGTGTTCTCCTGGCAGATTTCCCAACAGGTCTCCTCTTTCTTACTCCAGCTGTTAATCCAAAACTGAGGAGCATCTCCTTACTCTAAACATGTGGCACCTCCTTCTCTCTCAGCCTTCATGGCTGCTACTCACTACCATCCTCATGGCTGACACAGTGGCCCTTCTACACCCTTTCAAACCACATGGCTGCTACCCCTCCTCTCCCTCAGCACACCTACATGCTGACCTGGGGCTTCCTACGTGACCTCATATTCCATCCCCTCCTACAATGTGCTACTTTTGCCAGTTCTCCTGTATCTTTTACCTTCTATTGGCTGCCATCTTTAGTCAGGGCAAGAGCACCACATGACACAGGACCATCCACCTCCTGCCTCTCTTACAGGTGTTCTGTAAGTTCCCCTGGCTACCTCATGAGTCACTATATGGTCTGAAAGGCATGTAGACCTTTTACCTGGACAGCAGCACAGCTACCAACTAGCTATCAACTTACCATTGTTATGAAAAGTATCTTAACTACTGTATCATCCCATCCCCCAACCATGGGCTATGGGGAGTATTTTGAGGGGCCCCCACTTTGCACCCCATTTCAGATGCACAAAAATTATTAATAAATAAATGAAGTCTTCTTTGTGCCTAGTAGAAGGGTAAACAATAAAAATCTCAAAGAAGTATAAAATATAGCTCCTGTTTTTGAAGGGCTTACAATAGTGTAGGGAAAACAGAGCATGAACATAGATTTTTTAAAAAGAAGATGAAGAAGAAGAAAACTGAGAAAAAATGTATAAAAATTTTTATCAGCTTCAACAAAATCTTCTTTCATTTGTGATAATGCCCCCAAAAGATTATTTCTCAAATCAGTCATCTATAGACTACATAAATAAGTAAAACATAAATGGCCATTTGAATGAAAGAATTATACTGTCAGAACACTTTTCATGGCATGTTTTCACTCATTCCTGTGGCTGAAATGTCTCACCCACTGGTTTGTTGACAATGCCTTCAGGGCCACATTGCTACACAGGAGAGTTGGAGGTGCAAAGACGCCTTTATATTCATTCTTTTACCCACAATTTCAGCTCCAGATATATTTCCAAGTTTGGCCTAAGCTGTTAAAATTTTTCTTGGGGGAAAAAAACGCCTGATTCTCATTTCTTAAATGAGTTAACATAATAAAGTGCTTACAATGGTACCTGGCCCCTGGTTAACTTTCAATATGTATTCATTATTCTTATTTCATACCCCATGATATCTTTAAATTACCCTTTCAAAAGCACTGTATCTAAGCCATAAAGCAAGTACAAATGGAGAAGAAAAAGTGGTATAATGAACCTTGCAGCAAATTCTGAGACTATTTAACATGCATTTCAAATTATAGATCTAAGTTCAGTTGCTAGGACTGGCTGCTGAACAATAGAAACTGTACCTGGTCTGGGTTGGTGTAAGCAAGTTGGAATCCGGCACAAGTAGGATCTTCACTAGTTGGACATTCTGGCTGTGTACTCTCCCTTCCATAATCTTCACTTCCAATATTTTTATCAGGCTGCAAGAGGTTTGGGGGCTGGTTATCCTGCCACCGTATGCTGAAAGGCAGCCTGGCATGGTGGGCCTTGGGGTCAGAAATTTCTGTGTTTGAACCTGGCCCCATCATTAGCCTCCTCCATACCTTCTTTTCTTTATTTGTGAAGATGGAATTAATTAGTAACCAGTTATACTTTAAAATCTCTTAAGGGTAAGTGCTAATTAAATATAAAAGTAATGACAGGGGTATGCTCTGATGTTGATGAGAGAAAAAGATCTATGTAGGTAACTGGTTAATGTCAGTTATGATGGATAAAAATACTGTGAAGAACTAGCATCATGTATAGTTCAGTAACATGCTAGTGCATCACAGTATATGGTCTGTGCTCATATGCTATTGTCCATATTTTTAGAATATGGACCACACAGCTTTGCACTCATTCAGAATTCAACAGACATTTTTTTTAACTGAATACAATTGACAAGAATATACACAATCCCAAAAGAACAGCAGGGATACATAAATCTTTGTTGTCTTATTACTGTTCAAATAATAATTTTCAACATTGCTGAGTTATCTGTTTTTATGGGAAGATTTTTTAATTTTATTTATTTCTTTTTAGAGAGGGAAGAGAGGGAGAAGAGAGAGAGAAACATCAATGTGTGGTTGCTGGTGGCCGTAGCCTGCAACCCAGGCATGTGCCCTGACTGGGAATCAAACCTGCGATGCTTTGGTTCGCAGCCCGCCCTCAATCCACTGAGCTACGCCAGCCAGAGGAAGATTTTTTTAAAGAGTCCATCAGTAAAGCCCCAAGAGGTCTTGTAGAGAAGAAATGAGTTTTCTGTCCTACTATGCGTGTTTTACTTTTTGATGTCTAGGGAGCAATGTTTTGTTTTCCTTTATTTGGCTCCTATAAGGCGTCCTGGCCAGCACCATAGGTTGCACCCTTCTCAAGGACATCACATCTAAAGGGCATCATTTATGTCACAAACACCTCTACTATTTTGGCTTTCATATGTATTCCACTTTCAGACCTGCAAATAAATTTGTATATTTATTATGACAATTTTCCAGCAATGGCAGTTAAATATCTTGTTCTTAAAAGAAAAGAATTTTTGGCCCTGGCTGGCATAGCTCAGTGGATGGAGCACGGGCTGGGAACCAAAGTGTCCCAGGTTCGATTCCCAGCCAGGGTACATGCCTGGGTTGCAGGCCATAACCCCCAGCAACCGCACATTGATGTTTCTCTCTATCTCTCTCCCTTCCCTCTCTAAAAATAAATAAATAAAATCTTAAAAAAATATCAAGTAAAATGTCAATTTCAAGAAATTATTGTAGAGTATCCAGGAAATTTAAAACAACAACAAAAAAAATTTTAAAAAAATCAGAATTTTCCAGTAATTTTTAACAGAAGAGAGCAAAGTGCCTTAAGGAAGAGATACTTTTTAAAAATATTCACACAACAACACCATAGAGGCTTGCAGCTGCCTCCATGGTGTCTTTGCCTGATGCCAGTGCCTGACAGTGCTGAGAAGAAAGTAGGATGTTAAATAAATACTTAGTGAACAAACAAGTGAATAAACAAGACCTTTCAAAGGGTGCAGGGTAAAGGATTGTAATAATGAAAGGCAGTATTGCCAATGGCCAAGGACACAGACTCTGGGGCCAAACAGACCTGAGTTCAAGTGCTAATTCTGCAGCTCACTGTCTCTGTATCATGGATGAGTTTTTCAACCTTCTATGCTTTATTTTCCTCATCCTTAAAGTAAAAAAAAAAAAATAGCATCCATTTTATAGGGTTGTTTAAAGAAAAACTAAATGAGTTAATACATATAAAATATTTTGTATTGTGTCTTGCTCAAGAGTGGTCTAGAGAACTATATTCTATAGTCAGTGTCCAATAGTCTACAGTCTCTACTTTTTAAATGTGCCTGACACATAGTTTTGCACATATTAGCAATTCAACACATATTTTTGGATTGAATAGAAATGATAATAATAAGAAAATTGTGCAAATATTCCTAAAACTTTAAAATCTTATTACTGTTCACATCAAGATAAGTATTCAATAAATGCACATGAAGGTGACCACAGTGAAGAAGGAGGAGGAGAAGTAATCGGAGGAAAAAGAGTGGAGGAAGAGATGAAGGAAGAGATGAAGGAAGAGAAGGAGGAAGAGAAAAGGAAAAAAGTCAAAATCTTCACAATGGCTTAAAAGTCCCTAAATGATCTGTAAAGCCATCCCAGCCCCAAAGACATTATCCAACAACCTACCTCCCTTTACTCCCTCTCCTTTCTCTGTTCCAGCCACACTTACCCTCTTGCTGTTACTTGAGTGTACCAGACACACTCGTGACTTAGGGCTTTCATTGAAGTTATTCTTTCTGCCTCAAGTGCTTTTTCTTCAAATATTTCTTGGGATAATGTCCTTACTTTCTTCTAGTCTTTGCTCAAATGTCACTTTCTGAGAAAGAGCTACGTATCATTGCCCCCCAACATATACCTCTTTTGTCAACTGTGCCGTCACCCTACCCCCACACACTGTCGATTTTTCCTACTTATGCTACTTACTCTTATCTTTGTGGCATATTACCTTCAAATATATAGTTTATTTGTCATGTTTGTGATTTACTGTCTCTCCCTTCACCGAAGTGCCCTTTCCCTAACTAGAATATAAGGCTCAAGAAGGTAGAGATTTTTGTTGATTTATTCACTCATATAATCCAAGGACCTAGAAGAGTACCTGACAGAGAGTAGGTGCTAAATAAATAGTAGTTCTAAGAGCTCTCATTTTTTAAAATCATTCTCTCTCTTACCATTGTTATTTCTTTCTGTTTAAATCCATCTTTTTTCATATTGCACTGATATTACTTTGGTTATAAGATTTTAATGAAACAATTAACACTGTATATCCTGGACTAGATCTAATAAAGCAAAGACAATACAGAGCTTAGAAGTGCAAGATTTGGGGTGTTTTGTTTTGTTTTGTTTTGTTATGCTCAGCTAAAACTTCATGTTCTTCCTAGAAAATTACAAAATTAGAAAGTTTACATCATTTACGTAAAAATACCCTTGATTCAAATCTTTTTTTGAAGAAGCTAAAATACATTTTTTATTTTAATTTTTAAGGTACATATAAAGCATAAATGACTTTCCAAGGAACTCAGTCAATATTCACAATCATTACCATGTATTTCTCCTTGTAAAGAAAAGTACAATTCAATAAATATTGAAGAGATGATAGGAAAAATAGGAATAAAGAGGGGGAAATGAAACTAACTATACAGAAAATGGTTCCTTTAGGAGAAAAGTATACAATAAAATATATAATAATTTAAAGTTTTTTGAGGTTCTCAGCCAGGTAAGAAGGGTAGTTCAGTCAGAAACACCAGTAACTTTATGCCATATATAAATTCTCACATGTATATATTATCCACTCTACTCACACATATTTTCATTTAAAACTATCAAGTAATGGGGGGTGGAAATGGGAGGGAGGTGAGAAGGGCTGGGGGGATGGGCTGGGGTGGGAGTAAAAGACAGAAAAGTGTACTTGAACAATTAAAATAAAATTAAAAATTAAAAATTAAAAAAAGAAGTAATCACACCCAGACTGTGTATGTTTAATGTCCTTCACAACTAGCAAACAAGGATCAAGAAAATAACTGTTTTTTCCTAATACAAAACTACATTTCTCTATATCTACATTTAAATATCTTTATGCCCAATAAATGTAAATACATTTTATTTGTTTCCACTTAACCCCAAATATTAAATTATACATTTTAAGCTGTAAATATAATTTATATATACTGTTTATTTGCTGCTATTTTCTAGAAGGTATTTCTATTATTTAAGATTTAAGCAAATTAATATTTTTGTAAACTAAATGAATTTTTCAGTTTTTTATAAATATTTGATACCAACACTCTATGAATATTAGAAAATTTACTTTTTATATTTATTATCTGTCTAGTAAAGTCTTTAGAGAATTGCTTTTCCTATTTTGGCTTAACTGTTGTTTACTTTCTAATTCCAAGCAGTTAATGCCTAGAAAATTAACACTTATGAAATGAAATTTAACTTTCATTAATATTACTTCTGTAATATTTCATACAAACTTATAATTTTTGGAAGAATTTTATTCATTCATTCATTTACCCATTCAACAAATATTTCTATATTTCTTTAGCACTCTAGTAAAGCTTGACCCCTTGACTTTGACTTGCTGAGTCTCATTGTTACGTGAATGCCACATTGTGCTAGGTGCTGTGATGCATTGTATTTAGCTGTCAATATCTATAAACATTTCTCAATATGACCTGAGAATATTAAATTGTTTACAATATTTCCTGCAATTATGTCTTCAGAAATATGACAGAGGAAATGGGCTAATGTCACCCATAAGATTTGAGAAGCATCTAATGAAAATTATTGTGACCTGGCTTTTATTTTAAGACATTACACACCAGTTATTATCATGCACTTAGATTATTTTTGTGTCTTGTAAAATATTTTAGAATGTATTTTATTGCTATTCATTCTCCTGATGTTCAGGTCACTATTATTTCCTTTTTTAATGGGAATTCTTTGATTACTTAGGGATCAGGAGAATATCATTTGGGGTTAATTATCAACCTCTTTTGTTGGAAAGCATTACCTAAAAGAGGAAGAATGAGAGGAGATAAGAGAGACCCTCAAGGAATAGTGAATACACAATTGGCTTGTTTTGTTTGTCTTATTAATGTCATGCATAATGTAGATGGCATTATTTTATACTTACTTCAGTGACTTACAATGTAGACAGAATAAGTCTTACAGTTAAAAACTCCCTTTTTCTTTCAGTGAAGAAACTAAGACCTAAAGAGAAAATAAAATTCAATTTCCCTAACTCTAATGCTAGCATTTTTTCTATGTCTCTTAATAAATCTTGGTTCTGCCTATGAGAAGCTTAATCTCCAAACAGATATGTTATATATAAAATATGTAGCAAATTTCTTCTTCTTATACAATGTATTTGCATATGCAAAAACTGCATTTGTACCCCAACATGTATAGTTGTAATACAAAAAGCAGAGTTTAAGGTATGGGAAATAACATAGTTTTTTATCACCACTAACCTGACCTTATCTCTTATCAGTAAGCAATATCAAAATAACACCCACCTGTCTTTTTGTGTTTCCTTAAATCCTCTTATCCAAAGGAACAGCTTATGTTTGTTTACTGATATTTACAAAATGCAATTGATTATTAATTTTTTACAAAGAAATAAGAATGTTATAAATGCAAAACAAAGGAGGGTAGATGTGGTTAATAAATTTAAGTTAAAATTGAGAAATAATTATATAAAATAGTACACACTTTCTGAGCATCTACTAGATACTAAACATTTTTATTTGTTTTCATGACCTCACTAAAAAAAGAACCTATGAAGTAGGTAGTATAGATACATTGTTTTACAGGCGAGGAAACAAGGGATTGAAAATATTAAATAACATCCCCAGTGTCTTAGAGCTAATAAATGATAAATCCAGACACAGCCCAGATGTTTCTAATATCAGAGCAACAATCTTATCCACATGCAGTTTTTATAGTTACTGATATCAAATCCTTTTCCAAAAGTAACCCTGGATAGTGCGAAGGACATTATATACATAAAGGGTAGGAAAAAGGAATTCTGTTAAAGTCAATGTGTTAGTTATATATTGCTGTGTAACAAATTACTCCCAAAACAGCAGTTTAAGGCATCAAATATTTACTTTCTCTCCCAGTTTCTGTGGGTCCGAAATTTGGGTGCAGCTTAACTGGGTCCTCTAGATCTGACTCCCAAAAGACTTCAGGTAAAGTGACCACCAGAGCTGTAGTCACCTCAAGGTTAGACTGGAAGAGAGGCCACCTGAAGTTCATTCAAGTAGTTTTTGACAAGGTTCAGTTAGTTCCTTGTGGGTTGTTGGACTAAAGACCACAGTTCCCCATAGCTATTGGCTGGAATCTCCCTCAGTTCTTTGCAACACAGGCCTCTTCACAGGGCAGTCCAGAGAATGGTGGCTGCTTTCCATCAGATTGAGCAAGAAAGAGAACAACAGAGTGTAGGCAAAACAAAAACCAGAGTCTTTTGTAAACTAATCTCAGAAGTAATACACCATCTCATTCACCGTACTTTATTTTTAAGAACCAAGCCACTAGGTTCATCACATAGTCAGGGGAGAGAATTGTACATGAATACTGAAAGGAGGGAACCACCGAGAACTATCTTAGAAGCTGCCCACCACAGACAGACAAGAACACGTTCTCAGAGGATTTTGAGGACTGAAGGCTCAGTTGGCCTTCGTGTACATCTGGCTCTAGAAAACCTCTAAGTAATGTCCTTCAGTAGCCTTCATCAAAATTTAGACGGAGTTTAACATTATGTAGAGGGCAGCATGCCAGCTCCCAGCATGAACTGAGAAACAGTGTAAATCTGCCCAGGAATCACCTAGACCAATATTCCTTTCTTTTCAGAATTAAATTTTCATCAGAAATATCCAGAAAGCAAAATGGTAGATGTAACTAACCCATTTTTGTATAATATAATGAAAAGAAGGCAACCTTCTGGAATTTTCTGACCATGTTTAAAGATACATCTCAAAGATACTAGCTACTTGAACACAGGAATCCTCCTTCTCAAAGCCTCATCTTACACGGCTACTACAAAGATCAATGTGATCTATATGAGAATATTTGTTAATTGGAAAATGTAACATAAAGATACAAATTTTGCCAGTATTCCTTAGCTAAAGAACAAAATAGATTTTTAAGAACAGCTGTTTAACATATTACTTATCTTATTAGAACAATAACAATCTTGAAATATGGTTAATAAATGGACTGTTTTTACAACATTCCAAGTACCACATTTGCTGTTCTTTGTGAAAGAGAAAAAAAAAGACTCCCACACAGTTTGTTTCAAAGAGAAGCACTTGTGTTTTTAGAACTTGTGTTCCTTGACCACACTGAAGAGATTTTAAGGCATTGCATAAGCTACCTACAGTGTTCAAACAGTCTGACAGTATGTACTTCCTTCAGTCGTTTTTCTTCATTCCACGCTGCCCCCAGTTAAAATGTTCCCATTGTGTGTGTCTGACTTGAGAGAAAACATTTTTCTATTTCGTGTAAGAACTACATGGACTTTAGGCCCCTGATGGGCCAGAGGAGTACATTAGCCTTTCTTCTTTAGTGGCCCAGATTGAAATCTCATCTAATGTTTTCCCATTAGAAATGAGATGGCAAGATCTTTTCTGGGAAGTGATTTAGGTACACTAAACAATCTATAAGGATCTATTGATTAGAAGTAGACTTGACTCAAACATGATTTGTGTGCAGTGAAGTACCTTGGAAGGTGATGTGATTGACAGGCAGTGCAAAATAGATTGGGGGCTGGAATAGTTACAGCACAGCTCTTTATGAGGTATATGGATAGTGTTAACCTGTGGAGAATACAAAAACTGAGGAAGAGAAATAATGAATGTAAAGTACTGAAATACTGCATACTCTGTGGTTTTGGTAAGGTATATAAATTCAAACAAACAAACAAAAGAGAATTTTGCATACACTTATAGGAGGAAGTAAATTTCAGAGTGTTCCTATGAACATTGAAAATATTCCTATTCCATGGCACAAACAACAGAATAGTTTTAAAAAGAAAATATTCCTATTCCTTCAAATAGGTATTGGTTGCCATTAGATCATTGTTAATTAGCTTTGGTTAATCACAAAGTTTTTAAATAACTTACTAGCAGATAATAATGGCCTTGCCCATTTAACTGGAATCAATCAAGCCAACAAACAAAAATCCTAAATCTAAATGACTTTGCCATAATCTTATAAGACATCATGGTGAGACTAGGAAAGGATAAAATAATGACTTAAGGAATTCACAACTGAAGTAATAAGGATAAAATGTATATTAACATAATAAGTCAAACCCCAGCCAAATATGAAAGTATAAATGTCTGTTGAAAACTTTGCATTTTTTGCCCTTTCACTCCACAAATTTACTTAAACTCAAGTCATCATGTAAGCAACACTTAAAATAATATGACATTAATATCTCCAGGCATGTTTTGCCTCAGACAAAGCTGAGATAAATACTTTACTCTTTTGTATAATTAGAAAATCACAATCTGATAGCTTTTACTCTGAAAATAATTCTTAATACTTGAGGAAATTTCAAAGTAAGCATTATATTGAAACAAAGAAGAAATTCCATTATATTAATAAATCATAATTTTGAAACAACTAAATTTAAATTAAATTTCATCTGAGCAACACAACTTTTTGCAAAAAGTCATTAAATAAATCTTATATTGTCTACATAAGCAAAGTATTTCTAATGGCAGACTTTCTCTAGTAAATTTACATCTATAACATTTAAAAAGAATGCAAGGGTTGATATTTTTAGACTTTATCAATGTGGGAATTAGAGTGTCAGAAGGTAGATACTAGGATAATGAATTGTGAAATTAGCTGGTCTTTTCAGAAATCTGGCCAAAAATTATCAAATTCTGTGCTGTTCAATACAGTAGCTACAAGCAACTTATGGCAATTTAAATTTCAATTAAAATAAGTAAAATTAGAAATTCAGTACCTCAGTTGCACTAACCACATGTTAAATGTTTAACAGCCACATGGCTATAGCTTAGTAGCCAGGGCTACTAAATGCACAGGACTAGTACAGTTCCATCATCACACAAATGTCTACTGACAGCACTGAATCCTACCTCTCATTCACCGTGTCCCTATGCGTGCTCTAGGTCATGGGTAGAATCAGGAAAATATGTAGAGCTCTTGATACTCTGTTCCAAATGCTGATAATTAGATAGCATTTCTCTTCCTCTTTAAAAGTTAATGAACACAAAACACTTCATGGCCCAAGGTGTTCCATTAAACTACGGAAGTTATAACAAAATGAGGGTTAGAAACAGAATTACATATTGGATTCAGCGAAGCACTAAAACATGCTTATCAAGTCTCCATTTGTCCTCTGTTTGGAAAGCAGTTAATGGAAAAGAGCATATTTGTTAAAATACTTTTTACACTGAACAAAACAATATTATGAAAAGAGGTTCTTAATGTGTGTAAAGAGTAGAATGTCATTTAAACAAAATATCTGATAGTGTGGAATGGACTTCATTCTATTGGGGAAAACAATACTTTTCTTCTACATGTTGCAATATTTTATTCTTACAGTACTTAAACTGACTGTGTTTAAATGTTCAATCATCAGTAATAAGTTATACTATTTTATTGTGCCTGAGAACTTGCTATCTGAGGATCTCAAAGTAATATATTTCATCACTGGAAAACATTAAAAGAAAAAGTCACCCTACCACATGTTTTCCTGGTTTTTACTGCTAGTTCCGGTGCTAAGTGAAATACAATGGCTTCACCCAGAAAATCAAGAATTCTGAAACCTCAAATTAAGTCATTAATATGGTGATTTAAATGGAAGGCATATTTTTCCTAAGAAAAAATATAACAGTGTTTTCCATTGTCAAGGAAGGAAGGAAGCATGGACAGAAAAGAGGGGTGAGGGGAGGAAAGAAGGGAGACAAAGAAAAGGAAAAGAAAAGAGAAGAGAGGAGAGGAGAGGACAGGGAGGGGAGAGGGAGGGGAGAGGGAGGGGAGAGGGAGGGGAGAGGGAGGGGAGAGGGAGAGGCGAGGAGAGGCGAGGAGAGGAAAAAAGAAGAAATGGGTTTCCTTCCATGTAATATATTTTCAGAAACTGGGATCATTCTCTCTGAACTTGCTTGACCTTAGCCTGTTCTCTTTTGCTAAAGCCATTAAAATGATTAGAACCTAAAGGAGGGTTACAGCGTCACATTCTTTTTCTTTTTTTAATTTACTCTGAACTGAATCAACAGCTTTAAATCCTCCATACATCCTATTAATCCCATCTAGCTCTTCTGTCTGTCTGGATGGGTTTCTTCAACAGATTCCCTGAATATACATTAAAAAACATAAATCACTGGATTAAACTTGTAGAGAATGATGAAAGCTAAATTCATGTATATACATGTAGTGGGACAAATGGACCCTTTTATTATTTAACCTGAATGAAAGCAATAAATTTGAAACAGGTTTAACTGATGATATTGGTAATCCACAACAGATTTCGTAAGTGTTTCTGAATGAACATTGGTTTTATTCAATAATCCCTTGGATTAAAGAAGGGTTAGATAACTCAAACAATCTGCAAAGAATCTTATTATCTTGTGATTTACCTTTTATTTTTACCAAAAAACAATATGCATGGTTTAGGCTTTAGCAAAGTAGACCAAAATTACATTTGTCACTTTGTTTTTTAAAATTTGTAGTGGGGGATAGACTATATACCTATGTTCTTATCCCCCCCCCCATTGTTTGTAAGTAATATTATGGAGTAGTAATATGTATCTTGTGTTCAGGGATACTGACAATAGCCTTTTCTCTAAACCACTTGCTTTGCTGACCATGTTCACCTTACATGCTCAGAATTGTATAAACTCTAGCATGCAGGATATGTTTTTCTAAAAAATTCTGTGGACTCTCTTAGTTGTCATAAAAAGAGTTTGAAAAGAATTCTTAGGCAGATACTTGAAGTCAGTTTTAATAATAATTAAAAGCAAATAATTGTTAAAGTTTCTTTAATAATTACTACATGCTTGGCAGTCTTTTTTAATACATTATCTCGTTGAATTCCTCACAACAATGTATGAGCTATGAGAAATCATATCCCCAGTTTTGCAGATGAGAAAACAATGTAACATAGTTAAGTAATCAGCCCAAAGTCACACACCTAGCAAGTAGTAGATCAGGGATTCAAACAAGTTGTATGACAGGGGAGCCCACACTCCCATATACCTTATTAGTTATCTAGTGCTGCATAACAAATTGCCCTAAAAATTTGTGGCTTAAGACAGTAAATATTTATCATCCCATAAATTCTGAGGGTCAGGAATTCAGGAGTGGCTGAGCTGGGTGGCTCTGGCTCCAGGTCTCTCAGGAGGTGGTCATCAAGATGTTAGCAGGAGCTGCAGTCATCTGAAGGCTTGACCGGGGCTTCAGGGTCTGCCTCTAAGAAGGCTCACTGGTGGGGGTTAGCGGGATGCTTCAGTTCCTCTTTGGCTAGTAGCCAATGCCTCAGTTCCTTCTCACATGGACCTTTCCAAAGAGCTGCTTGAGTGTCCTCTCAACATAGTAACTGATTCAAAAAAAAAAGACAAAAATCATACTGTCTTTTATGATCTAGAATCAGACGTCACACACCAGAAGTTCTGCACTATCCTGCCGATTACACAAATCAGCCCTATTCTGTGTAAGCTGAGACTACATAAAGTGAGTATCAGGAAATAGACTATCTTGTAGTCTGTATATTCACCTAAGTATGCTGTCTCTTGTCAAGCTCTATATTCCCAGCACAGAATGTGTTACTACAAACTTAGACATTCCAGTTTTTCATGTCTGTACTTCCAGATACTGAACAAAAGAAGAGCACTAAAGTGGAATTTCAACAGCTATTAATTTAGATCTTTAATGAAGAAGATATTAGTTTTATTGTACAAAATTTCTAGAATAATATTTACATCATATTCAAATATAGAAAGACAATTATATCCAAAGGGAGATGTGGAAGGCTCTTTTGGCAATCCATCATTTTGCACTCACCCAAATTATCATTGTGCTCTAACCCAAATTACCAAGGTTGTCTATGCTACTTCTATAAAGGGCCGGATAATAAACATTTTCAGCTTTGGAGGCCATACAGTTTCTGTTGCAACCATTCAATTTTGCTGTGGGAGCATGAAGCAGCTGTGAATATTATGTAAGAAAATGGACTAAGCCAGGTTCCAATAAAACTTTATTTATAAAATCACATGGTATGTCAGATCTGGCCCATAGACAGGGCACAGTTTAAAAAAGCTTGGTCAAAACTATTTTTCAGTGAACTTTAGAATAGCTATTACTTTGACTTAAGGTAATTAAATTATTTTAAATTTTATGTGACAGTAATATTATGTGGTTTTGTCCTGGCCCATATAATATTGTTCAACTTTAGGAATGGCAGCATTGTCAAGATAAGAAAATACAAACCTCTGTAAAATCAGAGCATAATATTACACAAAGTAAACAATTTACACATTAATCATTGTTCTAAAAATATTAACTCATTCTACAATATAAATCGATTTGGCATGATGAAATTTGGATAGTTCTTAATTCTGTTGATATCTATCTGTAGATTATTTTATCTATTTGGTTGACCTTGAATAGTCTAGGCTTGATGCACTGTGTCTGTTGAATTAAACATCCTACCTCTTTTACCTCTTCTATACCACACACTCCTCAGCCACAGGCCTTCGCTGCTGCTCCTGGCCTTTTCCGTACATTTGCCTGAGCCTAAGAAATCCACTGTTGGTTTTGCTTTTAAGAAGTTATTCAACAAAAAGTGAAGGGTAGGTAAGAAATAGCTATTCGAAGTTAACTAAAGATATACAGACTTAAAAACAAATTAAAAAATTATAGAATAGAATGAACATTGACTTCAAATAGACCAGCTAACCTTCAATAGAGGAAGCAATGAAGCATCAGACAATAGAGTAATTGGTGAGGAATTCATCAGCCTCTGACTACGCTATTAAAGACCAGTTTAATTTAGTCATTCTCGCCTTCACTTCTGTTGTTTTTATTTTGAGGCCAAGGATTAGTTTTTTTGAAACCCACATTCTAATGTCGTTGTATCTATAGCTTAAAAAGATACCTACTACAGTGTTCATTCATTCATTCAAACAAATACTTATTGAGAACTTACAATGTACCAAGCACTATGCAAATTCTCAGAGATACAACGGAAAATAAACATGGGCCCTGCCCTTAATGTACTTAGAGGCTGATGGGGATACAGAAAAGTAAATAGGCATGGTAAAGATGAACAACCTCATAAGGTATAAGGCTCATCTCTGACTTCATGAACTTCATTTAAACAGATGCATTAAACTTTACTATTCTGATTTCAAAGACAGTACCTATTATGGACTTCAGCTATTTTCACTCTTTAAAAAAAGCAACAACAACAAATTACAAATGCTGTTACTAAAAGACATTGCTTTACAACCATGTTTCAGAAAATGCAAGTCATTAATAGTGTTTTAACTGAAAAAGTTTCATAACTAATTATTTTTAAACTTTGGGTTCAATATAACAGGGTTTTTTTCACTGCAGGAATTCTCAGTGCCTGTAACATGCTACTAAGCATGGTGATTCACCCAGGAGGCAAGTATAGTGTAGTACCTGAAAGTGCATTGGAGAGGCCTGCTTCTTAGAGAAAGCATTCATTAATATCTAGAAGGACATAGGTGTTTCTTAAAACATGGTTTTAGAAACACAACCACGTACAATTTCACATGCTTTAATCGAGCAGTATTTATTATATTCTGGGAGAACTAATTCTTTAACTAAAATATTAATCACATGCTTTTCTTAGTTAACAGGCTGTTTTTTTCAAAGCTCTCTAATTTTGCATCTTTCAAATCCAGAACTTGGTTGCCTTACTCTTTTTAAGATAAAGATTTGGACTTTGGCTGGGTAGCTCAGTTAGCTAGAATGCTGCTCTGATATGCCAATGTTGTGGGTTCAATCCCTGGTCAGGGCACATACCAAAGGATGAATAATTAAGTGGAACAATAAATCAATGTTTATCTTATTCTCTCATCAATAAAAAATTATAAATTATTTTAAATAATTTTTAAAAATTTTAAAAAGAAGTATCTGTCCCTGGTCCCACTAAAGACTATCAGGTTTTGCTGTTCCTCAGCTAATGATGTGACTATTCCGGGCACCCAGCTGGGGAGCAGAGGTATCTGTGATCTCAGCCTGCAGAGACCAGCTGTGGTCAAACGGGTTAAGCTGAATAATGGTGGCACTCAGTTGTGTTCCCAGCTGAAGCATCTCGTTTTCTTCCTCTAGCTTCCTCCGCCTTCTCATCCCTTCATTTTTCTACTCTGTTTTGTTGGCATTGGAGGGTTTTGTTTGGGGGGGGGGGTTGTTTTTTGATTTCCCTCCCTTTTACTCACATACCTTACCAATGACTTAGGTCTGTCTACAGCCACCAAAGGTTTAAATTTAACCTGACTGATGGCCATCGGGGTAACAGCATTTCAACAGTATTTTATAATTCAGTTAAGGGAACAAAAACAGTGAAATGGGCCTCTCATTCATAGTAACTAAGTGGGCAAGAAGCTGTCATCATCAGCACAAGCTGGCATCTGGCTTCACAGCCTTCTTTCTGCTGGTTCTGTTGGTGCTGGCTGAGTTAGGTGCTTCCTTTGCACTTCAGTTAGATGCTTCCCAAGCTACTAAGTACTTCCTTTGCAACAAGTAGCTTCGGAAGGAAAGACTACCCCATCCCAGTGCACGTACATGGAAGTGCACTTCTTTTTAGATGGAATCTTAGAAGTTCTCTCAGTACTTACTTTGAACAATAAAGTACTGTATAGAGAAGGCACACAGCCTTTAAGAATCTCAAACAATAGTTTTTGAATTATTAGAGAAGTCTGTAATTGAATTGGTAAAAATAGGAGACAAGGAAATTTAACGCAGACAGTAATTATTTCTGGAGTGTCTTGCTTTATAATTGCAAGTGTTAGATAATGTTGTAAACAAGCCTTTATTCAGATAACTTTAAAAAACAGTGTAGTAAGTTATTACAAAGTGGAGATCAAAGAGATACCTACAAAATGAATTTTTTTTTTAAATTTATAAGTACTTTTAATAGAAGACTATAGGAATCCCTACAGGCTTAAGCACTAAAGTCATCCAACATGCAGTGAATACTTACAGAAGGGGGAGGAGCCGGGGGAGGGGCGGGGTATGAAAATGAAATGGCTTAAGCTACAGAAGGAAGGAAAATCAGAGATTGGTGACACCAAAGGAAGCACCTGCTTTCCGGAAATTAAAATCATGTGTTAGGCAGTTCCGACTTAATTGCCAAATGGGGTGAAGCCCAGTCTCTAATGTAAAAGGGTCCCAAATTATAATTGGACATCATGGATTAAAATTCAATACCTGAAAATTTCCTTAGAAATGAATAGGCAACGGAGACAGACTGCAGAGCCTAGTACAATACACTTCCCGCAGCTGACACTGGCAGGTCATTTTATTTGGCACCAAATAAAGTTCCCAAGTGGTCTTTAAGGGCATTCAGCTGCTGAGTGCTTATTTCATTCATCCCTTATTGTGCTGCCAGTGGCAAATCCAAAGAAGTAGCACGGATCAGCTGTGTGGATGAAATTTTCTCAGGCAGAATGATGGAGATGCAACTGGACTGACTCCACCTCTTTAGTGGGACCTCTGCTGGCAGCGAGATCCTGACTGGGGAATGGCTTTCACACAGTGTCCTTCAACAGGAAATGTTGGGGGTACAGGATAAAAAGGAATCCTAGGATGCTTCAAAACAGACTCCATTTAGTGAGGGGGGAAAAGTCACAAATAAGAAACATTATATATATTTGTCATCGGCCTACAATGGAGACAATTGTGAAATAAGGTTTTGTGGTCTCCCTTTGTGTGTACCTCCAGATGCAAAGTAGATGCTGACCCTTAAATTTCCTACTTTAAGAATAAAACTGCAGCATTATATTTAGCTCTCTTGAATTGCTTCTTTGTATGATTCCTAGAGGAATAATTTTTAGCTTTATATGTGTTAATTTCACAGCCTGTGCTAAATATCAGAATGTGTTTCTTTGTTTCTGTCAATTCTAGTAAAGTTTTCTGATCCTAAAGTAGTATTTTTGCCTCCTTCCGCATGCCGGCTTAAGAACTGCAGGCACTAGAGCAATTCTGCTGAGGTCATGAACCTGTCTGATGAACTACAGATGAACATGAAATATTCTTCCAAGCTAACAGGCCTTATTAATGTGCAGTTCCAGTATACATTTTTTATTTAAATTCATGGAAAGGTTAAAAGGCAGTAGTTTTTATTATTGTTTTGCCTTTGGTTTAGGACAAATTCTGCATGCATCTGTAATAGAAACAGTCTGCCAATGATTTCATATAGATCACTGTTAGCAGCAGTATCTAATAGTGGT
This sequence comes from Phyllostomus discolor, assembly GCF_004126475.2. NCBI lineage: Eukaryota > Metazoa > Chordata > Mammalia > Chiroptera > Phyllostomidae > Phyllostomus > Phyllostomus discolor. Next base: position 61,115,691 of record NC_040907.2, read on the forward strand.
ACCATCACTGAATAGTTAAAGTCTTACATTTCCATTAGAATTAGGACCAATGGCTAATTATTTTGGTTAAAACTAAATTTGATCTAAACGGGAAGCACATTTGGCATTCAGTCTGGAAACCTGGGACTGTTATTAAAAGACTACTTGTGAATGCAGATATTAGTAAAATATATAGAGTTTTTTTGGTTTTCCACTCTTAGGAGGACTTGATATAATTACAGTGGGATCATTAACATAAGCCTAGTAATACAATATAATTAATATAAGGTGACCTGTTCTGTTTATGGCCAGATTTTGCAATATAAAATGAATTAATTTGCCCAAATAAAATTATACAAGTATCTAAATGTTTCTCCAAGTTGAATTTCTTTAGGTTTTTATTAGGGAAAATTCAAAATTTATACTAAAGTAAACAGAATAGTATAACAAACTCCCTATATCCACTACCCAAATTCAGTGATTATCAACATATTATCTGTCTTGTTTCATCTATGCCCCAATCCCTTCCCTCTTTGCACCTTTTCTCTTGAATATACTAAATGTAGAAGTCACATAGCATGAAATTTAAAAATTGGTAGAAGTTATTTTTTAAAACTCTTGTGTGTTCAGGATGTTACTTAGGAGGCAATTTTTTTCCCAGTTTACTGAGGAAAACACTGGTGTACTATACCCACAAATGAAATTATGAATGAAGTGAATATTTAGTGAAATCATACCTCAAACACCAGAAATTCACTGAGTTAGGTTTACATTTGCTAGGTAACTGATGTGGTGCTCTTTTTCACCAGTGGAATCTCCAGTCTTCTAGTTCTACCACTCCTCTAAACATCTTGGCCTCTCTTTCTTTTCCTCCTTATTTATTTTTGTCTCTCTATAAATCATAGATAATAATAGTTCCCACATCATAGCTTGTTAGATTTTAATGACAGCCTCCAAGGACAGGTGCCAGTTAAATGAAACATATAATTAAAATTTGTGCTATTCTAAAATTGGGTTACTTGGCAATGCTCCAATCAGAGATTAACCCCATTCAAATGACAGGCATGTAGTGCTCATCCGGTTACAGAGTGTGCAGCAGATGCAGTGGAGGCCAGGCTGCCAGGTGCCAAAAATATGATGGGATGCTTAGTTTGGCACACCTACACTTCAGGTGTTTCTATTTGGCATCGGAATAAGTGTTCTACTCCTTGGACTTTGGCAGCCAATGTTGTTGTTCTCAATTAACTCAACAATTTAGGTAAAGGCTATATATGTTTTATCAAGCAATTAATTTAGGTATATGTACAAGGTCTGTCTGGAAAAAGTCCAGCTATTGTTAACACATGAGAACAGTTTGCACGATGTTGATGTAACCTGGCAGCCAAAGAGAGTGGACTGGAATGTGCATGCATGAACACCAATGGCTGCACTGTACTAGACAGTGGTGGCAGTAGATGCTGCTGAGTATGTGTACTGTGTGGCCGCCACATTCAAAGCAACCATGCAAGTAGAACAATGAATATTTCCTATCTGCATATGATTTAGAAAGCTGCAGCTAGGGGCAACTAGTGGTTGGCAGCTTCATCACAACTTGCCTGCTCACGCATCTCATCTTGTGCAGAGTTTTTTGGCAAAACATCAAATCACCCAGGTGACTCAGCTCTCCTACAGCCCAGATTTGGCACCCTTGGACTGCTGGCTTTTCCCAAAACTAAAATCACCTTTGAAAGGGAAGAGAGTTCAGACCATTGATAAGAATCAAGAAAGTACAATGGGGCAGCTGATGGCCATTGGGAGAACTGAATTAGATCCCAAGGTGCTTACTGTGAAGGGGGCTGAGGCATAATGTTCTTATGTGCAGTGTTTCTTATATCTTGTATCTTCTTCAAAAAATGTCTCTATTTTATGTAGTATATGGGTGGATACCTTCTGAATTATATATATATATATGCAGTTATCTACATGTGCAATAAGTATGATATTATAAGGTTATTTAACCTCTGGTACTTCCTCACTAAGAAATAGAAAGGCATAACCTTGGTCTCAGTCCCACCCTTGGGACTGTGCATATTACCTTGCTTATCCCTTTGGACATAGTTATCATTCTCCTACAAGGAATATCTCCTGAAGTAACCTAGCCTGGTGAATGAAACTCCTGAGACTCCTTTGGCATGTAGTCAAGAGCAAGCTCTCGCAGACTTTGTTGCTATCCTGTCAATTGTGCTCTGGTAACTCTTCAATATTTCACTGATTTCTGTATCTTTGGATTTGCCATTTCTGCCCTTCACCACTCTGCTGAGGGAGAAACACATAATTTTTATTGAAAAAAGTCACAATCTTTTCATCTGTAGCTCTCGAATACTGACACCCTGCATGAATGTGTGCCTGGCTCTAGTTCTCTAGGCCCCACGAACCACTGAGACACATTCGCATCTACTCTTGAATGCCCGGGTCTTCAATCCGCATGCTACACATGGTCTTCTGACAACGGTCTCCTCTGCCTGTACAGTATCTCAGACAGTATGACTTTATTGGCAAGTCTTATCTATGTTCTTGCCAGGATCCTTGGTAATGCACTGGCTGGCAGACACATCAACCAGACTCAGCTCTGTTTTGTAACTAAGTCTTGAGTGTCAATGATGTCTCTGAGCCTCTGCAAATCAGCAGTCATTCTACAACTTCTCTCAACTGGTGTCACTTGCAAGGATTATCCTGTTAGGAAATTAGCCCCTTCTCTACGCTCACTGATCCAGTTCACCATTTCAATTTTTTTCCTTCTCCCATAGCTTTCAGGCACAGGGAGGAAAGTTTCTACTATTCAACCAGAAACACTTTTATTTTTAAACATTGAAATGTTCAACCTTTCTTGCCCCTGTGTGTGTGGGTTTCAAACTAACAAATGCTCTATAAAAAGATGGATGTATGTTTTATTTGATTTTCTTTTGATTAAATCTGAATTTTTTTAATCAGTAAGAAAAGGTGTGAACCATTAGGAGCACATTCAGGGTAGATTAATTGCTTATCAAGTTTTCATTCACTCTTCAAACCATATTGAACCACTTGTTTTACACAAATTCAAAGGCTGGCACTAGCTTTCATTTCAGGAAATAAATGACACAGGGTATTATATATTAAGGACCATTAAAACCTAGAAAGTGCAGAGTGACTTAAAAAACAAGTTATTTAGCCTGGTTAGCTTTGTAATATTATACAATGAGGAAATTCATTGTTAAATGACCCTCCCACTCTCACTTCACACATAATGCTTGGCAGGAGGTGGAAGAAGAAACGAAGCTAGCATCCAGGTACATGGGATGCAGTAATGTACACGGTGTACGCCACGGTGGGTCTGTGCACCACAGGGATCAGAGAGAGTGCACCAAATCTTCCCCAAGTTTTGTGCTCACTGGCCCATGACTGATAATTAGAAACTAGTGTTTTTGCCTGGACAATGAGGCTGTTCATCTCTGTTGTCATAATTCCAAACCTCTATGTTCTGTTACAGTAGTAGCTCTCATCCCTACATTGACATGTTTGAGATAAACAAAGGAAGGTGGCTGTAATATTATTAATGAAACTATTCTAATATAAAGGATTTAGGAATTACATCAAGTGGCATTTGAATCTGGTGCTTCTGTGTCTAATTTATCATCTTTCTAACCTTTTCTTTTACACCTTCCTTAAACACCTTTGAAGGTCATGAGACCTCCCTACCAGATTAAAGGCAGAACATGACAAGTTTTAAAATAACAGCAATGATAAGATAAAGAATTCCTCTGAGCAAAATTATAAACAACAACAATAAAAAGCAAAGCAAACCCCACCTGTTTTATGATGAAAACCAAACAACTTCTTTGAATCTATAAAGAAGCAATAATTGCTTAACTAATCAAAGTGATTCCGTTCATTATTTTTCTATTGCAGGTTTATGTGGTTTTCTCCCCTGAAGCACACACATAATTGGGGTTTTTTAAAAATATGATTTACATATGGTACTTGAGGAGCAATGTTTTAGAAATCCATAAAATGTTATTCCTTGTAAAGGAAGTCCTTTCTTGTTAATGTTGAGGATGTTTTTCCCCAAGCATTCATTCCCTGCTCAAGATATGGCAGCCACTAATGAGGAAAACTCGGCAAGTACCTCCGTTGAATGTTTTCCTTTGTTTACCAACAGGAAGTTCATTCTGCAATGGGAAGAACCCCTTAGTATCGATGAGTCTGAAAATGTTCAAGTTCTGCCAAGAGGAAAGCTATAAATCTTTGTGTATCCACAGTTTAAATTAATCTAAAGCAAAGCAAAAGGAACTCTGATCATCTGAAAGACCATCAACCACATTACTTCCATTGTCTCCATTTATAAAATACATACCATCTTATTTACACGGGTCCCGTCTCCAGTTACAGGGTCACTGGTTGCCAATACTAGAAGATGTGCATCTAAAATGACAAACTCTGTTACTGGCACTTGCCACTTATTAAAAGTAGATGATGTTTTCCAGCCTATTTGAGGTTTCCAGAGTAGTTCCAGTTACTGGCAATCAGTCCTTGAAAACGACTCTTTGCCCAATAATAATGAGCACCTTCAGATGGATTTTTTAAGAAGATGGCATTAATTCAGAATATAAATTAAGAGAATATGTTTGATGGTGAAAAAGTACAAACCTACCCACACATTATGGCTTCATGTATAAAATATATATGGCATACGAACTCTCTCTTGTGTCCTCGGAGCGACCTGCAGCTTTTACTTTTTTCCTTCTGAAGGATGTTCAAAATATGCTATTTTAAACATAATAATCCATAAATAAAATATAGTGCTTGCCAAAAGTTTTTTTTTTTCACATATATATGGGGACTTTAGTTCTGAACCCTAACTTTCTCCTGAGATACAATTTAAGAGCTTTAAAAAGTCTTTAAAATACTTTCTGTGTAATATGCAGGGCTTTTTCTAAAATTTGTGTTTCTCTATGACCAAATTGCTCTGTTGTTATGAATACTGTATGTAAAATTACCAGATTGCCTGGCATTCCATTTTTAGAGGGGATCCTGCATCATTAAGCATTGAAAGAATATAATATAACTACTCAAACTGCTTAAAATATTTTGTAACCATAAATTATTATCCAAAAATATTTTTCAAGTAGATAAAAAGAGTTGTCAATTCTGCATAGTGAATGCCTCATAAGGGGCTCGTTTGTGGTTGAAAACTGAATAAAAGCAGTAAATTAAGACCAGACTTAACCATCGAGAAGCTGTAATCCACTGCAGATTTCCTTGGTGAATGAAGTATTGTTATGTGGATTTATCCTCCTTGCTTGTACAGTTAACCAGTCACATCTGTGGCCATAGTGTTGCCTGTGCTCACAGAAACCGTGGGTTCCCTAACCCCAAGGAGGTAAGCCCACGCTGGTTTACATTGTATTGATAAGCCCAAAACAAACTTCACAACTGTTTCACAGGGGCTGCCTTCAAAAGGGCAGATAGGGTCTTGAAACTGAATCATTGTTAAGGACAGACAGGGGTATCATGAAATGAGCGAGCACTTGAGAAGCTGCAAGAGACACTAGATGTTCAGTTTTCCAACAGGCGTGGTGTCAGCAGAGGGCACCGTGATGAAGCCAAGGAGAAGGTGGGTGTGAAACAGGACAGGAGTACCTGGGGTTTCTGAATGCAGCCAGAGCCGGGAACTGGCAGAAATATGGTATACATTAAAGGAGCATCACTCTTCATAAATATTCAATTTCAAGAATTTAAATAGTTTGCAGACATAGAAGCCCTTGATGATTATTTTATCCAGCATTGTTGATTTTCATCTGTTGTTTGTCGGCAGCCACGATAATTAATGAATAAGACCCAGGAAGTCTTGACAATGAGTAGGTTTTGTCTTAAGTCTTTGTATTTTTCTTTGTGATTACATGCCAATAAAATAACTGATTTGCCTTTTTGTAAATTAAACTAAAGGGAGCCAAATAAGACATATCTCTGCTATTATTTTTTTCTTTCAGAGCCCAGTGTTTCCAAAGGACATTAATTTTGATTTCTCCAATGAAGGCGTATGGCTACCCCTCATGCTTTACAAAATATTACCAAGTCAGAGCCAAAAAGAGAATCCTAAGTGAACAATATTTCAAAAGAGTTATTTTTCATTATTTAGGAAAAATTCTCAGATTTCTCAGTAATTCATCCCAATATACTCTCTTTGTAAGAAATGTGGGGGGAAAAGAGAGAGAAAACACAAGTGAAAAATGATTTTTATTCTGTGGAGGGATGATGTTTAAAAAATTTTAAGAGCCTAACACCTTTCTCAGATAGTATTTTATGAATAAGTCCAGCTTTGCAAGAAAAAAAGTTTATTCTGGAACATAAGCAGTTATTTGTACTTTAATGCAATGTACAGGCACACTAGCTTCTTTCAGTCTTTCAAATCAAGAAATGTTTCTTGGAATTTTTCAGAATTCACATATTGCTTTTTTTAAGAGGGAAAGTATTTAGTCAAATGAAACTTAATCAAATTCAGTAGCTCTACTAAAGTGTAAATTACATTATCTGCTCAAGAAAAGGTCACTGGGGCTTAAAGTAACACGAATGTCCTTTTATTAGTAAAGTGATCTCATAAAACAGCCCTTCCTTGTATGTGCTGAATTTAGTTCTATTCCTGAGAATACAGTTTATAATTACCATCTCCGCTTAATTAAAGAAAACCACAACTTGATTATACCCATTACATCTTTACAAGCAAAGATGTTTCTGAGGAAAACACAATCTTAAAATCACTAACATTTCAGGATATATATTCCATCAATATTTCTGGAGTTTCAAAAGCTTTTTCCCCTAATTAGTGAAAATGGGCACTGGGCTAGATGTGTGTAGGTGTAGCTCAAATTGGCTGCAAGTATTCTATGTGTCTGAACCTAAAGACAGTGCTTTTTCTAATCAAATACAGCTCTTCAAATCACCCCCCACCACACACACACCCCCTTTGGAAGTTGAGGGGGGACATTTCAGTAGGAACTGTCATTAGCAGTAAATTACTCTTTCATGCTTTGAAGTTATATTTTCTAAAATAGCTGCAGATTGAGCAAAATAACAATGGATTATTATACCTTTCCATAGGTTCTATGTACTGCAAGAATTTCTTAAAGTAATAGGACTTCCTCCTTAAAAGAAAAAGTGCTCATTAGTGTTTGTAATTCCATGTGGTGCATCAAGTTAAGTGTCGTGAAAAGGTTATGGTTCTACTCCCTCTAGCATCAAAAGTGTAAAGGTGATAGGTGAGATTCTTCTTGTTGCAAGTGCTGAGAAATAATCATTTAAAGGTTAGTCGCACATAAAAAGAAGAACATTTGTTTAATAAGTAACTCATTTTGGGATATGCTGCACTTTTAAAGGTTACAGAGTAAACCGATTCGCTAGTGATGGCAACAAGAAGTACTATTAAAGTTCTATTAAAACAATCCTTGGTAAGATTCAGATTGCATTCCTTCTCACGCATTCCAGCACACATCAAAAAAGTGCCTAAGCTATTTACAGTGTGTCTTCAAGTACATGTTGCCTTGTACACTCTACCTTAAGTACTCAGCTCCTCTTAAAAGCAACAGCAGAGTGTTCATAGGAAAACACGTTAGTACCCACACACACGTACCACCTAACATGATTCATTCTATTTTGCTTTATTCTTTCAGTTTTATTAATTTCTAAGAACATGCTCATGTGTCATGGATTATAAGATTCCTCACCACACCCTACACCATCTTGCTAGGAACTTTTACATCAATGAAATAAATATTGAATCATTTATATAAATAAAAAACTATTTATTTCTATAATTTTCAATTCTAAGATCAACCTCCTTCTACTATTATTCCCCCCAAAAGTCAAAGAGAATCTGGTTTGGCAATAAAATGGAATACCACTGTGATATGTAGACAAAAGAGAAGTCATAATAATTGTAATATGAATACATTTTTAAATAACAGATTTTTTGCAAGATCTGTATAAAGGTAGTGGTTTATTGAATATAACTTTTGTACTATTAAAATTTTGCCATTAAGGAACTGATGCACAACAAATAAAAGTTATTTTTAAATATTTAGCATTTTTGAAGTAGAGTTTGAAACTGACAATAATTTTCTTTAGAAGATTAGCTCTTGGCTTGAAATGAATATATGAATAAAATGACTTCAAGGAAAACCTCTGCAGGAAGCAATCTGTCAGAACACGATTGCTTAAAATTTTAATTTACTTTTTTAAACAATTTTCACATAGGTTGCAAAGTTTCCTAGTTGTGACATTTTGTTGGTAAACTGTGAGTTCTCATATTTTTATAAGGAGTTGATTTTTAACATGGGCGGAATAAGAAATTTAATTAGAGCACATTTTCAGGTAACTTCTAAGATTCATTATTTAGATTAAAGGAATAGCAAGCTTATAACTTTTATCCTACACAAAGTAAGAGCTGTCTTTATGTACATAATACATTTGCAATTAGAAGAAAATACAACACTCTTATTTTAAGCAACTTAGCTAAGAATCAAGTTATTCTTTTAATTTTCCTTGCTTTCCATTTGGAATAGGGAAAAATCTATTTCCTGGGCAATTTTGCAGAGCAAAGATATTAATACTTTGGGGTTTAATTGTATCCTGTGTTTAAATACACTGTGGGTGAAACCCCAGACCTCTGCTTAATTGCTGTGAGAAAATAGCCTGATTTCTCTGAGATTAGGCACACGCTTATGTATACTTTGACCCAAGAGTGCCTCCTTCAGAATTAATCTTCTAAGGTAGAGGGATTTGCTTTTATATTGCAGCAGGGCTATTCGTGACAAACAGGGCCTAATAAACTAACTTCGCCCTCTAGACCTCGCTTTCGCTGTCAGCGTTTTCTTCATCTATTCACTTCACACATCTCTTGTCCAGTGGCTTATTAGCAAAACCCTAAACTGGGCGGGAGGAATAATTTCAATGGTGGTTTTTAATTAGAGGACTTTGAAATTTAAATCAAATACTTCAGAACTAAAACTTTCATTTTTACTAATGAAACATAAAGTGTACTAAAATAACTCCATTTAAGTAAATACCTTGGCCTTGTGAAAAGACAAACAATTCATATTTACTTAAAATTTTGTTCTGCAGCTGTATTTTGTTGGATTCGTCTAATGTATAAAAGCACTTTTCCCCCCCATCAGCTACATCAGAATTGTTTTTGTAAGATGTAACAGAATGTTCTGCTTTTTAAATATTTATATTAATCAAAGTTAGGGCTGTTTATATTTTTTGGCAACAGGGCTTTTCTTTAAAAGTGATGCACTTCCATTTAACTAAACAAAAGTGTTGAAATGGCCTGTCATATAAACTTCAACAGAGTACAGCTTGTAATAGAAATTTTGAAGACAAGAAGAAGGGGAGCTGGTTTCTAGGCCCCCGTTGAAACATGGATTAATAAAATGTGAGACACTGGTAATTTCCAAGATTTTCTTGAGGAAATATCATTCATTGCCACTTATAAAGTATAGAGTTACCTGGCTGAAAGGTTTGCGTTCAAGTTTCTTCATCTGTTTTCTGGGAGAATTGGTAAGTCAAGCCTAAAAAGCTGGCTAAAACGGCAAACCCCTAAAGCTGGGAGCTTACTAAATCATTCAACTCATTAAAACTCATTTATGTTTTATATATTTCTAAACCATATTCATAATGAAAAAAATACCTTCATGTTACCTAACCTGCAATCTTCTATATTTGTGAGCAGGAATAGCTCAGACTAAAGCATTTCTGCAGTCAAATCTCCAGTTATTGTTATTGCTAAAAGATTCGATTAGTTAATTTGAAATCATATAGTCAGTCTGGACTCCCACAAGGGAAATGCAGTCTTTATTAAAGACACTTAAACAGCAACCCAATCTTGGTGAAATTCATAGTTTATATTGTTCTTTTGTAGTTTGAACAATCTCAAATATTCTGGAAGCTTAATAAACACAGCTTCAAGTCTTTAATAAAGACTTCATTGGGGATTTCGGTGTTATTTTTATTTGGTCATTCAAGTTGCATAGATTCACTTCTGTGGGAAATAATCCTAACAAGGAAGAGTGAGACCAGAGCATCTAGTCACTAACGTGGAAGTTTCAAATGCTTTTGCTTCCAGGGAAAGGAAAGCGTGTGTGTAACAAACAGGAAGTATTATGCATTGCAGGCAGAAGGACTAAAGGTCTCCTGTTCGAACTTTTGGCCCTTCCAGAATCCCTGATCCTTCATTATTTTGTTTAACTTGATGTAAGTCTTGACCAGTAGCTGACTCTGAGAAAACATTTCCTGACATCATTTTCAGAGGTGATGTGGGATTGTTATGCTTGCCTTTTCATTTTGGGTTGAGGGTGAAAAGTCCAGCAGTGGTTCCTGGAGAATAGTCCACGTATGGTCTTTTAATTACAAGGCTGGGCTAATTCATTCCTCTGGCCTTTAGCATTACAACTTTATTTTCAAACATTGGTTAAAATAATCAATGCACATACACATTCACAAACACACAAACATATTTAAAGAGGCAATAATATGCTATAGAAGAACAGGGAAGAAATAGACTCTTTAATTACCTCATCTGTAATATGAAGTGGTGAGGGAAGAGCAAGAAAGGTCAGGGTATAATAAAAATAAAATTTAAAACTCTAAGCTAATTTACTTTTTTTATTGTACCAGCTAAAACCAATGAAAATAAACATGTATTCCATTATGTTACACCATTATGGATTATTATTAATATCTTGTTTCCAATTTTATGCAATTTTGGTATAATCCATATCTGTGCATTAGTCTAGATAGGGGGTTTTGCTTGAGGTAATTGACATTATATAGTCCAAAGCACAGAAAGAAGAAAACATATCTATAATCTTTACCCATTTACAAACAGGGAAGGATAATCAGACCAGTTGTTCTATTGTTTGCCCTCCCCCTTCACACAGAGCTCCCTTTGAAGTCAGAGGGAACTGGAGGAGCTAAGGCTGAGAATGTGGCTGGAGAAAAACAATGAATATTATTATCAGGTCAGATTCTCATAGCCAGGTTTTATGCCACATTAACCATTGAGTTCCTATCATACGGAGCCTTTATTATTGTTCTTCACTTCTGGTTTATTCCAAGATCACTAATATAATTTCTCATAATATACTGGGTATTTTTCTTAAGTATATTTATTTGAACTTCCTAAGGCTAGGTCCACAATCCAACCGCTCAAAAATATACAAAAATAATTTTTAAGAAAAAGTTGCAAACCTAAAAAAGCATCATTTTCTGCTTATCTGGAAGTCTAGATGGCAGAAACACTGGCATCCAGGGTGACTACAATACAGAGAAGTTATGAAGTTAGTGGGGTTTACTAATTGTAAAGCAGCTCCTTTTCTCCATTTTCCCATGCTTGCTACCTCCTTCAAGGAGAGAGAACATACAAGCTTGTATTTATGTCACCTTGCTACATTTCCGTCTTGCTACTGCCACTTGGAAATTTACTTTCAGTCCATTTGTTATAAATCACAAGGGACATGAACGTGTGTGAATGCATAGGAGGTAAAGTTATATAAACGTATACAATGATCGGCCGAAGGCATGAACAGCCATTTGACATAGGTGAGCAGACAGTTGTCGAAAGACTCTCTTCACTTCCCAAAGTTCAACAACAGGAAAATGATTGAATGCAGGAATTAAAGCATAAACTGACCAACTAACTTGTCAGGCTAAGAAACTCTGAAAATAAGCCAAGTTCTATCTATCTACCTATCTATCTATCTCTCTAGCTAGCTATCTTTGAGAATACTATGCTAAGCCATGTGATAATTATTAAAGATTCAAAGACAAATCACATGGTTCTTGAGAAATCCAAAGTTGTGTGGAGGAGAAAGACATGTTAATAAACAATCTCAAAAAAATAAATATGGCAAGCATTATAGCACAGGTGTGTGCTTAGCACTGTAAGAGTACAGAGAAGGGTGTTGTTAATTCTCCGCAGAGTCTGGAAAGAAGTGCTGGATTGGTCGGTAACAGTTTCACAGAAAAGTTATTAAATAAGCTGTATCTTAAAGTATAAGCAGGTATTCACAAGCAGAAGAGGGGCCATCTCAGGCAAAAATAATAGCATGGATTCAAACCAGAGTATGTCTCGTTCAGGGAACAAGAAGTTGTTGCGCCTGACTGCAGTTTATGGTGTACAGCCTTTGTGTTAGGGAAAGCATCTCCTGTAATTTGGTTTCAAATTGCAGCCCAATAAACAAAGCCTTGTATGTTATGCTAAAGAGCTGAGACTTCATCTAGGAAACAGTGAAAAGTCACCAAAATGTTTAAGGAGAGAAGTAACATGATCAGAATTGTATTTTAAAAGGTAGCTGGCATCAGTATAGAGGAAGGCTTAGAAAGTAACAGAATAGAATGATGCTCATCAGTTAGAGTGAAGTTGAGAATTGAAAATGACTGAGAGCCCTGGCTATGGTAATAAATTAAGGAGAGGTTTTAGAAGGTATTTTTTTAATTGGCAACTTCAATCTATATAATTTTATGTGCACACTGTCAGATTTGGGTCAGAGTGATATGAATGGAAAAAAATCATTTTCCAGCATAGTTAATAGTAAAAGGTAGTTTTGTAAGTCAGAATTCATAAAGCGGGGCCTGAAATTAAAATTTTTCTGAAATTGTTTATTAAGGGAGAGCTTTCAGGAGAAGGGGAATAAGAGAAGCAGGATTGGACAAAGAAGACAGCTGCGAAGGATATGGTCTCAGTTCAAACCTGGCTTTAGCTTAACCTGGTCCCTTGGGGAGATCTGCGATGTAAATTATACCACAGGGACAGCCCCTCTTACCTCCAGGAGGGTAATTCTCAGGTGAACTGGCACTTTTCTGCTAAGGGTAAATCCTTGGCAAGGCTGTGACCATGAGCCGTGGCAGCCCAACGCTCACCACAGCTGGGGAATGGGAGGAGTGCCAACAACAACCCCTGCAGCCCACCCGTTGCAATGCTCAGCCCCACTTGCTTTTTATATTAAGTTGACTCCATCCAGGCACAGCTGCTTTGGGATTCTGATCAGTCACACTATCTGGCCTTTATGTAAGAGAATATGTAAGAGAAGAGTTAGCAGAACAAACGACAGCTTCCCTTGCTGCACCTCCCTCCTCCATCCCCCTTTTAGATGCTCCTCCTTAGGGGCCAGTACTTCTGCAGGTCTAGGTATATTGCCAAGAGAGGTAACAAAACTATGACCTCTGTGGCATCTGAGCACCTGATTACCATGCCCTGTTCAGGCTGTGGTTGCTGTACTTGCTCATTATAGTTAAATAAGGCATGAGAATACAAAATATGCCCCAGTGGGTCACCTGAGTGACAAACACATTGCTCTCTGCCTTCAATATGTGACAGCATTGCTGCCTCCTCATGATAATCAGGTTAGTTTCCCTGCCAATGTAGTACCTTTTTAGTGCCTGCTAGTACACTGCTACAAGGAGGCCAAAATAATCTGGAAATAGCCCTAGATTTAAGTTTACTGAGACTCCTGCTACATCTCCTAGAGGAGGTTTCCTCCCATTGAGACCTAGGACCTCTAGACTCACAAAACCTAAAGTTCTAGGAATGGGTCCCTGGAAGTGAAGGTGAGCGGAGTCCATGTTACATTCACCCTTTGATCCCTGGGTTCATGTATTCTACCTGCTGGGAACAGAGTGCCATACAATATCCACTGGTTTAAAGTGTCTGTTATACCCTGAGAGATGGTACCCATGCTCACACGGTGTCATCTCTAAGCTTAACCTGACAGGCAGTGCCTTTGCTATGCTAGAGCGTGGTAGGACCAGTGAACCCCGAGGTCCTGTGCCCACTGCTATACTGCCTGTCAGTTACCCTTGGTTCAATTAGCTTGGTGTTATCCATATAGTGAACAAAGAATGAGGCCCTGCAGAATGTTCAGACAGTCCCAGTCCCTTCAGACTGCATTTTGACTAAGCTGGAGAATTAACATAACACTGAGACAAGACCATGACCACACTGTTGTTCAACAAAATGAATGTAAGCTATTTCTTAATCCTTCTTCCTGATGGGTATTTATAACACATTTGCTAGAACAATAACCACATACTTTGGATCCACTTAACTTGTCCCTAGTGCATATATTACCTAGAGCATAGCAGCTGTGATTGCAAATACAAATGGGTTGTCAGTAGTCCGCTGTCATGCACCATGACCCGTCTGATTTGGGTATCATCTAGACTGGTAAATTACAAAGGAGTATGATGGGGATCCTTCCCCACACCCTGTAAATCTCTGAGAATGGTACTAATCTATGCAATTCCCCTCAGGATGTGATCACTGATTTTAATTAACTAACTTGGCAGAGGAGATAGTTTCAAGGACTTTTATTCGTCCTTTGGTAATGTAATAGCCAACCAAGAAAACAATGGTAGTATCAAATCCTAATAAGTCCTTTTCAATTACATGTTCAAGGACTAGGTAAATAACCACTGGGTGAGTGTGTAAACCCAGTAGACCCATCATGAAATGTATCTGAGTTAGGACTCCATTTACTTCCTGACATTTAAATATCACCACTCTAACAAGGGGCCCATTATGATGCTATCAGCATATACTCATACCTTGCATCTATCAGTCCCAGAAAAATCTGAGTATCCCCTTTTCCCCAATGTACAATTTCCTGAGTAAATAGCTCTTATACTTGTAGGTGAGGACTGGGGAGAGGGTGTCACACATTTGCCATAATGTTGCAGTTCTTTTCTCATGGGGACCCCACATCTCCTTCAGTCAATGGGTCCAGGATCTGAGAACTGGCTCACATCTGAAGACGAAGCAAGAGATTAAGACTTTCCATCACATTACCTGGCCTCAGCCTTTTGCTCATCTTTTTTTTCAAATCTCTTGATTATACATACCAATACATACATTTATTGGTTGCTCATCTCTTGTACCCTTACACAAGGAGGTATTTTTCCATTTCCATTAATACTTTGGGACAACCTCTACCCACCTGCTGAACAGACATTTCAACCTTACTTCCCTGTGTAGTAGTTGCACCAGCTTTGCCTCTGACGGCTACATACTGCCCTGTAGCTTCTGTTAATCTGTAATCCTACCATCCCCACTGCCACAGTGAACCCCAGTCCTCTAACAGTATCACCCACTATTCCTGGCCTAAGAAGAACTAGGCTGCTGTACTGTTGAAATCCCCTTCATGACCAGAATTCTCTTCAAGACCTCCTGAGAAACATAGTCAAATATGGATTTTTCAGTCTTACATAATGGGCCCGTTTTTTTATGAAATATGTGTTTTCCTTCTTCTGCAGCCTGTTACTAGTCCAGGGGTCTCACTTTTTCCAAGCACTTGAGATCTATCCCAGTCTTATATTAGACCTATAACCCAGGGCCTTGGTAGCTATTAAGTTCTGTGTCACAAAAGAGTAATACCACATCAACATGTAGCTGTCTATGAGCTTTCTACTCTGCACACCAGGGTGCAGGGTCCTCAGGATCTACTCCCAGGCAACTCTCGGGGCGTACATGCCAGCCAACTCTCAGCAATCTCTTGGCATATTACTTATCTCCTCCCTCAGTAGGCCATTTTATTCCTAATTTGGCTAGAATGAGATATGGCCCAAGTTATGAGAGAAAGTACAGAAAGGACCCCAGGATGGTCTTATGAGAAACCTGCCACACCTGAGACTTCTGTATAGTCTTCATGAACATGTCTATCTTTTCCAACAAGATAGAAGGGGCTTACTAGCCACTGCTGCACGCCAAAAGTGTTCAGAAGAGTATGCAGATTTAAGGTTCTCAGCTACCCAGATTTCTCTATCACCGCCCCAGGATCCTGCTCCTTTTCTTCCAGGGCTCTGAATTTGAACTTGTGTAGGCTGAGAATTTAGCCTCCTTTAAAGGTCTGCCACTTTCACAATTATGATGTGAACCTTATCTTCAAATCTGTCTTCCAACTAAAATAGGTGAGTGTCTCTTTAAATGGTTCTAATAAGTAATCCTCACTCCCACAGTGTGCTTTAAATTCTGGGTAATAGATCTGAGCCTGCATGACAGATGAGCCCTGAGCGTTCACACCATTGTATGATACCTTGCTTGAGTATGGGCTGGCTTTGTGATTTGCTTTTAACCAACAGAATATTGCAAAGGTGACGGGATGTCACTTTCATGATTAGGCTCTATAAGTTTGTCACTTCCTTCTGGCAAGCAGAATCCCTCTCTTACTGGCTTTGATGAATTGAGCTGCCATGCTGGAGAGAGGCCTCTGTGGCAAGGAACTGAGGATGGCCATTAGCCAACAGCTCTCAAAGAACTGAATCCTGTCAGCAGTCACATGGGCTTGAAAGTGGACATTTCCCCAGGCAGGCCTTCAGGTGAGAGCCCAGTGCTAGATGACACCTTGCTACAGACCTCTAAAAGACCCTAACAGAGGACACAATTAAGCCACAGTCTCCTGACCCAAAGATAGACCGTGTATGTGTTTTTTAAGCTGCTAACTTTGTGATGATTCATTATACAGCAGTAGTAGCTAATAGAGTTCATCATTTTCTCTCTTCACTGAATCAGTGATACTTAGTTATGATCATCCAAATCCATAGTCCTTATAGTTCCAGTTCCCCTCATCTCTCAAAGCCAGAAACATTACACTAGCTAAAGTATCCCTTTTTACCTGTATCTCAACCCACTGGACCACTATGAGTGAACATTTTAGCCTAGAGTTTGCAGTTTTTCTGTAAAAGGCCAGGTAATAAGTATTTTAGGCTTTGCAAGCCAAACAGTATCTGTCTCAGATACTCAGCTCTGACAATACATAAATGATTGTGTTCCAATAAAACTTTCTTTACCCCTGGCTTACGTGGATTGAGCACCAGCCTGAGAACCAAAGGGTCACTGGTTTGATTCCCAGTCAGGATCTGATTCCCAGATCCCAAGCTTGGGTTGTGGGTCAGGTCCCCAATTGAAAGTATGTGAGAGGCAAGCAATTAATGTTTCTCTCCCTCTCTTTCTCCCTGCCTACCCCTCTCTCTAAAAACAAATAAATAAAATCTTTAAAAATAAGCTAGAAAAAAAAAACCTTTATTTACAGAAAGTGGGAGCTGGATTTGGCCCACAGCCATTGTCTGCTGACCTCTGGCCTTAACAATCACACTGCTGAGGAATGCCAGGGACTAACAACCCTGTACCCACCACCGATGACAGAGGCCTCATTGCCATCTACCTCCAAAATCCTACCTTAGACCCCCCTTCCTAGGCCCACATGCAGTCCCACCCATCTTGGCTGGGTTCCCTAAAAGCAGAACCTAGGAAAAAGACTTTTATAAAAGTGACTTATTGCGGGAGTATTCTTAGGAAAAGTGGAAGGGGAGGAGATGGAAGAAGGCAAGGAAAGAAGCTAAACAGGCACGAGTGTTTAGCTGGAAAGCAGGGGAGCCTGGTTGCACAGGAAGCTCCTGAAGTGCCAGAATTCAATTCAGTCTTGCAGCAATAGAGGGAGCCCAGAAGGGGAGAATATTTATGTCCCTATCAGGGAAGCAAGCATTGGCTACTGGCAGCCTCAGGGAAGAACATTCCAAACAAGGCAGTTTCCCTTCTCAGAAGTAGAGGGCAGCTGTTAGTTAACCCAAATTTCACTGCAGCTGGGGTATGGGTGTGTCCCTGTTCCTACCCTGGGGCAACCCTCTTAAACTTTCCCAACTAAACTTTGGTTAACAGCTTGGAAGCATTTTTATTAATTTCTAAGGGGTGGAAATGGGGTGGTTAAAATACAAAGAATATTAATGATGCCAAAAATGGTGCAAAATAATTTCTGGTAGTTTTTCTTACATACTTTATAGGTGTTGCTGATTATCATTTTCCTTAGCCCATTTGTCATAATTAGAACTAACATAGTCAAAGCAGATAAAATTGAATGACGGTTTAAGGAAACATGGGCAGTACCAAGATGCAAAGCAAATAGGTCTGCTCTCATATCATCTAACGTTCACTATTATATAATCTAATAGCAAATACCACAGAGCCCAGCTGCTTCAGTTTCTATCCCATTCTACCCCATACTACCTGTAGGAACCTAGGCAAGTTATCTAAAGTTGTGTGTCTTAGTTTCCTATCTGTAAAATGGAGCTAATACTAGTATATGCCCCACAAGGTCATTGTAGGTTAAAATGAATACATGGAAGTGTTTACAACACACTTAGTAAATGTTAGCTTTATTATTGTTGCTGGTGGCATAACATTTATTGTGATCATTAACTTACCCATTGTTGTATTTATATTTTTTACCAAGAAACAATTTTTATTTATTTTTAAAATGTATTTGTTTTATTTTAAGTATAGTTGTAATACAATATTATACTAGTTATATTAGTTTCAAGTGTACAAAATAGTGATTTGACGTCTTTATTGTTATATTCACATGTATCTTTTACAATGTGCCTTTAATTGTGCTGTGCTATGGGCTCTATTTCCTCGTAGTCCTGCACTTCAGCATACCAGAAAATAGAATTAGATTAGTTTGCTCTCAAGCAAAAATCCAAGTCTCTTTCCTAGACCCCAAAGGAAATTCTACAGTCATATCCTTAAGCCCCTTCTGTAAACAGAGTTGAAAGTATACCTATGCTTCTAAGCAAAATCCATGAAAAAATTTTTTCTCTATTCACATCTGAGGTAATTATCCTCCAGTAATAAAACTTTAAGAGCCTCCAATTTTGGGATTTTTTATTGTATTTTTCTATTACCATTTAGTCTGCTTATACCCCTTTGCCCCCTGGCAATCCCCACACTGTTGTCTGTGTCCATGAGTCCTTTTCCCTTTTTGTTCAACTTCCCCACCCGCTAACCTCCCCCTCTTAGTTGTCATTCTCCTCTCCATCTATGCGTCTGTCTCTGTTTTGCTTGTGAGCTCAGTTTGTCCATTAGATTCCACATATGAGTGAGATCATATGGTATTTGGCTTTCTCTGACTGGCTTATTTCACTTAGCACAGTGTTCTCCAGTTGCATCCATACTGTTGCAAAGGGAGCCTCCAATGTTTGGTATGGTGAAATTATGCCTTGATTTTTGTACAGTTTGGTGGCCTGGCTGACCACAAACGAGAAACTTTAGAGAGTTCAAAAATTTTCTGCAGTTTTCATACATGGATTTGCAACTATGTATATAGAAGCTCATAAGAATATTATTGTTTGTATTGTATGTATATATACAATGCTTCAGGAGATAAGTTCCAACTTTTTAATTTATAAAATTACTTTTGAATTTATAATAATGCTCAGAGTATAAGATTCTATACCTTGGACCCACATGAAATATACCTGATTCCTGTCAATTGTCCAGCATTTCTACTTTTTCTCTTCATCTTTATAAATTCCCACTTCTCTTTATCTTTATAAGCCACTGCTCAATAAACGAGAAAATAGAAACCAAATAATCAGGGAGGTGTGAAGGGAAGATCACAATTATTTAAGGAGTGAAACATCTGGAAGGGGGTCACGACCTCATCATCTATCCAAAACAGCTTATGAAGCTCATCCTGTAGTTGACTGAAGAATTGCAAGTGGAAGTGCTTTATCAAACGTTAACTGAGAAAATGTATGCCAGTGCTTTGGATAAGTCAAGTTGTCATTCTGCTCCATAAATATTTATCCTGCAGATGGTCTTTAAACCCACCAGTTTCCTTTTTATAAGGAAAAGTAAAGTTGGTATATTTATTTTATATTACAGAAATTTTCAACAGTTGGGACTTTTAAAAACATTTATTCCACTTCTTTTCCTATTTAAAACCAGTGGCTTGAATTGAACAGATCATTATATAGTAGGAATTTTCACACTTATATCCAGTGAAAAATTGCTCTCATGTATTATATCTACTATGTCTTTCCCTTGGCAATGTAAAAATCTGTTTTAAAAAGTTAGAAGCTCTTTGGAAATCCTGCTCTTCAGAGAGAAAATATTTAAAATCAATAAGCCATTATTTATTGGAAGATAATTAAACTAGAGAAGTAAATTATTTTTAACCCAAATGTGACCATACCTTTCTGATTTAAAAGCTCATTTAAAAAGAAAAGCCTCATTCTTTTATTAAGGACTTAAGTACAGTGTAACACGGAACAACTGGTATCGTGTGAATCAAAAAAAACCCCACATAAGTATCAACAAACTACATTATGTCTGTTTGATTCAATCATGAAGCACACTGAGCACCAACTAAATGCCAGGGACTGTGACAGGTGCTAAGAATGCAAAACTGAAATGGTAGTTTCTGCCTTCAGGGAACCCATAGTCTAATGTAGGCGACAGCCACTTCAGCAACTATCTACAATCCAGTATGACAAATGCTGTGCTAGCAGCGTCAGCTGAGCATTATGGGAGCAAGAAAAAAAAGTGCCCAAATGTGGTTTAAAAATTAGAAATGCAATAAGAATGTCTTAAGGCACAAGGATCGAAAAGAATCAGTCAGTATATGAATTAAGATTAGCAAAAGCCTTTGTGAGAGCAAGTATACAGGAAATTTCTTAACTGTGACTTCCCAGGAGAACCAAGAGTAAAAAGATGTAGAGAAATATTTTGTGAGCAATGAGCCTATTTTAACATCTCCAGAATGTTTTGACAGAACCTAAGTTGTGACTTTAATGATTGACCTCATTCTGTGCAGTTATCCCTGTAACTGCTAAAATCATTAACAATTACAAATAATCGTTATTTCAGTATGATAATCAACCATGTGCTAAATTTACATGTACACTGTGGTATGTATGCTCAGTTCTGAGTCAAATGTGGTCACAATTATTAATATCTAAGAAAATCGTGGTGTGACAAAATTCAAGTGCTCAGCTCTTCATTGAGTTAATAAAACTCATTTAGTCAGCAAGATATAATTACATGAAACTGCAATATGAATGAATTGCTTTGGCATTTGCTTTCATATCTCTTTAAGCTATTAAATATACTACAACCATGGCTCTTTATCTGACTGATCATCTCCTTCCCATATATATATATATATGTTTTTTTTTCTAGACAGGTTTTTTTTTAAAGTGGTTAAAGTAACAGAAACCTCTGGCTTGGCAAATTTTTCCCTTGAAAAATTTCCCACACAGTTGCTTTCATTGAGGAAGTAACAAACAGGGTTAAGTTGTCTTTAAATCACTGCCTCAATATTCAGCTTGCCTTTCAGGTGGAGAATGGACTATGCAAAACAGCTGCTGCTTACACTCTTCCCTCTGTCTTCCACCTGTCTATTTTTCATCACTACAGTGGTTTTGCCTCATCTTTCTGAATATTTGAATTGTATGACTAACTTTCCAAAGCATTCTACAACAGAAAGCTTTAAATACAGTCCCTGCCCTGTGATTTTATAATATAATGAAAAAAAACACCTATCAAACAAAGAAAAGACGGAGAGGTACTCTTCCCTAGAAAAATAGTGATACTACGGAAAAACCAGTTGTCTCTTTTCTAACTCTTTGTCTCTGACATCTGTCATTTGGGGGAGAGGGTCATGTGGGTGTTTGGTGGTATTACATTAGTACTTGAAACATTCCCCTCCTTCTTTGGAGCTAATTCTCTACCCTTTGTCAATAACTTCTTACCTTACAGTATTAACTTCAGGTATTTTTCTCTTCAGCTCACAGCTAGAGAATTGTATTTGCTAATGTTGCATGCCCTGGAATTAAAGTTTGAAAAACACAGTAGCAACAGATATAATGATGATTAAAATATGTGAATTTATTTAGTGTTTCACAAATTCCAAAGCACTTTATACATGTTATCTTCTTCGAGCCTCACAATAACTGTTTGAAGAGGTATTATAGTTTTCATTTTACACAAGAGAAACTTAACTACTTTGATTGGGTTTCCCCAGAAGCTTATAAGACAAGGATTCAACTGCATTTAATGTATATGGGAGCTGATCCCAGAAACACTGACAGGGAGTGAGAAATGAGACAGGGAATGGAAGAAAGCCAATAAAAAGTGCATTTTCAAGGCAGTTTCCAATTTGGCAACTGGAACTCACTCCTGCTGGGGAACTCTGAAGGATGGTGTATTGTAGAACACAACTCAGTATTAGCCCAACCAAGGGGTGAAAAAGCTGGGATATTTATCTACCAACTCCCTGTGCACCTTCGGTTGAAGTTGGCTTCCATACATAACAACTCTAGTGCACTTCGGGCTTCCATTTTTGTAAGCTGAGCATATCCTCAAAGCCAGAAAAAAAGTCTTCTGTCCCAGAGACACAGGTGTTCACAGTAAGAAAATTTCAAGTTTCAAAGGTGAACACTTAGGGAATGTGAGCGGGGTAGGACAGAGTCTGCTGACCAGGCTCAGCAAGGATAGGAGATTTCTCAGTCCCAAGTCCTACAGGTAGTGCAGGCAAGGTCGGGATTCTTTGCTATAATAAAATTAGATGGCATTCCTTGTGATCAAACTATAAATTAGGAGGGAAGATAAAGAAGACAGAGTGTACTCAAAAAGGTATTCTTGGAAATGGTCTTATGGTAATTAAAGGTTTATTCACCCTATTCTATATGTATAATAAAATCATTAAAAACTTACAGCTTTTACAGAATGTGAAGTAAATATCAATACATTGCCCTTTACACAGCAAGCATACTAACTAAGTCCCTGCCAAAATATGTTGCAAAAGTTTTCAGTTTAATTGAAGGCATTTTGCCAAGGACACTGGAACAAATTTTAGGATTTACAAGTGCCATAATACATTCAAAGGACATGTATATTGCAGAAAAATATGACAAACAAGTGGTCAGGCAAACATTATGTGGAAAAGTCACAGCCAGCATGTATGTGTCACCACTTGACAGCCGATTCACATCAGCATCCCTCAATCATCAGTATTAGTAGGTTTTCACAGTTGTAAAATATTTGCATACA
Source organism: Phyllostomus discolor (assembly GCF_004126475.2). NCBI lineage: Eukaryota > Metazoa > Chordata > Mammalia > Chiroptera > Phyllostomidae > Phyllostomus > Phyllostomus discolor. Next base: position 61,138,561 of record NC_040907.2, read on the forward strand.
GATGTGAAGGTATTCTTGTGGCTTACTCAATAAATGAGAATGGGACTTTATGCACCCCTGAGTTTTCAATTAATGTTGATGACAGAATGAATGGCTATTTATGCCAACCAGCCTTTCATGTTCATTCATGATACACAATACCTAAGTCTCAAAGATCTCATCTAAATGCCTCCCCTCTTAGGAGGGTGCTTATGGATTCTATTGTATATATAGGGTAGCATAAGGTTCAATGATCTAGCTAATCAGTAGTGTGGCCCTTATGCTTTAGCAAAAGCTGCTGAAGCCTTTGTTCTGCAATGGGGCATTATCCTCAATTTCTACAATAACTCGAATGTTTGATTATAATAAGATCTTAGGCAACTGATGCCTGAACTTAACTTTCCCAAGTATACCCATCCTCACCACTTGTTTTGGGAAAAAAAGATACCTACACAGGAAAATAATTTTCCTATATGCAATAAATTCTTCCTACACTCATCCATCTGACTGTGTGAACAGGAGCCTAGCTCATAGCTGGAAACCGATAAATGCTTATTGAATTTAATCAACAAGCAAGCTGGAAAACTACAAGCCTTGGCCACTGTGCTTCTAAGATTTCTGTAACATGTTGTAAGTTTCTAGGAGGTGAAGGTGAGTAGCCTCCCTCACCCCACCCATCTCACAATCTCTTCTAGCTGGGAAAGAAATGTGTAAATATCACATGAAAAAAGTGTTCATGATAAATGAGTAAAATTCCACTTTTCTACTTGGATTAAAAATGAATTCCAATGGGCTTACTCATTATTCATATTAATTAAAATTACAACAATAACTTTTCTTTCTATACAGACTTATTGTTAAAAAAAACTTTCACAGATACATCATCTTTTTCATTCACACATCAGCCTTATGAATGGCTAAGCTTAAATGTTGTCCCCAAAGTTGAGTATTTAAGTGGAAGGAAAACCAGAATTCCATTCAGGTGACAGGAGAAACTGAGATAGTTGTGCAAATTTATCAAATGTATTCCAAAATAACATATCTATAAAAGTTAAAAAAAAAAAAAAAGCCCTGGCTGGCGTAGCTCAGTGGATTGAGCACAGGCTGGGAACCAAAGTGTCCCAGGTTCGATTCCCAGCCAGGGTACATTCTTGGGTTGCAGGCCAGAACCCCCAGCAACCGCACATTGATGTCTCTATCTATCTATCTATCTATCTGTCTATCTATCTATCTCCCTCCCTTCCCTCTCTAAAAATAAATAAATAAAATCTTTAACAAAAAAAAAAGTTTAAACTAGGTTTCCCAAGTATTGAGACTCCATGTAAAAAGTACAGACATGTTTGTTTACTTCTGCAACGCAAATTAAGTGTGTAGTCCATGCATTATTGATGTCTATTATTTTAATTCCAAGAAGTATGTGTATCAAATTGCCTTTACAAGAGGAACCGTATTAAAACAACTTGTATTTACATGCCTTGTAGTTTTCGCTTGAGTGTTTATCTTACCACTAACTTTAGGACAGTGCTATAACATGACACAGTTTTCAAACTCTGACATGCTATTGGCTGTTCCAGAGCACAGATTGGTGTTTGTGTACTAGGACATTCCAATCCTGGATGGGGATGTACCAAGACTAGAGCCCCCTTGTTAAGGGTTCATGTACAAGCAAGCAAAGACATCAGAACAAATGGTTACCAAAGGCTTTGAATTATGTAAACTAACCCCAAAGGATCTGTTTAGAGTTTTTACAGCATTTGCTCATGAGTTCTAGAAGAATCTCGGTGGTTTTAACCCATATCTAACTTATTTTTTTTCAAGTGTAGCTCATTTCCTCTTGAAATTTTTCCCCTGCTGTATGGCCCACACAGGCAAGAAGGGGCAGACAGGCCCAGCACAGACCCCACACCTCCTGGGGCTGTTTCTGGGCAAAAGCACAGAGATGCCTGTGGCAAATATTCATAGGGAAATCAGAATCTCCACCAGAAGGGAAGTCACTGCTCCTTTTGCAGTTACACACTATGGCTATCAAAATTCTGAATCTGGAAGAGAAATTTAGAGATTATTTCATACAGATATACTCATTGGATACATTAGGAATAGGAAACAAATCTCTGAGAACTTAAATGACTTGCCCAAGTCCATGGCAATGTTAAGGATAAAACAGACCACTCAGAGTAGAATAAAAATATTTATTTATTTAAAAACATGAAACGTAATCAAGACAACTATTGGTGAGGCTGGCAAACCAGACTTGAAAGAGCAAGATTTCTAAGTAAATCTTGATTTATTTAGAAGCCTTGAGACAGAATACAATTCAGTTTGGCCTTCTTGCCTAAATAATGAGGTTAATATTTATTTCTGAAAAGGCTTAGATCTATCATCTAAAGCCTTAAATCACATTCATTCAATGCCACGCTTAAGCATTGTAATAATGAAAAGGCACAGCCAGTCTGAAACACAGAAGCTGCTGATAGATGCTAAAATAATGAGTGTGTTTCCACCTCCCACCCTGTGCCTAGGAGATCACTGGTGAGAGGAGGGCATGACTAGCAACCGCAGTGTGGGGTTGAGCAGGATGATTTATAAACCTCAGCACATTGAAGACCAAAAAATAAATCATTAAGTAGCATGGCTCATGATTCAACTTGCTCCCCCCACCCCATCATGAGTAATAAATTGTGTGGGCTTTAATAATTTATAGTAGATGTTGTTATAATGTGAGAATATTAACTTTGGTGAGTCTTTTAATTTGCTTGTGATGTCAGTAGTGGCTGAAGTGTTTCTTCCACAGGACAGCAATACCGCTGGTGCACAATTGTATTTTGACACTTCAGTAAGTCAGAAGCTCCTGGGGACTAGAAGAGACAGTTCACTTTAGCACTGAGCTTATCAATTTGGTGCATGTCCCTTGGGAATCACATGCCACAGAGAGAATTAAACCCAAATGTTTGAAAGCACTTAGAATCATATTAGCACATTCACATACAACAATTTTCCCCCATGTCCTTGTGGAAGTAAAATGTGACAAAAGCCATTTTATTTTTGCCCAAGACTATTCCTCAGACTTGCTAAGGGGGAAAAAATAGATGAAAGAGAACATTTAAACACTAACAGAATGCAACACTAGGAAAGCCACTGAAATATTCCAGATTTATCTGGGAATGTGGCCAATCTCTTCCCAGTTAATAATGTCCTCCAGAGAGTCACTCAGATGTTATCTCATCATTCCACAAATATGTGACAATAATGACCCTCTCATATTTCAAGAATAATTCCTCACTGTCCTACCTCTATTTCCACTCCGGGAGGAAAGAGTCATACACACTCTAGTGAACCTCAGAGAAAAAAAAGAGTAGAAGGAGAGAAAAAGGAAGAAGAAAATCTCCAAATGATGCTATGAGAAGATTGTTTGGGTGACAAGACTGAAGAGGCTCAGAGCACCAGCAAGGCCCCATTTCCAAAGCTGAACTTTGCTTCAGAAGCCACACATACAAATAGACATACCTCTCTTTGTTTCAAAGCAACAGCTCTTCATACATAATTATTTTTAATTTAGAAAATGTGAAGCAGTAAATTTCAGAGATTAAAAATGAAGTAAATAACATAAAGAGAAACCAGCAAAATAAAAGAGTTCAGAAATCATTGGTGGTATAGTGAGGAAGGCTGGTGTTAATAATACCTTACCACATGATGGTCAAAGAGAATGAATGAGTGGAAGAAAACTGAACAGAATCAACGACTTAAAGCTACGTCCCTCTTTCAAGTTTCTAATGACTATTCCTACCTTGAATTTGCATTAAAACATTTTTCCTGTGTCCTGAAATATTTCATTCTTCCCTCCCAGTGTAACCTGAATTTAGGCCTTCCTCACATTACTAAACCCAAGAAATTCTCACCAACTTCAGTTGGCTATGTGTTCTTGAAACTTGGCACTTGGTGGCCCTGCTTCTTTCACAGGTTGTAGCTCAAGGTTTGGTTCTTTCCAAAGATGATTTGTGTGTGAGCGTGTGTGCATAATGATATGTGCTTTACAACACATAATTACTGTTTTTTAAGAGAATGTAGATGCATATCTATGTAATAAATCCCTTTCATAACTAAATCAACCTGTAATAACACCAGGTGTATATGCCAATACCAAGGCTGACCCACAGAATACCATACATTTCTGACACACTAAGAAAACTTTTGAAACTGCAAGCTTTTACTATTGTTTTTGTATATTTCAAAGTGTCATCTATTGATCAACCCCAAACATTCTGAGTAATGCTAGTGTGTGGACAAATTCATGGTAGTGTTTTCTATCAGAGAAAGCAGAAAAGAGTTTCTGAAAGAAAGGACAGTTGCAGGAACTATTTTACAATTACCAATATACAACCACTAGCACAGTATTTCTTATACCCAGCCAAAGGAGGGGAAAAAGCAAAAACTGTTCTATCAAAAGTTAGTCTTACTCCTCCCTTTTTCTTAAATGCAGTCTGGCTTATTTATTAAAGTCTAAATAAAGTTATACTTGAACAATGATTAAAATAAAATTAAAAAAATAAATAAAGTTAGTAACTTGGTTAGGACGACGGTTCTTGAACTTTGTTTAACAAAGGAACATCTTTTCACTGGTCAATCTTACATAGAACACAATACTTTATTTTTTTTAACCCTCCCCTGAGGATATGTTTATTGATTTTAGAGAGAGGGGAAGAGAGAGAGAAAGAAACATGTCAGACAGAAACAGAAACATCAATCTATTGCCTCCCATACAACCCTCCACTCGGAATCGAACCCACAACATTTTGGTGTATGGGATGATGCTCCAATCAACTGAGCCCCAGCCAAGGTTAACCCAATATCTTAAATAGAATGTGGAGGAGGTTCCTTGGTTGAAATGGTGAGAAAAGAGCTGGAGCTCCCTGTCCTCAATTTCCTGTACAGGGCTCTCCATGGACTCCTAGAATTCAGCAAGATATAGCCTGAAAACCCTTGGGCTAGAGCATAACACAAAGGTAAGCACAGTTGCATTCCACTAGAACCAAAGAAATAGTTAAGGTCAGAGCAAATTATCAGAGCAACGGCCAACAGTGCCAAGTGCAAGCAACCCTCTCACACTTGAGTTTTGATGAACAAGTTCTAAAAACTGAGAACAAATCAAGCCCAGGATGAAGGGTTTAAGGATGACATTTTCTCATTGCAAAAATTGGGACAGTCAGTAGCAAATAAAGATAGCTGGTCAACCCACCAAGGGGACCCTCTAATGAGAGTCCAGGCGACAAGTCAAATCATGTCTTCTAATGCTGAGACAGTAGAAGCAATGACATCTTCACATAGAGAACACAGCCCATCGGAATTCTGCTGAGCCATGTGTGGTTGACTTCGAAGAGCTCTAGGTTCTTTAATAGGAGAAATGGGGAGACAATGAAAAACCACAACCCAGAGGACAGGTCTACGAAGGCACACCCACTTACTTTGAGAAAGACTTAATATTTCTATTTAATTATCACCAATCAGTTCTTTCTTAGAGTAGGTAACAAAGCACTGGCACATAACCTCATTCCAGCCTCCAAAATAAGAAATTTTACAGATGAAACTGAACCTCAGGTCTTTTTACTCCAAACATAGTGCCCAGTGTCCTACTAACCACATAACCTGGGGATATGATTTAGGGTCACAAATAATAACAGCATAGGTACAGCAATGCCCTGGAATGCTATAATGCCTGCCACCCAATGTCAGCGCAAAGAGCCCTTCCCCCAAGCAGCAAATCCTTTTGTATCAGCCCTGCCTGTGGAGATTGGGCCCTGCTTAATTACAAGGCTAAATTCTTAATGTGCTTGGTGTTTGTCAAGTCAGGAAGAGGAAAAACTATCCTGTCTGTGATTTATGTGTGCCCAACAACAAACTATATTATTCAAGTGAGAAGAGCAGATGGCCCCAGAACAAGGCAGTTATGGCCCACAATTATAATAATTATAGTACCCAGTGGATCTCCCGGTTATCAAGTGAGTGAGAAATCTAATCGTCACCCCAAAGACATTTAAAGGGAAAGGGGTTTAAACTAAGCCCCCAGTAATAAAGCAAGTTGAGACCCTTCTTCAAGATGAAGAGATCTATCTCCCCACCGTAGAAGGCAGCACCAGTAGGGAGAGAGTGCCCTGAGTAGACCATGGCCCCGGGGCAGGACTGGCAGTCTCTCTGGGAATGTCACCAGATACTTCTGTGAACATAAACATTGCGAGCAAGAACATTGACTGATTTGGATTATTTTAGGAGAGACCTAACTTCTCAAGGGCTGATTTACAGCAGTCATTTTTGTCCCTTATTTCCATTGCTGACAGTCTGGTTCTATTGTCTGTGATGATTAGATTTTTGCAGTCTTGAAAATAGCCATGCAAATTACCAAAATGTTTTCCATTTGAGACTTTATACATATTTGAATAAAATCAACTCTAAGCTGTTAAATGGAATCAAATGAAATAGGCTAAATCTGATGACTGAAATTTTAAAACTTCTGTAAAAAAGGCTACTGCTATCCTACCCCCTTTTTTAATGGCCAATTGTAAATGACTTTTGCACATGGAAACACCATTTGTCACTTTTTTTAAACATGTACTGCATTGTGCGTAGTTTCAACACCCCCCACTCAATTTAAGCATCAAGATTTATAGCTCATCGTGAGCTCCTCTATCTTTCTGTTCCTTCTTTGTACCTCTCCAAATGCTCAAGTAGCTTTTTTTAGAATAAAATGAAGATAGTCTGTACTGAACTCAAATGGAGCATTCTGAGACTTGACTTTCAAAAAACGTATATTCTCCCCATTCCCTTGATCCTATTCTCTCCCACAGTATAGTTTGTGTTTTTTCTCTCCTGTCCCAGCATCACCCATATTCTGTTCAGCCTACCTTTCAAATTTCCTACCCTATGTATCTTTGGTTTTGCTTTTGGTTTCTGCTATTTTAAAGTCAGTCAACACAATCTTGATTGGCCAGTAAGGATTTATTTGCCCCCTTGGCCAGTAAAGACTTATTTGCCCCATAGCAACCAATTACACTCAAAATTCCAAACTATTTCATTCCACTTGTTCTTTCTATAATGTGCACCCAAACTTTTGTCAACAAATTGCTTCAGAATTTATGTTATCTGCATGGAGAAAAATTTTATCAAAGATTACAGAAAGATGATACAACTTCTGTATGAAGCAAGGAACACAGTGGCTTACCAAGAAATGACTCCCCCATACACACACACAGACACACACACAAAACACACTTTGGTTTAGTTTATATCCATCAAATACCTGTTTGGTTTCTTTCAGTTACTTTATACATAGTAGAAAACTAAGAATTTGGCTATGGACTCTGTTTCTTCTCTTTCTGCCTGTTGATTTTCTTTTTCTTTCTTTCTTACTTTCTCCCTTTCTCTTTGTTCCCACCCCTGTCTCTCACACACATACATCCTAACATAGCCATACAAACACATGAAAATGAATGCCTTTAAAAAAGCAAATTGTATGTGTGTAATCTAAGTCTTTCATCTACTTACTTATTCACCTGTAGCTTTCATAAAAGTATTTGACCTCCATAATCATGTGACCAGAAAACCAGAAAGCAACTCTTGTATACTTCCATGAATCAAACATCTGAAACACCTGGCTGGCATAGCTCAGTGGATTGAGCGCAGGCTGCGAACCAAAGTGTCACAGGTTCGATTCCCAGTCAGGGTACATGCCTGGGTTGCAGGTCATGACCCCCAGCAACCGCACATTGATGTTTCTCTCTCTCTCTCTTTCTTCTTCCATTCCCTCTCTAAAAATAAATAAATAAAATCTAAAAAAATTTTTCATAAAAAAACATCTTAAACAATGAAATGCCTTTCAATCATCTAAGTTTGACTTTATAACCAAAAGCAATGCTTTCATGAAGTGAACCATTTCTAGGAACTTGTAAAACTCAAGATTACTTCAGAAACTTCATCTCTTAAGTGTTTAATTTCTAATTTCCATAATTCTTAAAGTAAGCTTTTTCTCTGAATTCTGGTTAAATCACCCTGGGGCCAATTTCAGGAATGTACCTTTCTCTGAGTGACTATGAACTGTCAGCATATATATGAACATGGAATTAATATTTATGCTGATGTTAAGTTTCTCCAAATGCAACTTTGGATATCAAAATGTAAATTATATTCTTGTTAAACCAAAACTATATTAACCAACCAATTTGTGAAGCATTGATTTCCTGCCAGGCAATTTGTTAGGCTCTGAGGACTAACCAATGAATGAGTACACGTGTGTCCCTGCCATCCTCGAGTTTATTATCTGATGGTAAATGGGCAACTGAATACACAACCAAGTGTAGTCAAGGCAGTTACAACGGGGGTACCCAACTAGTTTCTTCTAGACCAGGTGAGTGGATCAGGAAACATTTGCCAAAATAAACGTCACCTAAGCTGAGGATTAAAGGATGAATAGCAATTAGAGAGGCAAAGATGAGATCAAAGAGTTCCAAGTTGAAGGAAAAGCACGTATGAAATTCAAGAGGTAGGAAAGACATATTCTCTTCATTATTTTTTTACGTTTGCATACATTCTTATGTCTCCTATGTTATTCCAACATTTGGCAATGTGATTGCCCATATTTTAGAGTATTTATGTTTTAGAAATTTCTCCCAAAATGCATTTGCCTGACTCTCAAACATCTCTTTTTGGTGATTACTGAGTTTAGAATATCTAACAAATTCTGAGGTTTTAGCTGCAATGTTATGGAAAGGAGATAAAGACAACATCCATTAAAAGTAGCTTTTCTTTTCCTCTCTGTCCCTAGAGTTTATTCTCAAGGGCATTCTCAAGGCCATAAACTCATGAACCTTACTAAAGTGAAACACCTCCATAATATTTCTCCCAGGGCCAACAAAAGAAAGCATTGAGCATGTGCAAGCATTAGGCTGATGTTTAAAAGGATGTAGTAAGTGGGTTTCACTGTACTGGCAGCTCTCATGGGTTCATTTTTTCTGCTACACTGAGTAGCACGTTCATATCCGATTTTCAGTGCATGGTTGCTCCTAGATAGCTCCCAGTATTCCTGCCTCAGGAAGGTTCAGCTATTCAGTCCACTTTTCTTTCTCTGGGTGAAGGGTGGGTCAGAAGGTAGAAGCACACTGAGAGTTGTTTCCTGGCTGCTTCAGAACCCAGCTGTAGATGCTCTTCATTCACCAGGCACAGGGGACAGGAAAGTTAGACTCTGGCTGCAGAACTAGCTTCACAGGATAAAAAAGCACTGGTATTTTCCTGGCCAGTTTCCTATACACAGCCTTTATGTTTCTCTAACAAACTTTTTCAGAGCTTGTTAAAAAGTGTTACAGAGAAAAAAACAGAGTCCCATGTTCACTCAAATAAGTTGAGGAAATACTGGGTAAAACAAAGTTAACAAAGCATTTTGTTTTGTGTGTGTGTTTCCTAAATGCCTCTTATTGAGGATATTAGAAGAGAGGTTTGTGTAGTTCTTACTAATCAAATTTAAACACTAAATGTTTCTTTTTCATAGTATCACACAGGGCCAGTATTCCAAGAAATAACTTTGGAAATTGTAACTACTATTCTTCCTCGCCTATTAAGGACTAAGGGCTCCCCTGGCCAGGTGGCTCAGTTGGATGGAGCATTATCTCGTACACCAAAATGTTACATGTCCGATTCTCTGCCAGGACACATACCTATGTTGTGGGTTCAGTTTCTATTGGGAGGCAACTGACTGATGTTTTTCTCTCTCTAAAATTATTTTTTTAAATACATACCTTCTGGTAAGAATTGAAAAAAAAAAGACTAAGGACTCTTCTGTTGACTTTTTTTCTATGTACTTATTCTTTATTCTTCTCCCCAATTTTCCTTACCCCTATATCTCTGTCCTATTCTTCTTACCTCCTTTCTCCCTCCTCCCTTTATTCTCTTTCTGAAATTTGAAATAGCTATTGAGTGACTAAAATAGTTCCTCCTAGGTCCAGTTCTGATCAAGGCTATGGGAAGAGATCACTGAACACCTTTGCTCTTGAGAGATTTACATTGGTATGGGGAGGGGTGGTGAGTAAGAGATACTAAACAAATAAACAAATGCACAAGTGAATTTTATCTACGAATTCTTGTAAAGTAAACCAAAGTGCATTTGGTGTGCACACAAGTCTTGAGTTCTTTTTGAGAGATGATGAATACTACCACAAGCTTTGAAATAAGCGAGTGTGTGAGCTGCTCCCCCTACAGCCTTGCTGTTAGGTTATAAATGAAAGTAAGACTCATACCAAATTCTACTACACATAATGAACTTTTATTGAATACAATTATTAGCAAAAAGATATAACACAGTTAATAAAACCTGTTCTGTGGCCTGATGGAGTGCCATCTCTCTGTTCTTTTAGGTATTCCCACCATCTAACATAAAAAATTTCTTCAAGATTGTTGTAAAAATGTCCAAACTTGTAAAGACTTTTTATAAACATTTCTTAGAGCCAAACAGAGGACACACCTGAAAGCAAAATCTCAACAGACTGAGGTAGATGCTTCCAAGAAATGACAGTTTGTAGCTTTATTTTTTTTTTAATGCATTTAGAATTAAGGAGGGGAATGTAAGGAAGATTACACGAAGGTGGGAGGAAGCAAGGCAGGTATTTGATTACAGGATAGTTAAGAAGATTATGTGCTTTCTTCAGGGTGGTCACACTTTAGACAGAGGGGCTATAAAAAGACATTTCAAAGGTATGTTCATCTACTTACACAGAAACAAGGAACAGGGTTTGCTTAGGGCAAAAGTAAGCCTTTTACTAGTGAAGTTATATGTCTGGGGTGTGACTATGCACCATGACTTGCCCAGTTAGGAATTTATGATCAGACCATTCTGTGAGACTATTTTTGGTGGACCTCCTTTTTTATCATCCACAAGATTGATGTGACAAGTATTCTGCTACCTTCCTGGGCCATCAGAAGTCTTTGAAATCAATGGCTAAACATGGGAAATATGGAGAACAAGCTTTGTATTCTAATTCTAAAAAGAAAGTGTTTTCTAGTTTTCCATACCTTGTTCTTGCCAGATATAACCAAAATGGGTTAGACACATCCACCTTTAATTTTATTGTTCTTAGAGTCCATCTCTAGCATTCATTCTGTTCATTAACAAGGCAAAAACTCTACCAATAAAAATCCACTTCTGACATTCACTATGCTAATTAGCATAACATGTTTATCAGAGACAGATAGAGCTGAAATGCTTGTAGGAGATTCCTCTGGAGTGTGGCCTTTCTGTACAGTGTTAGCTAACAGCCTCCCACCCTCCTGTGGGGGAGTGAATTCCTGATTACAGTGCTATCTGCATTTGGGTGTAACTTCAACTAACTCAACCTTAAATTACATGATCTATTCTAATACATTTTACGTAAATAACAGTGTGGCCTCAGTTCTATAAAGACAACAAAACAGGTTAGTGACATGGAGTTAATTTGAGAAGGTCTCTAGGACAAGGACAAGTGATATCTGAAGATAATCAAACTAATATCTGAGTGAAGAGAGCAGCTAGATTTAAAAACATCTTGGGGAACTGCATTCCATGTAGAGATATAAGAAAATGCAAAATTTCTGCTACAAAAGCTTGATGTGTTCAAAGTACCGACATAACTCTAATACCACTATAACCAAACAGATCCAGCTGCTGGCCACTTTGAAAGCCAATACTCGAAAGGCAGGTGTTAATGTAAAAGAAAGTGGTTTTATTTCAGGTATCAATCACCTGGAAGATGGGGAACTCTTATATCAAAGCTCATCGCTCCATCTCAGTGCAGGCAGATGTTTTTACAAGGAGGGAAAAGGGGAAGCAGAACAAAGAGATCAAGGGAGGGGGTTGCAAAGTTCTCTAGCTGCAGATGAGCACAGTCCGTCCCAATGAGGCAAGTGATGGTCCAGTGTTCCTCATCCTGGTTTCGTCATTCTGGATTCACCTCATCCTGGCTCCATGGTTGAAGGTCACCAGATCTCCAGAAGCTGAGATGCCTGAAGGTTGGAGTCTGTATCTTTTGAAGTTAGTTCCTTGGATTCTTATACAAACATGCTGTTTATCTACAAGCTACATATTAGTGAAAGTCAGCACCTACAGAAACAATGTCAAAAAATGGTGGGGTGGGTTACAGTCCCCCAAAGTTACATGACTAGTGCAATGAGACATTGTTCAGAATGAGAGGTGAAGTCAGAGAGAAACATCCTTCTGAAAGGCCATGCATGCTAAGGAGGTTGGATTTTATTCCAAATGAAATGGAAATGTGCTGAGAGATTTAAGTATGGGAGTAATAAGGGATTTTATATTTTAAGTAGGTCCCTCTGCTGAATAAGGAAAATGGGTTGTAGAGCGGCAGGAGAAAAATCTGTGAAAACACTTAGGAGGTTATTGCAGTTTACAGAAGAGATGATGGAGGTCTAATTTAAAGTGGTATTAGGGAAGATGGAGAAAGGAGGGTGGAGAGAAACTGACAGTGTTAGGATATATTTGGACATAGAGCCAAATGGATTTATTATGTATGAACAGGAATTAGGAAGCAGAGTGAGTTAAAAGAAGTCAAGTCCTTAGTTTGGGCTTGGGCAACTAGGTTACTTCTGGTACCATTTATTAAAATGGGGGTGGACTGAGGGAGAAATAAAATCTTTTGGAGAGTGGGTGGGGAGCAGAATCAATATCAAACAATGAGATCCTCAACATGTAATCCAGGATCTACCTATAAGGCCACAAGTTCTAAATCAGTGGTTCTCAAGCCAGTTTCTTGTACCAAGCCTAACAATTTTCTTTTTTTAAGTTGGTGGAAATTGCTAAAGGCATACTAAAGCCTTCAGTGGCATTTTGCCATGCACTCCTTTCAGGACTCTTACAATCAAAACCCTTATTCTTCTTATCTTAAGAATCTAAAAACTTTGTGAAAATAAAATGCAGTTCCTTTCCATATAAAGACTAGAAGCTCTGCTATAAGAGTCATAGCTACAAGGTCATTATTGAGGAACTGAATACGTCATGGCTTTCGAATTCAGATGATAAAGATCAAATTTTGGCTGTGCTCCTGATTCGCACTAGGACTTTAGACGAGTCTGAAAGCCTCGGTTTTCTCCTTTGTAAAAGGGAAATAGTCTGTGAAGTGAGCATGGAATAGAGTAACGTATGTGAAACAGAAGTTAAACTGCTATATAATGTTAGCCATTACTCTTGTTTCTATATTTTTAAAAAACCTTAGATAACACAGGCCTCATTTGTGAATGTAATAGATGTGAAACCTACTCACTGAGAACTACATGTAAGGCCCTCATTTTAGAAGCCTTTGGTATGCATAAATTATGAATTTTAACAAAAATATATTCTCTTGAGCTTCCAAAAAGTGAATGTGGATAATAAATGACACCTTTTAGCCAAAAAGCTATTTAGGCAGGTGGTACTCAAAAGTTTACTGAAGCAAAATCACCAGGGGAGATTTCAAAAACACTTGCCTCACCTTAAACCTGCAGAATCTGAATCTCTGTGAATGGGACTCAAAAAACCAGTATCGACCAAATACTGCCCTGGTGTTGTTGATGTATCTGGCCCACGGTTTAACACTTAGGAAGCTGGTTTCTCAGAGAGAAAACAGAATTGCAGAGAAAAAAGTGATGGACCCAATAGCACAGCTAGATCAAGAGCCTCTTCTTTCCAACCTAGACCAACACGCCTTCCATTGTATCTCAGGCACCATCCAGGGCCTGGATCTTGCTTGACCCTTCTAAATTAGAAAACCTTGGGAGGGAACAATAGTAAGAGCCAAGCTTCTTCAATGCAAAAAATAGTATGTGGATCCATGTATAGTTTAATCACTAAAATAAGCAAGTACCCTTAAGACTAAAGCTTAAAGCAAGTCAGAACAGGCTCAAGTCAAGTAGATCAACAAGCCTAACAAAAATTCAACAGAGAGCCTATACTTTTGCATATACTTGGTCTCTCCCATGTATTTATGTTGGGGGTTCAGTGGCAATTGTTTGTCGTGAAGTCCTACAGATATTTTATGCCTATTTTCTGTCATATGAGAATGCAAAATGATGTATTCCAAAAAGACTGAGGGCTCTGGGGACAGATCTATATAATCTTGAAACTGTTTCTCAATCTCTATGCCTCAGGTTTTCCTGTATAAACAAAAATGGCATTATACAGTTTTCCTGTATAAATAAAAATGGGATGTTTGTGAGTCATGTACAAAAAATACATGTAAATTTCCTAGCACATAATTAGCACTTGTTAAATATTAATTATTTTTGCTGTTGTTATTATTAAGCCGTGTGTACCATGCAAGATACTGTAGATACTAGTACAGTATCTACATGGTCCCTGCCCTCAAAAAATGTAAACAAGTAGAGGAGACAAACAAGGAAACATATTACTGTAACAGTATAATTTCATAGGAGCAACCTCTGGAAGCAGTTTGAATCCCAGCTCTGCCACATATGGGCTTTGCAATCTTGGACAAGTTACTTAACCTAATACGAAATTTCCCTGTACATAGATCTGAGATCATTATTATACTTGCCTCCTGTGTTTGTTGAGATGATTACAAAGCCAATGCATGCAAACACATAGCACAGAGTTTGGAACATAATTAAGTACTTGATAAACATAGCTATTATCATTGTCAACATGTTATATTAGAAGTGGGCAATGGGTGTGATAGGAAGGAAGGCACCAAACCAAACCCAGGGTGAGGATGTCTTCTGTGTACAGAAGCCCGTGAAGGAGGTGAGGCCAGAACTAAATCTTGAAGGTCATATGCAGATAACCTGGAGAAGAAAAAGGAGTGGAGTGTTGAGTGGGTGGTGCAGTTAGCAATAAGGTGAGATGCAGTCAGGGAGCTACAAGTAGTTCAGCCTGGATTCCATAAGGAGTGCAGAACAGACAGACATGGGAAGGAGGATGGGAAGATGGACAAAAGTAGTGAAGTGTCTACAGGCTGAGGAGCTTGGACCTCATCCTATAGGAAACCTGGAACCTTTCACAAATTTTAAGCGCAAGAATAGCATGACTACATTTGTATTTTTAAACAATAAGAATAAACAGTATGTTCTATGAAATAAAAAGAGCTAGAGTGGGGAGAGGTTAGCACTTACAAATGTGAGCAATGCCTATGAACATTTTCTGAGCTGAATGACTTTTAAAACAATTTCCATTGCTGATTTAAGAGACTTTGCACAGATGTGAAAGCACATTTTTTTTCTGACAGAAACTCATTTATGTTCTAAATTCTTTTTATCCTTTTGTTTGCCCTCATTTGTGTTTACACCACCTGTCAATTTAGTATAATCTGTGATTTTAATGTGTTTCTCCTTCTTCCCGATCATTATTAAATGAGCTAAATAAAACCAGACCCATCCCTGCCTCTGGCACTTCTCCCATGCCCCCCCCCCACCTGAAAACTTCCACCTAGTTCAATATGCTGATTGTTATTGGCATAATACCTCTAAACTCCTTGAAACTTCCTTCATATGCTCTAGTCCATGTCTGTGAACAAGATAAATAAACAAATGTTTTCTCTTTAACTAATTAAGACCAGGGCTCTCTAGCTTGGTCCTCTGAGCCTTGACCATCCTGATTTAATTCCTCACAAGGGTGCAGGTATGGAGTCCAAAAAAGACGTTACTGGATGAGGTACCTGCAAATCAATGCAAATGCTCTAATGGATAGATTAGTCAATATTTTCATTCTGTGTACAGTAATAGGGGAGCGCGCACGTGTGTGTGTGTGTGTGTGTGTGTGTGTGTGTGTGTTGGGGAAATGGGCTTCCAAAGCCAGATTTCATGGCATCAAATTCTGGTATGCACAGAGAGGCCAGTGGTCCAGATATCTTTCATGTAAGTCTGAAAATACATAAGTTAGACACACACATCCTCTTAAGTAGTCGGGTCATCCCTGCCTTTCCATCACTCAAACCCACCTCGAGTTCTACTAGATTCCCGTTCTTTCAGAAGTCAAAGCCAAGGTTCATGAGCATTCTGGAATGGCATGTGTACAGAAAGGGGAAAGTCTCTCTCCATTGCAGGAGGCAACTCTAAAAGCAGGCATTAGTAAATTAAAAAGCAGTAAACAGAAACACAAAATATCACAGACCATTCTTATCTTGGTTCCTAGATCTTTCTTTTCCATCCATCTCTTCAACAAATACCTTCTAAGGCCCCAACTAAATAAAGAATGAAAGGAATGATGAGGGGAAAGTAATCCAGAGCTTATGTTTTCTTGCACTTTAATCCCTTTTCCCATATCCAAAATGGCATCTCAGAGAGTGGCTTGATTATAGGCATACCTACAGCTGATTAAGTTGGGAGTTTCAAAGCAGACAGCTTCAGATGGCATACAGCAATCATTCCACCAGACCACGCCTTATGTCACTGGGTGCACACACCTCACACTTCCCCGCTTCCCACCAATACCAAGGCCTAAAACAGAGTCTGCCTTGTTCACTGTTGCCATGGGCTGAGCCTTCCCCAGAAGCATGTGGAGCCTGAGTACCTCAACCAGTTCAGGGTCTTCCACACATCATCCAGGTTAGGAGGAAGCCACACTGTTAACAACTCCTACAGGTTCCCTGACAGAAGCTTTAGAAATGAATTTTAACGAAGCTCAGAAGAGAGTGTTACAGAACAAACAAGGGGGGCCTGGGACAATATACTATTACTGAAAGAAGGCCCCGGGTCCGTTATGTCCGCCGCCCTAGGAAAGGCGTCTCTCAATGCCAGAGATTTGTGAAAAGGAAAGGAAATGTTTATTTAATGCTATACAAAGTTCAAATAGTGACCTAATGTCTTTATCAAAAATCCTAAAGTCCCTAAAAACACCCACAAACACACACAGTCCTTCCTTCCTTCCCCCTTTGCCCAGTCCAGAGTACCGTATCTCAGGAAAGGAAATAGAAGTCCATGGCTCAGGCAGTCCTCTGGTTCTTCCCAGTTAGTACTCCATCTCGACTGGGAGACCTCCCTGGGTTCCCGGCACCCTCCGCTGAGTCTCCGGGATCTCTGCTAAAACCAGGTGGTGGTTCCCCTTCTAAAGCTGTGGGGGGGGGGGTCCCCACTCTGGCAAAGGCACGTGGTACTCTCTCCCAGGGCCACGGGAGTCCCCACTCTGCCAAAGCTGCATGGTTCCCCCTCTCAGGGCTGCGGGAGTCTCCACTCTGTCAAGGCCGCGTGGTTCTCCCTCAATGGCTGCCGTGTCTGGGTTTAAATCCCCCACGCCAATCTTCTTCTGCAGCCCCATTTCAGACTTCTCCTACACTTGGGCACACTTGCCCTCAATCTGCTGTCTTCTCCAGTTTTTCTGGCCGCCATTGTGGGTCTGGGCAGGTGTCACCCCATGTCATGGAGCCAATCTTCTCCCAGCTCCCACAAGGGAACTGTAACTCAGGGTACCTGCCCCCCAGTCCCATCTTGGCAGGGAGATCCCTTTCCATCCCCCTGGCCTTGAGCATGGCCATAGCTATTTAGCATATCTAAGTGACCAGCCAAAGGCTATAGGTATGTTAAATGACCACGCCATGGATTAGCTGCAAAGCTGCCCTGCATGTTCTTGCTCTGTGTGCCCCTTCCCCCAACTCACACCTGTGGGGTAAGGGGTGAAGACACCTTAAAATCTCCTGGACACCTTGAGTTCTGGACCCCATTTCAAATGCATATTTGGGATCCCCTCTCTTTGCTGCACCCTGTAACAAGAGGAATCAGGTATGATGCTTCCCCCAATCCCATGCCCTTCCATCAGACAAGCATTGGATCCAGGGAATCTGCCTCATTGCCCAATAAGAGGCAGATCTAATCACCTGAGTTTCTCTACTGCATTTGGAATTTTGCAAAGTCTGGCTGTTTCTGGTCATATGCTGCCTAGGCTCAGTTTCTCGTTTCAGGTCATATCTCTTCACATTCATCTCAGTGAGGGTCGAAGAATTTTCAGAGAAATTGCACTTCTCTGGTTGTTCATTCCTAAAGGCTAATTTGCTGCATTTCTCTATTTTACAAGGTATGTATTCCAAGTCTTCAGCACTAGGAATGCTTTTGCTTTCTCTCTGATGCTGCCTGCTCATTAGTGTCCAATTCTAGTTTTCAAAGAAGTCAGACATTCACTTTTGTGGGCAAGTTCATTGAACATCAGCCCATGAGACTGTTGAAAAGATAACAGACAACACCACTCACAGGCATTCTCCACTTGGGTTACTCACTGCAAAGCCCCAAATCTCCAGCAAAGCAGCTTTCTTTCCCAGCTTTTAGTGACAGTCTTAGTTTTTCATTTCTTCTTTTGATTTTTAGTACTAGCTTCCATGTGGGATATGAACAGCCATGGATTTACAAGAATGCCATTGATAAAGGGCATACAATCCACACAGAGAAACTTTTCCTTTTCAAGAATAAACCTGGCTTCTTAGTTGTAACAGGAAGGTAGCAGAGCCCAATCTATGTCAGTGTTTCTCCAAAAGGTGTTTTCTACTGCATATGCCATTCCTGTAGTGTAATCTAAAATATTCCCTGTAGAGTTACCTCCACAAACAAACACACCTCAGTAAGTAGCCCTTTGCCAGGGTCATTGGAACTAAAATGAACAACAAAAAAATTCCACCCACTCTTATTTTTGCTGGTGATCTAATGTTACCCTTGAAATGTGGCCTGAGCAACACCCCAGGGCACAACCTTAGTTGGTTATGGACCTTTCCCTTGGTTATAGCCCTCTTTTATTTTCAATTGCTGAATTTTTACAGCTACATAACAAAAGCTTTATTGTTAAAGGCCACGGTGCTTGTTTACCCTTCCAATTGTAGGGAATCTATCTTTGTCTTTGCAGCATAGGCAAGGCAGGGAGATGAAAAGAGCATTAAATTGGTATATTAAGTGATTTATTTTTATCAGAGGTAGTTTGGATTATGGCAGTGGACATCGACATTTCTCTATATCAAAGCATCAGGAAACAAAGCTTAAATAGTAAAGTTTTAATGGAAACATCAGTTCTTTGTTATCATATAACAGCTTCATGGACCCCTTGCCCCTGAGTCCCTTGCCATCACTCACAATGCACCGTTCCCAGTCGGCTCAGAGGCTACTGTCTGAACAAGATTGACTATCATAAGGGGAAGAACAAACAGTTTCCCAGGTAATGTCACCACTTTTTTTTTTTTACATTCTGAGAATTCTTCCCCAGGCTCCAGCATAGTTTTAAAGGCAGAAAGGTGACTATATTTTTATGACAATTTTTTTCCCTTGGTCTGAGGTTGGAGCAGAAGAACAAAATAGCTCTTTTTGTTCATTGTACCAAGAAATTCCCTCCCGGATCTATCAAGTGTGACTGTTCACCTAGCAAATAGGTTGGACATACCCAGACATAAACACCATATGAATAAAACATATTACAATTGTTGGATATAGTGATGTTTTCACAAAGACAAGGTGTTCTGCTCTACACTATCTGTACAAGTTCACAGCGATCATTCTTAACTGTGACACTTTATCTTATTAACTGAATAAAAATACTTTTAATTACCTTTGTTAACTCAGTTTATTGTGACAGTATATGTATGCATCATTAATATGGAAGGTTTTTTGTTTTTTGTTTTTTCTTGAACTGTAACTACAGCATAATGGCATGTCTAGGTTGAGTTCTGAATTTTTTTTTTAAGGTTGAACATTTGGTTTCCACATTTCAACTCAGACACTTATTTGTAAATTTTCTTTTCTGTTAACTGTAAATGAAGTCTTTTAAAATGAAGACTGCTTGGGGGAAAGGATCATTAATTAGTCATATGTTAATGTTTTACAGATAATCACAAATTCTGCAAAACAAGCAACTCTGTCTAGTCCCAGTTGCTGTACCTATGTCTAAAGAGAATATCATCCTTAAAATGAAATTAATCTAGATCACATAGTGATGTATAGGCTGAGAATAGCACCTTGATTTGCATTCACTGGAGGAAGAAGAGGCCTGCACACAGCCATTTCTGGATGAACTGCCAAAGCCCAGCACAACTGTGAATTTTTTTTTAATGTCTGCCTTCAAACCACCTGCAGTGCCTTTAGTACCTCATTGCCCTGGGCACTGACCCGGTGGAGATTTCCCTATTCACCAACAATCTAAAGCAATTTGCACTTATTGACACCATGGCAACTAATTGGTCTTCATGACCTGCAAACTTTCAGGAAGGTCAATTTAAGCCACCTTTGTTGTGTCAGGGATCAATGTAAAATTTCTCAAATCAGATGCACTTCTGCTCTCTAACCCCACTGGAAAGTTGTCTGAAGTTTTCTTGGTTGCCTCAGTGAGAAGACATCAAACTTCTCCAGTCTGAGGCTTAAAGATTGATATAATACCATTTTGTGATTCCCCACGAGAGGAGGGAATATAATATACCAATATATCTTCTAGAAAGACCATTAAATTGCACTGAACTCTTTCAATAAATGAGGTCTGGTGCCAGCTGAGGGGTGTGTGTGCGGACATGAACATGTGTGTTTTTTGTGTTTTGCCTTGCATTTAATCTTCATAATACCAGATTAAAATAAGGAAGCAGGGTATGAAGTACCATGGTTAGTGGAAGAGATCCTGAAGACAGACTGTCTAAGTTCAAATCCCTGATCCTTGCTTACCAGGTGTATGACCTTGAGCAAGTTACCTAACTTCCCTATGCCTTCATTTCCTTGTCAGAACAAAAAATAAAGTGGTGGGAAATAATAACATAGGATTGCTTTGAAGGTTTAATACATGAATACACATAAAATACTTAGGACTTTACCAGGTACATAGTATTTAATAATAAACATTTGTTATTACTATTATTATCCTTATCCTACATTTTGGACAAATAGGACTAAGGTCTGAAAGAGGTGGAACCAGATTCTGAGACCAAAAATGTTCCTAATTCCTAACAAGTTGTATGAGCACTATTGGTGTTACAAGAAATAATTGTAGGTGGCATATAGACAATACTGTATTATTATGTATTTTCAGGTGAAATTGAAAAATGCATCACTAGTATATTAAGTACATAATGCGGATAGTATTGTTTAGGTTGAGATAAAGTAAGATTCAATTTTTTTTAAATATTATGTAAATTGTCATACAAATATATACAAATATGGCCAAAACATTAAGTCGTTTGGACATGAATATGTAGCATTTGAGAACACTCCACTGTAATATATTGCCTCCCTAGACTATTCTCATCTGAAACAATAGTTTTCTGAATCCAAGTACCTCTATGGAAATGAAGTACCTGTGCTCCAACTCCATTTCCTGAGTTTAACCAATTAATGGAACTAAATTATGTACCTGTGATATACTTAGAAATCTTCTTAATTAAAAATGTGAGATAAGAACTCTGTCCTCAAAGAAGGACAAAAATCCAAAAAATATGAACAAGAATTCAAAAACTCACTACCTCATGTGGTAGTATTTATAAGTAAGTACTCAAATATATAAGTTCTGAATAGAAAAAAAAAATGGCATGCACTGGAAAAATTGAAAAAGGCATCATGCAAACATGGAAGCAGAGCAGAGCTTATAGAGGCTTTAAATATGTGAATGGAAAGGGAAAGACCTTCCACTTGTTAGGAAATACAGACTCAACTGTAGAACTTGGAAAAAATGGAAATACCAAGTTTGTACTACAGACTTTTACATTAGAATCTCCAAAGGAGTAGACAGGGTGTTGTGCAACTTTCCCCTATACACTGGTGACTTTGTGGTCTATGTAGCTATGTCCTTTGCTGTTTTTTTTTTTTTTCTGCTTTCTGAAGGCTGAAGAAATTTTCTCTCTTTGGCTGTCTTGGAGAGCAGGCCTACCTGAAGAGGCCTGAGGAGGGAAGAGGATGGACTTTGGGGTGCAGTTCATAATTCCTGCTCTTTCCCTAATAGTTTCTTGGAGTCTTCTCAATGTGCTGTGTTTTTTTGTTTGTTTGTTTGATTGTTTAGTTTTGTTTTTTTCTTAGTATTTATTTATTTGAAAGAGGTGAAGGGAGGGAGAAAAACAGGGAGAGAAACATGAATGCAAGAGAGAAACATCAAGCAATTGCCTCTGGTACAAATCCCGAACGGGCTGAAATCCACCACCCAGCATTGAACTGGTGATACCCAACCAACTGAGCCATACCATTCAGGGCTCAATGTGTTCTGGTTTGTGTGGTAGGCAGAATTCCAAGTTCCATAATCTCCATGATCAGGTCCTCTGATCTACCTCTGTCCTTGAGTGTTGTCAGAACTCTGGTTTGCTTCTAGCTAATAAATATGTAAACTTAATGGCATGTCACTGTTATCTAAGATTCTGTTTTAGCAGACTGGGAAAAAAAGATTCTCCTATAAGTCTGGTGAAGCAAACAGCCAGGGTATAAATCCCCTGTGGAGAGATCCATGGGTCAGGGAACTGCAGGTGGCATCTATGGCTTGAGGGCATCCAGCTGGCAGCTAGTGAGAAGCCAGGCTCAGTCATAGGGCTACAAGGATATGAAATTTTCCAACAACCTAAATGAAGTTGGAAGTAGACTCTCCTTTAGTTGGCTCTCTAGATGAGAACTTAGCCTAGCCAACACCCAGGTCATAGCTTAGTGAGACCCTAACAAGAGGACCCCAATACACCATGCCTGAACTTTTAAACCACCAGATAATCTACAGGCACATGAGATCATAGATGTCAGTACTGTTTTAAGCCTCAAGGTTTGAGGTGATTAGTTATGCAACAATAGGAAATTAATAACCTGACTTTAACCTAAACAAATAGAGGGGCAAAATCACACTAGTGCCTGGATCACTTCCTCCTCTGCAACTAGTTACATTAACAGTTTATTGTGCATTGACACTTTCCCTTGTGACTTGCAAGAATGAGTGCTTCTACCATAAGTTGAAGGCCCCTCCCTCCCTGTTCAAGTAACATTTTAAATCCCATCTCATGTTCAATATGCAAATCAATCTTAAAAGTAGAAGGACAGAAATTTAGATAGCTACAAATGTTTAATGATAATTTTTTTACTCCTTATTATAGAACTAATAATATGTGTTCATTGCAAGAAGTAAATCATAACAGGATAGGAGTCATCTAAAATAACAGTATAAAAAATGCCCATTGTTAATACTGTCTGATATTTTACCATCTTTTTATATACATATATACTCAAAAGCTGGCACCATGGATCCCAGGAACCAGAATTTTTGAACTAACAATATACCATGCATGTTTTTTCCAAGTTATTTAATGACCTTTAACATTATTGTTAGTTTTATTTTTTTAAACTTTTTTCATTTTTTGATTTTAGAGAGAGAGAGAGAAGAAGGGGTAAAGAGAGAGAGACATTGACTTCTTGTTCTATTTACTTATGTATTCATTGGTTCACTCTTTTATGTGCCCTGACTAAGGATCAAACCAGCAACCTTGGCATATCAGGACATATGCTCTGACCTATCTTACCAGGGTCTCATTGTTAGTTTTATGTTTCTTATATAATATCCCATTTTATATAATTTATTTAATTTTTTTAATCAATCTGGATAGAATTAGGATTTGAAAAGACATTAAAGATTTCTGACAAGTTAGGGAGATATTAAATGGGCATTAATTTTGCTCTGAACCACATCAGGGTTCATATTTATTATGGCAATTCTAGGAAACAAATAAGATTATCTGATCAAAAAGTTGTAAAATCAGAAGTACAAGACTGAAGAACACACCTGTCAAAGATAGGAGTGTCAATTTAGAAACTTTAGAATAGAGATTGTAGTTCTAGTTTAAATAGTTTAAACCACTATGAAAATAATCAGAGAGAGAGAAAAGTAGACAGCATAGTCTTGAAAATCACTCACAGTTGAGGAAACTGAGCAGGGAAGTAACCCCAAAAAGTCATTTATTGTCTCTAAGCCCCACTATCCAATTGTGAATAAAAGAAAAGGCTGAATTTAACAATCTTTCAGTTCTCTTGAAGCTCTATTATTTTACATCCATCATTAGGCTACTATTTTGGGCTAGATGCTGGGACGCTGAGAAGCAATAAGAAGAAAGCACAGAGTATCTTTGGTGATAATGACAACAATAGGAATACTTGGTATTGTGCCTTTCCGGGGAGTTCAAAATATTTTTATCTATAATATGCTAGCAATCCTAACACCTTTGCTATGAAACAGAACAAGCATTATCATCATTTAAAGGATAAAGAAACCGAGACACAGGAGAGTTAAAGGTAAAAGATTCTTCAGTGTAATATATTGCCTGAAAAAGGCAGAATGCTTATCAGGAGAAAAACTAATGACAATGTAAAGAGCACAGAAATACTGGTGGGAGACTCATCACATTCTCACACCCTCCCCCTCTTCCTCCTCCTCTTCTGCTCCCTCCTCTCTCTCTTCCGCCCTCCCTCTCTCCTCTAAATTACCTTGCCCTTATTTGTAAAAATAGATTTGGTTACAGAGTATTTGACATTCAACAAAAGAGAAATAATCGACATGTTGGCTGATCAGGAAAATAGGTATTTTTCTTTCCAGTTATTTCAAGTGGTTTTCTTCTTTGGGTTAATGAATAAAGAATAGTTATTTCAGATACTCTATCATTTCAGTAAAGCTGTCAGTTTGCTCCGATCTTTAAGGACTGGAGCAGCTATCAATGGTATTTTACTTATGGCACAAAACAACAGAGCTGCCAAATCTATGTCGTGAGAGTTGAGCCTCATTTTGTTCTTTAGAGAAAGCCAATTTTTAAGCTGTCTTACCCCTTCAAAAGAGACATTCCCAATGTGCTTTAACAAAGTATTAAAAACTTTTACCCTTTCTATATGTTCTGGCTGCACTCTTTGGAGTGCTGTTACCTAAAAATTGAAAAACAATAACCGACACATTAAAGCACACACTCCACCAGCAGCCATGACTTCCTGCTGGCAGTAACCATCTCCAGAGCAAATCATACTTAAACATAATGGCATGCCTTGCACAAGTTAAATTGTAAACTATATTTAGCTAAAAGTTCTTTGTTTAAAAAGTTGCCAGAGAGGAATTTTCCTTCTTTCACTTGCCTTTGAAGAGTGACTGGCCTGCAGCGATCTCAGCTATATTTTTTCCACTATGACACAATAACAACCCCAAGTGGCACACCCTCTGAATGACTGGAAATTGGGTTAGGCTGAAGGAACTTGAGACCCAGAACATGGAGGCTTACAGATTCTGCTGTGAGGCCCTGGCACTAATGGGTAGCTTCCTAGCTTGATTTCCTCATTATACTTCCCTAGAAGTGCTTCACTCTTTCCCAGCTCTTGACTGGTAAATGGCCAAGAGCAACCAACATCACCAAGGACACAGGTAGCATTGCTGCTACCAATCAGTGCTACCATCATTTAAAATATATAAAAACTGACACATGGACAATTTAGTTACAATCATTCTTCACTGTAACAGTGAACTAGCCAGGGGAGGGGACCCCTGGGACATTCCAAGGCTCTCTGGACAAGTAGATGGTCCATGAACGAATGTTCTACTTCAGTCCTTTGATCATTGTCAGAACAGGCATTTAATAAATATTTGCTGATGTGCAAATGAATGCATGTGTGCCTATACTTTACCAGTGGGAAGAGAAAATTGGCAGTTACAGTTTAATGGTGCCTTACACACTGGGGCACACCGGAACTGTGAAGGGCATGGATGGGTGAGGAGGTGGGGCAAACTGGGGGGAGAGGTGGCTCTGCTCTTTTTGTGTTGGTATTTTATTCATTACAGTGATGCCAAACCAGATACACATCCCACTCAAAGGACATTTGTAGCATCCTGAGTAATTATCACTAATGTTAGCTATTATTCTTATCACTATTATTATTATTGTTCTAGAAATACATAATAGGTTCAGAAAGCATGACAACTGAATTAACATTTCTATAGCAAATGGGACCGCAAAGGCATGTGGCCATTTAAAAACATACTGGAATGTACAGGGTGGGGTAAAAATAGGTCTATAGTTGTATGGAAAATAATACAAAAATTAATAAATAATAATGCAAGAATAAACTCTGTTTCACTACTCACAACTATAAACCTACTTTTGCCTCACCCTGTATATTCAATTTATCCAACCAGCTTTGTACCTTTAATGGCTTTCTCTTCTCTCATAATCTGAACTCCAGACATTTTATAAAAGTTTTCCCATACCAGTAATTGTTGTCCAGTACCCCCTTTTGAGTAAATCCAAGACAGCCAGGCATCTAATTGAACTGGGTTTCCTAGGCATTCAGCTGGCACAGAATTAGATTGGCCTGTATTCAGCTGCTATAAATAAATAATAAAATAATAATAATACTAACAATTCTAATTTATTGCCAGTTTACTCTGTGTCAGGTGCTCCATTCGGCACTTTACTTCCATTATCTGCTGTAATCTCACAACACTCCTGGAATGTATGTAGTATTGCTGCTCCCGTTTTGCATATGAGAATCCCGAGGCTCAGAATGGTTCATGGACTTTTCCTGTGGTCATCATGGAACCATCTCATTCTGAGTAAAAGCAAACTTTGAGATGTAGGGGAGTGAAGATAGCTTGAACTGGATCAGATCTATACATCCAGCCATATCTCAGCTGAATCAGAGTCTAAGCCTGGAGTTTTGGAGCCTGAATGAGGTTCTATAGATTTTCAGTGCTTCCAAGTCTCAACTTCCAAGCTCTGGGCCTCAGCACACAAGATTCTGCAGCCAGGACCTGGCCCACTGCTGAGGTTTGGCCTCGAGCAGCTGGAAGCTGTCCTTGGCTGGTTGATAAGGATCACCATCATATCTTCTTGGCTTCTTGGCAAGTAAGCTGATAGTCTTAACAATCACGTTAGTCCCAGTGAATCACGGCATTTTTGGAGTTCTTCTTTTGATGTTGCCTTCAGGTCCTGCATAACATTTTTTAATTTCTAAAGGTTGAATTGGACTTTGGGAACCACCCAAAGTCATTGAAATCTAAACCTCATGAAAAGAGTGCAGAATTCAGCTGGGTAAACACTGAATAATGTCAGTCATAAAATGTGACTCTAAAGTAAGATTTATTCTGAGGGAAATTCCCAAAGAAGATATTTCAAATATGTTCAGAGTGAGGACATCATCACTAGGCTCGCAATGAGGCCTCTCAGACGTATGAGTCCAACAAGTACTTAAACCATCAGGACTTGCTCACGTTTGCTATAACTTCTCTCACAGGGCTAAGTGCCCCCTTTTCATGAGTCCTGATTACTGTAAATGAACATTTACCAAGTGCCTACTGAGTGACAATGAGCGTGTCACTCAGCATATTATTTTACTTTTTCTCACTACAAACCTGTGAAACTAAAATTGTTATCCCATTTTACAGATAAGAAAACTGAAACTCATCAGCAATCCCTATGCCACCTATTTCTTTGGTAGAATTGGTATTTAAATCAAGGTCATGCTTAGGAGAATGCTTGCTTTCCACAACTCACAACTGTTTTAGCCCTGGCTTTTCTAAACCCCTCCCCAGAAAGAATATTTGAAGAAAATAGCTCTTGTTCACCTCTAAATCAATCAAATGGCAAACATGTGTCATAACTTCTTCTCAAGAAGAAAATAAACTTTTAGCCTCAAAAACTAAAGTCCTTCATATATATACATTAGATATCTTTACTTCTCTAAGAAATAATCAGATATAATATGATTTATTTTAAGTAAGGTTTTAAGATTATCTAAAAGCTCTTACATTTGGAGAATACTGCCTGAATTACAGATTGTATATTATTCCCAACTCTCATTAGCGTTTTCAAGGAGAAAGTCATCCTTATATCCACCAGCTAGTAGAGTACCTGCCAATAGAATTTATAGTGCCAGAGTGATCATTAACTTCTGCTTCTTTAAAGTACATTTACTCTTACAGACCTTGACAGTTTAGATACAGGGCAAAAGCCTCATTTATTGACTTCTAGTTCACAAAGATGAAAAGGGTATTTTAAAAAGAAACATTAATAAAAATAAAGTTTGAATCACATGAGCCTTCAAGGAAGAAAATAATATCATGCATATGCCAGTTGCAGATAATTTCTCTTGGCATTCAACATTATATCATGTTGAATACCTGAAGATATTAACAAAAACATTCTTATACCTCATAAAATCAAATATGACACTAAGGCAATATTTTCAAACTGATTATTACAACTTGCAAGTACATTACTATATCAATTTAGTGGTCATGAACAGCATTTTCTGAAGAAATGAACAGAATATAATAGATTACAAAAGAAAATATTAGATAGAAAACAGTATATCAACCTGTATGACACGTGGTAAAGTTAAGTTTTGTGTTATAAATGCAAACTCCATATTCACTGCTATTTCCCAAATAAATAAGAGGAAGGATAGTACTTAGCACATAATAGGTGATACATAAAGATGTTAAATGAATAAATGTGTGTGTGTGTGTGTATACACATTTTATTAATCTTTTACTGGATCAAAATGTAAAATGTACTTCTTAATGTAGGACAAAATTTTGGCACGTTTTGTGTGTATACACACACATACAGGCATATACATAATAATCACACATACATATATAATATCTTAAGTTAGATTTTTTAGCAGCTGAGCCTAGGACAGGAGTTCCTGTGCAAGTGATATATTCAGAGTGTTTTCAGAGGACACCTATGGAGAAAGATGAGCAAAATGAGACAGTGGAGAGAAAGCAAGACAATGCTGCAGTTTCAGATGTCTACTTCTCAGCTCTCTCTTAGGAAAGGCAGTTTCCATCAGCCAAGGGCAATCCCACTCCAGAGAATGGGGGGAGGGGGGTGCAGTGCCAAGCTAGACTCCTTCCCCACTAAATGCTGATTACTCATTCATATATTCAACAAATCCTTATTGAGCACCTACTCCATGGCAAAAAAGCATTATGCCCCGGAACCTGACCCTGCCTCAGAAAGATTACAGTTTAGTAGGTCAAAGCCCAATTTCAATTTAAAAAACATAGAATACATATGACAGGATACTTTGCAATAGGAAAAGAGGCTGTTTCCATCACAAACCAGATTCTTCAGGTCACCCTCAAATTTCTTTCACTTGGTTTTTCTACATTTTCTGAACTCTTCACCATGAAACCAGCACATGCATTTAAAATAAGGTAATATGAATGTGAAGGTATATATATTGGCTTTGAATAGCGGCCTGGAGGAATTTTTGAATATACCAATACTTTCTTAAAATATGTAAAACATGTCACAGCTTTAAAGTTTGCAATTGTAAAACTAGTTATATGAAGTGGCAAAAAATGTGTCAATGATACTATTAATATGAAAATAAAAAGTTATATTTCTGAAGAAGAGAATTTAGCAGAATCTTAACAAAGCTAACCAAGCAAAACAATTTCTAATCTCGGCTTCTGCATGCTCTCCTAATTTTAGATGATGTTTTACTATTTGGATGACTAAAATAATAAACTACACAACCTAATTTTATGACTTGTGGACATACATTAATATTGAAGAATAGTGAAAAAATTCCCACTTAGTCTTGTTTTTGCACTATCCTCACCTCATTATTTTTTTTCAGGAGTACATTAAGAATTTCTGTCTGGTCAGTGTGAGCCCAAAATATATATTTTATCATGTCACTCACTCTTCCAGCACCATCACCATCATGGCTCATTTACAGTCTGGAACTAACTTATTTCAATCCTATCTCCGGATAGTTATCACACACTCTGGATTTAAACCCTGTCTGGTTTCCTATTCCGGTAACTGACCTCATTTCACAGCTAATCATATGTGTCCTCCATCTGCAAGGCCCCTACTTCCACCCTGCACTCCCAGGCTCTGGATCTAACTGTGATCTAAATCAGAAAGCATAGTGAACATAGTGGATTTATGGTCCTCAAATTCGCCTCAGGGAATTGAGAATTAATGACCTATTCTCCCACCTAGCTTCAACCTTGTAGTCTACATTAGCGCTTCTCAAATTTCAGTGTGCATACAAATCACCCACCTCTTGTTAAAATGCAGATTCTGATACGGCAGGTAGACATGGAGTCTGCAATTGTGCATTTCTAACAAGTTTTGGGTAATACCAGGGCTGCCAGTCTAGGGACTACATGGAATAACACAATTTATCTGCACTTTGAAATCACTCATCCCCAGATATTCTGACTTTATTGGCATAAAGTGAAACCTTATTATGGAGAATGTTAAAAACTTGTCAGTTTATTCTAATATACAATGAAATTTGAGAAACACTGGCCTAATATATACCCTAGTCCTAATAGTTAGGCTCTTAATTATTCGATTTTGCTTCAAATCTAGTTTTGATAATCTATACAATATGATTATTGCCTTCTTACTTCCTCCTCCCCTAACTCTGACCCCTGAATCAAACACCAGAGCTTTGAATGGCACCCTGCATGGCTGGTGGGGAACCAGCTAAATTTCTAGAGATTTCCTTGATGCTGATTATAGGGCCTGCCTGTCTAGATCTTTGACTCTAGGTTCTGAGATTTTCTATCACAGCAGGTTTCTCCTGCCCATCCAATATTTCTTATGTGGCAGTCTATAAATTCCACAGCCACATAAAAGATATTGATGATGTAAATTTAAAAAGAATCACTTGTTCACTTATCCATTTAAGTCCTTACCAAGCTTCTCTGTGTGTCAGGCAATGATTTAGGATCTGGGGATACAGCATCAAACAAA
Source organism: Phyllostomus discolor (assembly GCF_004126475.2). NCBI lineage: Eukaryota > Metazoa > Chordata > Mammalia > Chiroptera > Phyllostomidae > Phyllostomus > Phyllostomus discolor. The sequence goes on from NC_040907.2 coordinate 61,169,208, forward strand.
ACAAACAAGCAAAGCCCCTGACTTACTGATGCTCACATGCTTATAAGGGAGACAGACAATAAGCAAATAAATATGTAATCTAAGCTTGAGTAGTGATAAAAATTATGAAGAGCAAACAGAGTAAAAGGATAAATGATGATGGAGTCTGTTAGTTCACATAGGATCATCTAAGTGTAGTGTCCTGTGTAGGAAACATTTGAGCGAGACCAGAATGAGGCTAGGTAAAAAGCCATACACATACCTGGGAGGAAAAAAGGTTCCAGACATAAGGAAGGAACAAAGGCAAAGGCTCTGGGTGGATAGCTTGTAGTGTATAAGGTAGAGTATGGAGGCCATTGTGGGTGGGCCTGGGTGAGCAAGGGGGCTGTATTAGGAAAAGAGGGGAATAGATGAAAAGGGGCTGAGATTAGAGACAACCAAATCAGACACAGCCAGGACTTTTACTCTAACTAAAATGGGAAGTCTTTAGAGGGATTTGAACAGAGGATTTTGAAAAGACTAACTTGGCTATAGTATACTTTCTATACCAAAATATATTAGATAATGAGTGCCTAACCTTTCCACTTGCTAACCTGCCAGTAAGTATAAAATTTACTGTATAGGAGTGTTTATCATCCCATATCATCCTCTACTCTTTCCCAAGTGCTTAATATTAGGCAAGTGTTCTCCAACTCTGTAGTTCCAATATATAGAGAGGAGCAGAGAGCTGTTACATGAGCTACATCTTTGTAAAATCCTCTTTTGGCTCTTTAAGTACAGATATGGGTGAGGGAATTCCTCCTGTAGATGAAGCACTAAAGTACAGCACACATCCTATTTGGGTACCAAACAGGCCTCTCAAACTTAACATAGTCTAAACAGATCCACTGATTTTCTCTGCCAAATCTAATCCTCTGCATTTCAGTAAAGAATGTGACAATTTATCCAGTTGCTCAGGTAAAAAATAAGTTGTCCTCTTTGATGCCTCCAGTTCCTCAAGGATAATCCAGCTTTAAGTCTAGTTGGCTTTGCCTCCAAAATATTTCATAAACCAACTGATTCCATCACCTCCACTGCTACAACTTTAGTACCTACCACAGTTGGTAGGGGTGTGGGGGACCAAGAGTACAGTTTTTGACATGTCAGGTTTAAGAGATCAACCAGACACTCAGAATGGTGATAAGATTGATAGTGACATAAATGTCCCTGCAATTCGAGAGACAGGACTGGGTTAGAGATAGACATTTGAACAAGTATGGATGCCACCAGTATTTAAAGCCATAAGACGACACAAGATCACCTAGGAAGTGTGTAAAGACAGAAAAAACATCCCAGAAACTAAAGCCTTGAGTATTCCAAAAAAGGAGACTGGGTAAAACGTCAGAGAGAGTTGGCAGGAGAATCAGGAAACAGTGGTGTTTTGGAAAGCCGAGCTAAGAACTCCTCCAGAGAAGTGTCACCACAATGACCTTAGTTAACATTTATCACCTCACAGTTACAACTTTTATTTTCTTGTGAGAACTTTTAAGATCTCCTCTCTTAGCATCTTTCACATACGCAATTCAGTATCATTAACTACATTACACCCCAAGGATTTATTTATCTTATAACTGGAAGTTTGTATATTTTGATCCCCTTCACATTTCACCAACTTCCCACTGGCAACCATTAATCTGTTCTCTGAATCTATGAGTTCATTTTTCTATTGGATTCCATATATAAGTGATATTATACAGTAAAAAAAGAAAGAAGTAATCAATTGTGTCAAATACTGCCTATAGACTGAGTAAAATGAAGACTAATAATCTACCACTGAACCCAATTGACTATAATCTTTTGCCTGGAATATGCCAATAACCTCCCAATCCATCATCCTGCCTGTTTCCTCGCCTCCTTACAGGCCACCTTCCATAAAAAATAAAGAAAAAAAAAGAAAAGAAGAAAGGGAGGAAGGAAGGAAGGAAGGAAGGAAGGAAGGAAGGAAGGAAGGAAGGAAGGAAGGAAGGAAGGAAGGAAGGAGGGAAAAGAAAGCAAAAAACAAACCATAGCTAACTTTCTAAATCTTCATCATATCAAATCATTTTCCCACTTTAAACACTCCAATGGCTACTTATTGCAAATGGACTTAAAACAGGCAAAGTTGCCCCGGCTGGTGTGTGGGGTTCAGTTGGTTGGAGCTTCATCCCATACATCGAAAGGTCGTGGGTTCAATTCCCAGTTAGGGCATATATCCAGGTAGCAGGTTTGATTTCTGTTAGAGCATGTACAACCATTTGATGTTTCTCTCTCACCTCTCTCTTTCTCTCTCTCTCTCTCCCCCCCTCCCTCTCTCTAAAAGCAATGAAAAAATGTACTTGAATGAGTATTTAAAAAATAAAAAAAACAGGCAAAGTTACCCATTACCTGGATTCTGTCTATCTCTTGGGCGCATCTCCATGACCCCCCTGGTGTACTCCACCTGAGTTAGAGTTGCGTTATATTCTGTGGAAGACAGTCTCTCTTCATGCCATGCCATTACCCACCCAGCAGCTGAAGAGTGTTCAGCATACTGACAATTTTCTGTCTTCACTAGGTGTCTTTTTTTTTCTTTTTTTTTGCCTGAGGACTGTCTTTAGCCCTTCAGGAGTTTGCTTGACCTCCACAGGGACAACCAAAATGTGTAGGAGAATTAACATGAAAGAATAATGCTTAGCCAGTGGGACATGGGAAAAGGCAGATGTATGACCCAGCCTCCCAGCCCTCCTGTAGGAAGATCCTGAGGCAAGCTCCAAATAGGTTCTCAAAGGGACCCCACCCCAGGGGAAATAAGCCCTCATTATCTATAACAATAGCCCACTTATAACACACTCATATTGTTTTTTTTTCCCTCTCCTTGTCCACTTTCTTCATTTCTTCTATGGTGCTCCACGGAGTGACCTCCCAAATTAACTACCTGTAACCCAGTCCTTACCTGTGGGTCTATTATGAGAAATCCATTTCCCATTTCTGGGCTTTTGTTGGCACACTACCTTCAAATTAGAAAGTTCTTGACTCAAACCTTTGCATGACATCTTTCTCATCACTGGGCTTTGACCTGAACCTTTTTTATCTTCAAAGAGCCTCCCTGACCCTCTAGTTCAAGTACCTTCAATCAGTCACCCTATCACTGCTAGAGAAGGTACCAATCAGTGCTAAAAGTTATCTTACATATCATTTCACATATTTATTGGTTCCCTCACTTCTTCCCTCCTCAGACTCAGCACACAACCCCCCCCCACACACACACATTTATGGGACACTAGATTATAAAAAATTCTTAAAGGATACAAACTCTTTCTGCCTCTTGTTCAGCTCCTAAAACAGTACCCGGACTAGAGGAAGCTGTCAGCATTTGTTGACTGCCTGACCGGAGCTTTGCTTCTGATAGTGAAGTATTTGTACCCCTCCTGTGGCCGTTCAGTATTATACCAGAGAGTCTGCATTTATATACCCCAAAAGCATGAAATACAGCACACCTTGCAAGAACATAAATTTGCTCAGGGAAAAAAGTATGTGTTGTGTGTGTGTATAGGAAAGTGTCCAATTATTTACTTTTCAATAATTAAATTTTTGTTTTTATATTTAAACAAACATCTTATAGAGTAACATGGGAGGTTCTCATGGGCTTTCATGATAAAATAAGTGTTCAGTGTCCCTTGCTTTGGGGATACTTAGATAGGAAAGTCTGAAAGCCTTCCTCTAAGGGACCCATACTCTAATTGGAAAAAGGGAGGAAACTCTAATGGGAATGGATGGCTACACAAGCTAGCCCTAATTTTTTTTCTAAGTTTTTCCCTGTTCTCAGGAGCCTTAAAGCCATTACCCATACTTCCCCAATTTTTGGCCCAGTTTTCCCCATACTGAGTTCCCCAGAACCATTAATTCATGTTCTCCAGAGATTAAAGAAAATCTCCATTCGAATAAGACTGGAAAACAGCAGATTAAGCCTCCTTAGAACCTGTTATATGCTATTGTGCATTTTCTTATACTAAAAGGTAGAACTGAGTGTCTGCCTTCCCCCAAACTCATTTACCTGGAAATCCATTTGTGGGTTTTTGGAAACCAGGTTGGGAAACACCTCAGAGGAAGTGGATGGTAATCAAGGTCAGGCAGGCATCACACTGCATGCTTTTCACAGGGGTATGCATACCTGTAAGGTAACGGAATGATTATTTCATTTGTTCCCCAAACAAACAGACAAACAACAAAAAAAGCTTCAAAGTAGGAATTATAATTTTTAATTTCTGAAGAGAAAATTGAGCAGTGACATAATCTGACCCAGGCTTTACAGCTGGTAAATTGTGGAGAAAGAATTTGAAACCATGTTGGTTTGGTTTCAAGGGCCCTTTTTGCTTTACTCAGCGCAGCTGAAAAAAGGCTGTAAGGAGCTTCTGCTGAAGCTAAGGAATAGTATTTCCAGATGTCCCCATCAAAAGTGAGGGACTTGGTGAAGGGGTGCGGGGAATAAAGCCTTGATATTTTTAAATTATTGCTTATTTCAACTGGTATTTTGTGTTTATTATTTGTAAAATATTTATTTATGTAGTATTCTTTCTAGAAATAATGGTTTTTAAACAATTGCATGCAATTTCGAAGAAAATTCAAAACTTCAGTTTCAATTTCATTGCATATAATTTGTCTACCTATGGTTAATACATTAAAAATTAATCCCCCCATGGAAGCATTTAAGAGAGGAACCGTGCAAATTTCTTAAGTAATTATGAAAATGTTAACTTAAAATTCAATGTACAGTATAACTACTGAACTGAATGTTGTTTGTTGGCCTGAGGATGTATCTTATAAAAGGTACCACATTTGTCCTTGTCAGCCATAAACAAAGGTTGACTAGGTGTCTCATCACTGAAAATAATTCATTCAGGAAAAAGAAAGGACTGCAGTTTGATCCATGCAGACATGGAAGGCCATGCACACACACACAGAGAACAGAAGCCGCAGGAAACTTTCTACAGAAGGGAGGAGAAAGGTAAGCGGAAGTGCTATTCTACCGTACAGCTCTGTTCTTCTTGCAGAGCTTTAGCAATAGATGGGGGTATAAGAGCTTCCCTCACAGGCTCTCCTAATTCCTTTCTAGGCTAAAGTCTCTGTCCTAAATCCTGACATTAGACATGCATTTTTAATTCAATTTTTAAGTCTAAATATTTCTTTAACCTTCACATGCTCTCTATTTATTTTTTTTATTAGAATTGACAGTAACAATACAGGATTGTCTAATTGCAGTTACTGAGCATCTGACAATCCTACTGAGAAAAACTGATTGGGAAATACTTTTTAAAAAATAAAGAAAGAACGGTTTTCTGATGGCAGAATCAGCTAAGTGAAATCACTTAACCAACCCAAAGTCCCATTTCTAAGTCTTTGACTTTTCTTCTTCCCCTCATATTTTCACACTGGAAGAACTTGAGGTAGGTATACGCCCAGCCCCCACTGGTATTAACAGCAACAGGTCAAACTGATGACCTAACAAATGGTTGAGGGACTGACAGCACATTCTTGGAGTAAACAAGACAATCCTCTCACTCACTGAGCAACCATTTACATAACGTGCCACAGTTGATTGTTTTCTGGCATCCTTTAGGGAAGCAGATAGGATGTCTGCATTCTTACTTTCAAAAGAAACCATGACTGAACTTTCTGAAAACAAAGCAACTGAGTGAAACTGAAGACATGGCTGTCTCCTGCTGAGTGACTTTAGGCTGGTCATGTACCCTCTCAGCCTCTCAGCTTTCTTATTTGTAAAATAAGGCTGTTGGAATTACTAAAAATTGACCCAAACTTCTACAGGTTTCAAAATTCTAGGATTCTTTATCTCAGTCCTCCCAAGTATGCTACATCTTCTCTGTCGTCCCTCTTCTCCTATTCTTCTTTGTTTTTAATTTGCAAAAGTTCTCAAATAAGATGAGGGAGGACGAAACTTTCCCTTGTCTATCCTCAGGATTCTTCTGGCTGGTCTAATCATCAAATAGACATGAGACAGACTAGCAAGAGAAGATAACTAAATTTAATGCATGCGTAAGCATGGAACCTCCCCCCCCCCCCCGCCCCACACACACATACATGAGAGTCAGAGACCCCACATGCAGAAAAGATTCAAAGAAAGAAAGGGCAATTGAGGTATATAAGACATCCTGAGCTAGGGATGAGGTAATGCACCTTGGGGGCTTCAAAGGTGCTTTGCAGGTTAAAAGCAGATGCTTAATAAATAGAAGTTTGTGCTGCCCTATAGGTATGTCAACACAGGTTATCTCTGATAATCGCTCAATCATGGGCCAGACCCCTAATTCAAGTTCTTCTAGGTAGTTAGGTAGTTAAGGGAGGGGCAGAAGTTTTTCTTCAGCCTATGGCTAAAGTTGCCTTTAGCTCAAAACAATATGCATACCACAGAGGCACATCTTAGGGTAATTCATTCTGAACCCCCTCAGTATTATAATAAATTTCAGTTTAACAAGAATGTATTGTTCACTTTTACCAATGTGTCAGCTTTCATCACACATTTCATCATGTTTATTTTCACCAGAAACCCGAATAAGGTATCATTCTTCCCATACTATCCAGGTATACTTCAGAGATATTGCAGGTTTGGTTGCAGAAGAAAATGCATTGTCACCTTTTTGCTGGTGGAGGGTCTTGCATTCATTTTGTAAAATTAAAAATCCATGAAGCATAATAAGCTAAAGCACAATAAAGTGAGGTACACCTGTATTCAGATTTTTCACATGACTTTTACAGGACAAACTGGGCTAAACCAGATCTCCTCATCTGGAATGCACCTTCCACTGCACTACCATCAAATGGCCTTTAGTTGTTTAATTAAGCAAAATTTAATAAATTTCTTTACAAAGCCATTTTCATTTTGTTGCTATCAGAGCTTCAGCTGATATTGTTAAAGTGGAAAAGCCATAAAGAGCACATCTGAGAGTCATTCTCCTGCCTGTTCTCCACACTTCTCGATAGCTTCTACTCTTGTAGTTCAAAAATTTTAAGTTCATAAAATAGACTCTTCTAACCAGTCCCAAAGTAAGGTATGAACCAGGTGAAGTCAGTGTTTTGTCCTCAAAGTCAAAAGTCCCTGTCCTAATCCTTCACCCCAAATTCATAAACATAATAACACCTTCCATTTGCATAGCAAGGACATTGAGTAAGAGGCACTGGCATCCTGGGAGTGAACTCCAAATGGTGGAGGTGTCACCGCACAGGACTCGGGCCCAGAGCGGGTCTGCCTCTGGCCAGCTGGTAGTGTGTGGATTCTTGACTTTGTGCAGGAAAAGTGTCACAACAGGAGTCCAGGTGATTTTGGGAGTATGTTTATTAAAGCTGGGGACAGTGAAACAAGAAAGGGCCTAAGACAGAAGAAGTGAATGGAGAGAGGCTAGATGGTGCCCTGCTTTGGCTCCCTAGAAATATTATGGGAAAGAAGTGAGCCAGGCGTGGCTGCGGTCAGCTCACTGGGGGGTCGGATGAAGGGGAGACGGAGTCAAGGTGTTAGCCCAGGACAAGCTATCACTGCCCATTGCTCTCCTGGTTGCAGTTTAGGGGTTACATATCTGTGGGGGAAGAGGTGGGGGAAAAGAAAGGCAGGGGTGTGATCCTGGTGGGGAGAGGAAGCACTGGTACCTTGGTTTTGAAGGTTTTTAGAGTCTGGGAGTTTAGGGATGGACTTAGGGGAGGATCTTAAGAGAATATTCATCAGCTTTGCCAGGTGTGTCCTTTCAGGGTCATGGTTTCCACTCATCGGTCAGTGCCAGGACAGGGGGTCACGAGTCATTGCAGCTGATCCTTGCTTCGCCTGTGTGGCTTTGCTGCATTTCTGGGCCTGGAGCTGAAATACAACTGAGGATGTTATCTCTAGGGAGGAAAGGTTAGAATGTCCTAAACCCCAGGACTAGCCATATGCCAGGGGAGGAAAGGCCACCCTGGGGTGAGGTCTGGCGTCAGTTTTGCTGGTTGCTAGACCCCCGGGGCTTTCTGCTTGGTGCCTTTCTGTATCTGGCTGTAAATTGCTTGGCCAGTTTGTTTAGGTGTCTCAGTTTCCCCATTCCACCTGCCAAGGAATTTTTCTAGGTTCTTACTATCCTGCCTCAGAGGGAGGACCAGAGCAGAAGTCTGATTAAGAATGGCAGTCCACTTAAAGCACTAATAAGCAATGTGACCTTCAGAAAATTCTCCCTGCTTAAAAAGAGAGGATTGCCTGGGGTTTAAAACCTTTTGAGTCCTTGTAGCTCTCATATTCAATGATTCACTTTTGATTTTTAGAGTACCTATCAAATAGGTATTAATATGTGTACGGTGCATTCTTTCTTTTTTTAAAACACGAGAACATTCCAATGAAACATCTCATCATTACACAACTGACATCTCCTTCAAGTACTACCCCCAAATCTCAGACCTGAAGACCATCATTTTATTCATTTTGATATATATCTTCCAGAATTTTCCTATGCATCCCCACCATATATGAACACATATAAATATATTGTAGGGTTTATGGGACAAGTGTAATTTTCTTCATTAACTTCACAGTAGGTATAAAATAAAAGGCTAAAGTGAGAGATAACAAGCATTTGAGATCCAAAGGAAAAGGACTGAGTCAGGCAGAAACCCAAATAGTGTTCCGATTAGGAGGTGAAGGCAAGACTGTTTATGAGAAAGCAAGGAGATAAGTACAGGAGCAAAAGGAAAGAATTTCTCTGGGGGTTAAAGCAACTAAGGAAGGAATTTCTATAGGTGCAGATAAGCACCTTATAGCATCACATGGTGATGCTAATTCTCAAGAATGTCTTTCATTTTCAGTACAGTAGTCATAGCAAACAATTGTTTGGAATGCAGTGATGCTTTTGGCCCAGTTCAAAGGTTATTTTGCCCAGCTTTAACATTCCAAATGTTTGATGAGTGAGAAGTACAAGGCAGTTTCTCTGGTATCTGATTATATTTTACATTCCCATGCCAATATATGTTGGCTTCATTCTCTTCAACTACTATCTATTATATAATGATATGAATGTACTTTAGTCAGTGAAATTATTCTTCCTTTCCTGGACATTTAAACTGTTTATTTTTCTCTTTTCTTATAATAAAGAATGATGCATTGGACATCCTAATATGTGTCTCTTTGGTCATATGTATGATGTTTTTTTGGTTAGATATTAAGGTGAAATTTAGGTTTAATATACTTCTAAATATTCATCCTCCCAAGTCACCATACCAATTCACTCTTCCCATCAGCTGAGTGGGGAGAACTTCACACGTCATGTTCTCAAACAACTTAAGTCAATCTAAGGGTAAAAATGTTATCTCATTCTTAATTTCAATCATTCTTTTCTGTATAGTTTTGGGCCCCTAACCCTCCCAACTCTCCTCTCAGGGGTTTGCACATAATTCGTCCTTCCAATAAATCTTACCTCAGGAAAGAATCTGGTATCACTTGCTTTAGTACAAATATAAGTCAGTTTGCTACTATTCTTACGGAAATTTGCATTTCAATTGCTTTATCTTAATCTTGCATTTGCATTGCTTTTTCTTAATTGCACAATGAAAGCTGTACAGCGAATTTAAAGAATTGTATAAGAGGAGACTTATTTTTCACATTAGGAGGCTTTCATTGCTTCAGAAATCACAGTATTAAAGGTCCTGGTCATGATCCACTTGGAATAACTTATTGACATGTGGAAAATCATGATGTTCTGGTTAGAAAAACACTTGTTTATGCTGATTGCTACTCAGATCATCTCAACATCAGAGAATTCTTCAAGTGGCAAATGCGCTAAACTCCCTTCTGGAAGGCAATGTGTTACGACTGTTGAAGGAAAATGAGATACTAGAATTCTACAACAAAATTCTTTTATATTAACAGGAACCCCAGGGAGGCGTGGTTTTATATTTATTGGTCAGAAACATCTTCCTCCCAGATTATTAGAGGAGACAGGCACTTCAAACCCTCGGCAGGTCCTTTTATTTTCATTAGCAAATACATTGTCTGAGGAAGGCCTTTGGGTCTAGAATTCAGTTGGAAAAAAGTTGACATGCTTTAACAACCTCACGAGGTGGGATGAGATTAAAATGCTGTGCTATGTTTGTAAATACATTTATCAACTCTAAAATGGGGGCTGTAATTATTATTAAGTAAATAAACTAATAAAACCATCTTTTTGAATAACTGCACATGCCTCGCAAAGATCTTGGGAGTTAAATATTGTTATTCCCAAGAGGAAGCAGGGGCTCAAAGAAAAGGTCATGAGTATCATGCTCAAGGTAAATTTAGCAGCAGCAACAAAATTCACACAAATTCTTCCTGTGTCTTAAATCCAGATTCTTTCTAACACACAATCTGCTCCCATCAAATTACAGTATCCTACACCTAACTAATAACTGTATCTTAAGTAAACACATAAATGAAAAGTTGCATTTGTGTTTAAATGCAGAATTCTGAATACCATGAGATTCACTTTATCTAAATATGTAAATATCGAAGCCATAGTATCAGTCATGTCTATTGCTCATAATGCATAATAGTTCAAGGTTCATGCCCACAAGACCGCATCTATCCGTGGGTAATGTGCTGGAATTTGGGCTCACAAAATGGATGGTAGGACTGACAGGGCAACTAGGGAGCTGCTATACCACGCTGTTTCCCCAGGCTGGTGCCAGTGCACATTCTGGGGAGATGTGATAACAGCTCATTTCACATCTTCACGTGTGGAAGCCAATAAATCTTAGTCCTTCCAAAAGCACAGTCCTGCTTTGGGGTAAAATTGCAGCCATTGATCTACAGTTCAGCTCTAACTTAACTTTCTGCCTTTTTTTTTTTCCTTTTCATGCAGACTCCTCCTGTTTAGATGTGGGTCGCTGGGTGGCAAATGCAAAGGAAACCAAATGTGGGGATGATAGGAGTAGTCGATAAAGCAAGTATTTTGGGATTTCTGCTTCTAAATAGAGGCCGAAAAAAAGAGGATTTCAAAGCAAATGCCTGTTACATTCCAGAGCCAGCAGTGAGATCAGAACTAAGGAGTTATCGCTGCTGATTTAGAGCCGAACTAAAAACCACCTTTATATCAAGGATGACTGGACTCCGCCACCTCAGAGGATTAGAACCACAGACCAAAAAACTCTGACTCCTTCATTTTATAGTTTTGGAAACTGCTGTCCAAACAGGGGAGACACAGCTGGGATTCAAACTCAGAACTCTAGGCTCAGGTCAGGGATCTATCTCTTTGTTTGGCCACCTACCTTCCTCAGCTGCAGCTGCTCACTGCTGAACGCATCCACATGTTGGAGCCTAACACTTTGTAAATCTTTGCTGTTTACTGAGGCAAAACAAAGAAGAGGCACATCTTCCTTCTTCCAGAATATTGGGCACAAAATCATGCACGGATGCCATTTTAATTGCAATTTAAACATAATGCCACAAGGACAGCTTGCAGTAAGTTGAGGGGACAGGACTGAAGACTTAATAGGCTCCAAAGAGAACCGAATTTCTGATCCTCTGAGAAGGATGGCTTACCTGGGATCTTTGGAGGCTTTGCACAGTTTTTAGGATCCATGTTACATAGTCACATTCCCATAAGCTTCAGGTTTCATTCTAACCAATCCTTTAAGTAGTAGAGGGGAAGAGGTATTCCTGGGCTTTCTAGCATGAAATATTTCAGAGAAGACATTTAAAGGTATAATTTAAGGCATGAATGCAACCCGTTTCTGGAAGGAGATAAGCCCGAACCACCAGGGATCTGACTGGGAACCAGAGTGCTGTGCTGCCCTGCAGGGTCTGCCATGACCCGGTTTCTCCGCTCAGCCCCATGCCAGTGGTGCCCACAGCAAGCCAGGGGAAGATTTTTATGGACACCAGGCAATTCACAGTCCCAACCAAAATTGCAAAATAAAGAAAGTTTCTTTTCAAGCTCTCCCACATTTTCCAGACTCATCTTCCCTCTCTTGGAATGTTCTGCCTCGCCTCATAGAAGCACCCAGGGCCCTCAGTCTCCCACCGTCCTGGCCGGAGGCATTTCACCTTCCACCTGATTCTGTTTGCTAGACCATTCCTTTCCTGTGGAGCACTAGAATCCCCTCCACCCTGCTGTGTGGGAGATCTCAAAGAAGATAGTATTCTATTTAAAGAATTTATAACCCGGAGATCTCTGACAGATCCTATCACTTGGCTCCAGGGAAGGCCAAAGATTTGCATTGTAAAGCATCTGTTGACTTATCCTGAAGGAATCCCTTAATATGCTGAAAAGCTCATTTCTAGCTGAGGCCCTAGACTTCCTTGGGCACTCCCTACTCTCAACACTAGCTCTGACCAGTCAGATATACTAATAGTTAATCCCAGACATCTTATATCTTTTACTCCACCTAACTGGAGTGTCTTCATTTGCAAAGAGTTCCTGTAAGTAGCTGACAGGGAATTTCTGACCCTGCTTAAGGATGGGTTAATCTATTCTTAGGTACCCCTTTCTGGGTCTGGACTTTGTGCTAAACACAAGCCTTACATTGTTGACTCCTTCCCCCAACCCTCTGAGGGAGATTGTATCATGATCTTCATTTTAGAAAATACAGGCTTAAAATGGTTAAGTGTCTTGCCCAAATTCATGGTAAGGAGCAGATGTTTGGTCAAACCTAAGTCCCATGGATTCCAGAACACATGTTCTCAGCCACTGCACCATAAGAAGAAAAGCACTAATTTCCAGTCAGAAGGCCTGAGTTTCTGTCGTAGCTCTGCAATGATAACCACCAATTTCCTTAACCTTTCTAAAACTCCCCCCTAGTCAGTATAATAGGTTGCTAATGATACTTATCATGCTGGGCTAAAGTGAGAATTAAATGTAAAAAGTGATTTATAAAATGGTACCAAGTCTATATGACTATTTCTCACTGATAAAAAGATGGTGCCTATTCATTTTTTAAACCACCTCTACCCAAGGGAATTTTATTTCTGTGTATATGTGAATTCTACAAAAGTGGGGCATAGATGATGATAAATTGGGACCCTCCCTGTTCTTCACTCTCTCTCTTAACAAATACTTGTTAAATAAATAACAGATTGATCTTTGCTTGGAAAACCAGAGGAGTGTGGCAGGTGAAGGCAGAAGTCTTTATTAATTGAGAAATTTTCGTGGGTATCAAGAAACAGCACTGACTTTTACACATGATTATCAAGCTTTAAGTTGCTAAGCAGTAATAAGATGTACTCTGATATCACATTAAAATGAACAAAACCTTGTGTTAGTTTTTAACAAATCAGCAGGGTCTTTAAGATTTGACTTGTAGCCCTGTTTTGACCTATGTTTAGCTGCATTTAGGCTTGCTAAAGCTACCTTAATCCTGCTTGAACTTCTGTACCCCTCTTCCCCGAATTTGCAAGTCTTTAAAAACCTAGCGCTGTGGAGAGTGTGTTTGTTTAGTCCAGTTCCTTTCCCCACCCCCACCTCTATTTTCTATTTTCAGCTTCCACCCTCCCCTCCTGTACCTGGCACGTTTCCCAAGAAGTGCTTCAGTTGCAAAGAAGGAAAATACTGACAGTGCATAATTTAAATGAGAGAGATGTGCCATGCCACATTTTCATTAAAATTACAGAAAAATCCAAGCTGTGTGGAGTTTAAGGGAGATCAGAATAGAGTCCAAAGTACTATCATTACATTTTGTAGTGTTTTTTTAGCTCAATAAAGCAGCTGTCCTATATTTGCAAAATAGCATGGAAATTGTTGGTCGTAGAGAAGGAAAGATGCACACTGGGTTTTTTCGTCTTCATTTCACTTCAGAGTTCTCTGCTAGTTACAAGAATTAGAAAAAACATCAAAGTGCACAATTCCTCCCCTCTCTATTAGCATCTAAATATCAAATACAAAATATGTTGAAAGAGCTTCTAAAATGTGGATTGGGGCAGAGTCTTCCTAAAAAGTATTTACCACAATCTAATATTCTATGGCCAATAAGCTTAATAAAATAATGGCACTTGTTTATAATGGTTGTTCAATAAGCAAAATTTTCTGTGGACTTATACACAAAGCAACAAAATAAAGATGTGATTCTAGAAAAAAAGACCTGAAGCAAATGTGGAAAATAAAGAATACTAACACAATATTAGTTTTCTCCCTAATTGCAAGGTTCCACCACACTGGAGCTCAATCATCCTTTAGAACTGATGTTCATTATATTTTGACATTAGTTTGTCATGTTTTGGCATCAGTTTGACTATCAGAACACTCCTGTCATCAACCAAGAGGTTTTCATCTCTATAGTTAATAACTTTCCGGAGCATGACTAATGCCCAGCCCATTTTGTTATATTATCTTGGGATCTAGCTCCAAGGGTCGGAGATGGCAATTTTTAAAAACATTTTCTGTGCTGTTTGGGAGCCCAACAGAAAGACAGCAAAAATGCTGAAAAATTTCAAAGACAACAAACTTGTCAACAAGCTAATTTACTTCATTCATTCTTCAATAGAGTACATTTCTACAATTTTTGAACTGAAGGTTCTGTAATTATTTATGTATCTCTGAATACAGTATCCTTCACTATAATCCAGCATCAGCTTTGTTGATAAGTGACATTCTCATGCTAACATACACCTAGGACTCCAGCAAATCACCCTATATGTACTATGTTCATGTCTTTTCTCTTTTAATGTTATATTTGATTACACAAATAACCCATGAACACATTACTGTAAAGAGAATAAAATACAGAAGGAGTAATTTGTTACTCAAGTGGCGTCCTCATATGCTGTAGTTTTGGCAGTGTTGAATGTTTAAGTCTCTTTAATCATATTCCCTTCCAGCTCTTTTTCATTCTTTTTGTCGTTACAATTTGTTGAATAAACTGAATCATCTGATCATCTGCCTTAAACAGATCTTATCAGTTTGTATGTTATTGATTGCATTCCCTTGGTGTTATCCAGCATATTCTTTCATTTAAATTGGTAGTTGATCTAAAGACTTATTCAGATTCAATATCTTGCCAAATATATGTACATATATGTATGAATATAATGTAATATAACATAAATTTATTCATATTTAAAGTACTTCTTAGGTCATGGGGTATTCCTCATCAAGACGTCTCTCTTGCAACTTAATTTTTATTTAAAAATATGCCATGGAGAGTCTGAAATGTACATGTAGGTTTACCTTAATTCTCTACTCCATTGAATGATGTATCATACATTATTACTATAATGTATTACTATAATACATTATAATTTATAATTGTAATTTGTATTGTCTTCTCTCTCCTGGTGGACCTTAAGGTTATTTTTACCTTTATCGGCAATTCTGCATTAAACATCCTATATACAGACCCTTGTTACACAAGTAAGGGTTTGTAGGACAATAAGGACTCTAGTTCTTTTTCTCCCATGTGGCCTGTAAGAGACCCTGAAAAGGGGAGGTTTTCATTCACAGGAGAATAAGCAATAGAAGGTCATTTTGTTCAGTACAATACATTTAAGTTCCTTCCCAGCATTGGGAGAGGAAAAAATTGGAAGTATGTACAAACACTTTTTATATATATAGTGGGTGTGTTCTAAAAATGTTCCATCAAAAGGATGTTCTGCCCTGGCCAGGTGGCTCAGCTGGTTGAGCATCATTCTGTACCAAAATATTGTGTGTTCAATCCCCAGACAGCACACATGCCTAGGTATCCAGTTCGCTCCCCAGTAGGGGCCCGTGTGGGAGGCAATTTATCAATGTTTCTCTCTCACATCTCTTATACCAATGTTTTTCCCTCTCCCTTTCCCTCCCTTCCTCTCTCTCTCTAAAATCAATAAATAGATCTCAAGTGAGGGTTTAAAAAATACATAATTTCTCTCTTTAAAAAAATGATGTTTTGAGAGAAAAAGTATAGACATATTGTGTATCTGTTATAAGGAGCTGAGCTCCTACAAAACTGATTGCCTACCATGTATCTCCACCTAAATGATTTGTCATCACCTAAAACTCAGCTTATGAAGAAATGCAATCATCATTTTTCCCCCGCAAAGCCTGGTTTCTCCCTCTGACTTCTGTGTTTCTATTAATGGCATCAGCAGCATTTTCCCAGTCACCCAGCCTCGAAACCTTGAGTCATCTTTTGTTTGCTTCACCTTTCATCTCAGTGTCTGCAATAGCTGCTACAGGTTTCCTCCTTTCCATCTCCTGCCACCACCTTCCTTCAGGTCCATTTAGGGACTATTAATAGTAGAAGTTTTACTGGTCTCTACTCATTCTCTCTCTTTTTAAACTGATATATCCTAAGACATGAATCTTTCTAAGTCACAACTCAAGCCTATTGCAGTCCCACATATAATTAAAATTTGCCAACAGGAAAATGTCAAAATGACCCCCTAAATGTGGTATTCAAGAGCCTTCAGATGACTTGGCTTTGACCTCTGTCTCTACTACACTCTTCTCTGTTTTTCCACGTAAAGATATTCAACTGAATCCATAGTCTGTGCCTGACCCTTTGCTATTAGAGGGGAAGAAAAATTTTCCTGGACCTTCCTAGGAAAGGAATTGAAAATAAACTGAAAAAAAAAACAGTTTAACAGCAGAAAAGCATACAATTACTTAATACAAAGCATATAATTATTTAATACAATACATGACACAGAAGGTTGTGTAAGGAAACGAAGACCTAAAGGAACAGTTAAGCCTGGCAATACTTCTGCTAGGTTTAGTGAAGAGTAGGCATTTTTAGGAAAAAAAAAAAACAAAAGGTTAAGAAGAATGAGGAAAGTGTAGTCAAGAGTGGGGGGTGACACTGAGCAATGCCTGTGGGTAGGATTCTTCTTGGCGTCTCTCTGTCTCCTGAGATAAGGATGCTTCTTTCCTCTGGGCATAAGGAAGGCAACTCTTACACAAGGGTTTTATGACGTCTGTTGGGAAAAATGAAGAGGGCTGAGAAGGAAGGACTCTGATCTTCCTGCTTCTGATGTTTTCTCAAACTCCTCGAGCTCAAAATATTAACGTGCCAAGGTGCTATGTTTCGGGGTAGCATGTCCTAAATCCCATCACTGGGCACCTTATGGGTGCTATCTCATTTAATTCTCCACATGCTCTATACAGCACCTGACTGAACTAATAATGAGGGGAATTCCTCAACTGGAATGCTGGCATTCCAATCCCTCTTATCAACTGTGTGACAAGTGACTTGCCTGACAGCTTTGTTAGCCTCTCTTGTCTCAGTCTTCTCATCTGCAAACTTGTGGCAATTGTTATATCTACCACACAGGGTTGTTGTGAAGACTACGTCAACACCTTTGAAAAGTTTAGAACCTTGGAACCATGCCTAGCACAGAATAAGTACTCAATAAATGTTACTATTATTGTTGTTGTTGTTATTATTATTATTTCCATTTTCCAGAAGACGACACTGAGGTGAACTCAATTGCCCCTGTTCACACACTAGCATCAGAACAAGAACTCATACCCACATCTGTCTGACTGCAAAACCCATATTCTTACCTCAGTCCTTTACTGCCTCAGGTTTCCAGAACCATCTCTCCTGCTTCCTACACAAGGGTGCTAGAAGCTCTGGTCAAGTCGGTTATTTGCAAGATGCTTTGTATTTTTTCTTTTTCTTTCTTTTCATAATCTCTGTTTCCTGAAATAGTTCATTCCTCTCCTACCTCTTCAATGGTGATCTCAGCCTTTTGAAATGCTACCCCTTTCTATGAAACGCCACCTTCTTTGTGATACCATCATTGACCCTCTTCTTTCACCTCCCATGAAAAGGCAACTGTGATCTCTTTCTGTCTGAATGAACACATGTGTTATGGTGGTTATCGTATGTGTGCCTTTTATAGATATTTGTGTACCTACAGGAGGAACCAGAATTTTATTTTATTTTTTAAAATATTTTATTTATTTATTTTTAGGGAGAGGGAAAGGGAAGGAAACATCTATGTGAGAAAGAAACATTGATTGGTTGCCTCTTGTACACCCCCAGACCCAGGGACCAAACCTGCAAACCAGGCATGTGCCCTGACTCAGCAATCGAACCCAGGATCTTTCAGTTTGCAGGACAATGCCCAATGCACTGAATCACACCAGTCGGGTAGAAACCATGGTTTTATGTTTAAAAGTCCACCAGTTGTTACCTAACCTAATGACTGTTGTCAGAGCTCCAGGTTCAAAGGAGTCAGTCCAGACCACCAGAGGCAGCTGGGAAAGAATGAGTGGGTGGGCCTGTGTCCTTTTTACACATACCCAGACCTCTTCAAACAGAGTGTCCCCATTTCATCTGTTCCACATATTGGGGTAAATGTCTATAGGCATCCTGTAATAATAAGTTATTGTCTTCTCTCTCCCACTACATCTCCAACACTTTGTGGGAGGACAGTCTTAGGAATAGCCTGTCTCCACCAGCAACCAGCTCAGGGCCTTGACAGACTTATTGCTTGTGCAAGTCAGGTCCCCCGAGGGAAGGCACCCTGAGCTCAACACTTGAACATATCCTGTCTCAAACATTTAATCTTTGGACATCCTGTGAGGTAAGCATTATTTTTATCTTAAAGATGCAAATATGGAGGTTTACCTCAGTGAAGTTAAGAAATCTGCCCATGTTTACACTGCTAGTGAGAATGAGGAGAATTCAAACTGAGATATGCCTGGCACAGATTCTGGATTTCAATGGATCAAGATTCAAATCCCTGTCTATCTCTAAATAGCTCTATAACCTTTCTGAATCTCACCTTCAGAGCAGGCATAGCCATGCCTCTAAACCTTGTTTCTAGAATTAGTCTGTTTGCCAGATGTTTGGCTCTCGACCAAAGTTGGCAAATGATATTTTCATTATACTTTCTACCCCAACCTTTTCTGAGAAATTTCAAAGTATCTCACCCTCAGAATCTTCTTCTGTAACAGGTACTAAAGAGCAGCATTCTGAGACACTTCACTCCATACCCTAAGTGATTTTAGAATGTTCTGAAAGCCATGCAGTTTTTATCAGGGACAGACAGCAGTTCAAGGCTCCAGTATGAGCCAGTTTTGTTTTATAGCACAACCTGAGATTGGGTAAATCTAGTCTGTTAAAGGAATTTTTTCATGGTTAAAATGTCCTAAGAGATGTATCACTTCTATTCCATTCCCACCAAGCCCCTGGTCCTCTATCTCCTTCCTCTCCTGCGAGGAGGAGCAGTCAATTGTGGGGGGGGGGGGTGTAGTGTATGTATGTGTGTAGTGTGTGTATGTGTCCTTATTTCACTGCTATGAGGGCAGGTCATTATAAAGCATAAAAATAAAAGAATGTTAAGTCAAAGGCCTGTCTGCTCCCAGAATGATCTTGATAGGCTCACTGCCATATGATTATACCATATATCAGGTAGTACATTAATCGATGTTGAGTCATGTCTTACCATTTGTTTGGATATATGAACATTGTATTGTCTGTTTTTAAACACTTGCTTTGAATATGCAACTTGCTTTGTGAATGCCTATTAGTTACATGTTGGATATTTGTTGCACCTGTCCCCAAAAGAGCATGCCAGCGGAAATAAAAGAAGTAAACTTTGAACCCAGAAGGAAACTATTTACAAAAGAATTTAGTGTAAAGATTGGTTTTCTAAAAAAACCTGTCTAGGTCTTCCCTTTCTAAATTTTGGGTTATGTTCTTATCTGAGAACCTAGTCAAAGTAGTAATTGGTTCCTTTTATCAACCTTCCCAGAGCACACATTCAGTTTTTAAAAAATGGATGGCCAGAAGATGTATGACATCTATGACACTAAAACACTGCCATGTATGGAAGGGCTCTTACGAAGCAGCAGTTCATGGCTGACTAATGACTTGTAGATGGCTGTTACTTGTCACAGTTACCTCACCCTTTCTTCTGGTGCACACTTTTGTTAGTGCATCCAACTGGTTTAATACATTGTAATCAGATGTCTCGTAACTGATTTTCACAGAATGTATCAAAATAGTTCTAAATTACTTTCTTTCACTGACACTAATTTAGGTAATGAGTCATGAATCAATGTTTATTGGAAAAATGGAGCTTTGCATACAATGAAATGCTGTTTGTGTGTTGGGAAGCACATTTTTGCAAAGAAAACCATTATTTCAATACATAAATATTCTCAGACTCTATCACCTTGCAAGTGCCTGATGTAACCACTACTAATGATTTTCAGATTGATATTTGTCCTTTTGATACTCTATTACCAAATACCACATGGTCATATTTTCTTTCTCCCTCTAATCCACTACTGATGTGGGTATATTCTAAGAATTTGGATTCAAAGTTTCCTTCGTTAAGTGTGTCCGTTAGAGCTGTGATCCAAAGGAGACAAATGACAAAAGTATACTTCTTAAGTTTACACTTGTTTGATGGGTTCAATTTGTTTTATCACTCTGCAGAGCAGGAACATGCTGTCTTTTGTGTATTAGATGTACCATCAGCTGCTTGTTTTCTGAACTGTTAATGGGTTGTACTGAGTAATCTGCACTTTCTTTGTGACCCAAGAGAACTCACTGAGCTTGGAGGTACAATCTGTGACTCTGGGGCAGTTTTTCTCTGGGTAAAGCTAATAAAACCCTTATTAGTGCTGTCCTCACACCGACTGAGCTGACACCTCCAAAAGTAAATAGTTTATTTGCACAGAGCCACATTCAATTTCCAAATCATTTCTTCCTGTGTCACAGTGGAGAGGTACCCTATGGTGAGAACTCAGAGAACTTTCAGTGGTTCTCATAAGCTTCCTTGTCCAGGTTTTAGTGGAAAAGGGATCTTTGAAAAAGCTCAAACATAAAATTTAAAGGAAAATAGAATCTGGCGACGACCTAATACCGAGTATTAATATCCAAATACAGATGCATTATTCTGTTTCTCTAAAATTGTCATCAACATTAATAAATTTGGTAAAAAATATTTATTGACTACCCACTTTGGATAGATAAAACATACTTAGGATTTACAAGGCATACAGTCCAGTGGATATCACGGATAAACAATAATAATTAGGCATCAGAGTGAAATGAGAAGTTTCAGGGAGGGCTGTCTGAATGTGTTAGCAAATCATCAAGGGTGGACAGTTTTCCAAGTCGGAAAGATCCATTTTTCCTTTCATTTTATTTAAACATATTCCTCTGTAGTATTTTAAACACTATGCTTAATTCTGTGTGTCCTCAGACTTTGCACACTTCCTCTTTTACTTTTTTTACCACTACAAATGTTCTGAAAATAAATATTTAAACTTAAACATTTTAAGTGTTTAAAGTATTTCCATATGCCTTACTTAGGAAATTAAGACGTGTTACTATCACCTTTGTAACAATTAAAAACTGAAATCAGAGTGAAGGTAAGTCCTTTTCGGTAGCAGCGTTAGACTCAAAGCAATATTCCAGATTCCTTAACTGCTAATGGTCTCTTCCTTTGGCTTCAAGCCTCATGCATCTTGCCTATTTATCGTTAGAGGTTTTTGGTTGCCCAGGTATTTGTAGTACTACAAGAGCTTTAGATAATAAGAATTTTTAGAAAAATAAAGGTGAAGAATCCTGAACTATTCTTTGGGGGGAAATGTATGTAAATACATGTCATTGAAACCACTGAAGATACAGTAGAGCAAGTTGTTTTGAGTCAATAACATCATTTTCAAAAAAACTAGATAATCAGTTATGTGGTCCAAATGTCAACTTTTTTTTTACCTTACACAGCTTGAATACAACTATCTTTACTGATCTGTCTTAACTCATTTAAATTCATCTAGTTGTGGTTAATTATTCATAGGTTAATGCATATATTCTCATTGTAAATAATTTTGAATCCTACCAGACAAGTATTATTCACTTGTGATCGAATACAGGAGAAAAAATGGAATACAGTATGCTTAAGTGTTTTTCAAGTATTGCTGGTAAATTTACTTCTCTGTCACTCGGTAATAGTATACTGGTCAAATTCTTCTGGGCTAATCATTGTATTCTGGTTGTTTTAAGTTAGGCCTGATTGATTGATGAGCAGGTGGTGAGCATTTGGCCATTTGTTCTTGCTGTTAAATGTTCCATTTGTAGGGTCCAGGCATTTGCTGGCCATATTAATTGTTAAAATTGAGTGTAGAAGCATGATAATGGGAGAGAATATCTTAAAAATTGGCTCCTTAGTCAACAGGTACAAACTTTCAGTTATAAAATAAATAGGTCACAGGAATGTAGTGAACAGCATGATGAGTATCATTAATAATACTGCACTGCAAATGTGGAACTTGTTAAGTAAATATATCTTAAAAGTTCTCTTCACAAGAAAAAAACCTGTGACTATGTATGGTGATGGATGTTCTCTAGACTTAGTGTGGTGATCATTTTGCAATATATACAAATAGTTAATCATTATGTTGTATACCTGAAACTAATACAATCTTGTTTATCAATATACCTCAATTTTTAAAAAGTGACTCCTTATTCTCACAGCACTTCCTGTATATGATTTATATATTTTTTAAGTATGGTAAATACATATGGTGACTACATGTTGTTTAGCGTGGTATTGATTTTTTTTTAAAGATTTTATTTATTTATTTTTAGGGAGGGAAGGGGAGAGAGGGGGAGAGAGAGAGAGAGAGAGCGAGAGAGAGAGAGAGAGAGAGAAACATCAATGTGTGGTTGCTGGGGTTTATGGCCTGCAACCCAGGAATGTACCCTGGCTGGGAATCGAACCTGGGACACTTTGGTTCCCAGCCCACGCTCAATCCACTGAGCTACGCCAGCCAGGGGTATTGATTTTTGAAGGGTGGAAGAAGGATGTCTACCTTTGATTAGGCTATCATAGGTTCACAAAGCTAGAAGAACTGATATGCTGCTGCCCTTAAGAATGACTATAGGTTATAAAGAATACTGCACATTGTGTTTTTTTCTTTTTACTAAACATTTTAATTTTTTATTTGCATTTTTAAATTGTTCATATCTAAGGAATCTTTGTATTTTCCACAGTGCCTGCACAATACCTTATAACTAATACTCAAAGAAATATTTATCACTTAAATAAATAAAAGAATAACTTCTTCATATCTTAACATATATCTCATATTACTAAAATATATGATATAGTAAGATATGCTCTACCCAAGATTTATAATAAAAATATTTTTCTCATGTTTTCATAATTCAAGATTATGCTAAAATCTGCATGTGTATGTGTACCCCTCTTAGGAAAAAAAATACAGGCAGAGAAACCCATGATTCCATTCTAGCTTCACTGTAATAATGTTGATTTGCTTCCTTCTGAAATAATCAGTGTCATTTAAAAAAAATACAGCATGTAGTGATTAGAATATGCATTCCATGAATGGTACCAAACATTTTTGTGAATCAGATTCTTTCAATTCTCACAAGTTTTTCTAACCAGGCATAGATTCAAGAAAATTCTCAGTTGATTGCCTTGCTTACTAGAGAATGATTGAAAAAGAACATACACTAAGTCTCCAAAATCTATAAAAAAAACTTTCTGAGGGCACAGATAATTGATACAATTTAAGGAACTATTTTTATTTTAGTCTATGAATGATAGTATTGCATTATCATTTTCTTCTCTCTGTTCCTCTCTAGTCCTAGGATACCCATAAATATATGTCTCTGCCTAAACTCATTTAATTTATTTATTATATTTATCTTGGTAGAACTTTAGACTGAAACTGATTTAATATGTGTGGCGTTTAGGTCACATTCATTTATTTTATATGTATTTATTGAGTCACTATGCTGTAGCAGGTACTGAACTTGATGCTGAGAATACAATAAAAAATGAATCTGACATTGTGCCTTCCCACAAGGATATGGTAGTCAGAGGAGGGAGAAATGTAAAGAAAGAAAGTAAATGCTGTGTGGCTCAGACAATAAAAAAAGGGTTGATGGAAGGCACAATGATGACACAGAGATGAAAATGGTTCATAATGAACTCTGCATGGAATTGTAAAAAAGAAAAAAACCTTCAGATAGATGAATAAGCTAAATCTTAAGATTTAGTAGAGCTTGTCAAGTAAACACAATTCTTGTGAATACCATTCCAGGTAGAGGGCATGCAAAGATACATTGCACAGAGACCATAAATAAGTACCTTGAAATCACAGAGGAAGTATCTTTGTATGTAAGTAGCATTTTCCTTTCAAAATTGATACCTTATGTATTTTCTATGTGCATATATGCCAAAACATTGAATCTTTTTGGCCATTCTGTTTAAATAAGTTAATATCTCAGCTGAGAAGTACTTTATTTCTTATGGAGCAATGAAGCCAGTATGTTCCCATGAAGGCACTGTGAATCCCAACTTCGGTTTTAAAATGCAATTGCTCACACAATTCTGTTTGTCATTGGAAAGAGCAGCTGCAGCCCACATTGGGCCTTCCTCCTCTGTGGGTCTAGGAGGTCTGTAACTCTGTGTGGCGATGGAGGTTCTCTACACTTACTGCGATGATCATTTCACAGTATGTACATTTCTTTCCTGGAAATCTCTCCCTTTGTGTACTGGCTTTAGCAATTAACCCTCTAATTATGTTCCTGCGTATATTTAATTTTTGATCTCCTGCAGAAGGTACCATAAAATGAACATGTTATATATAAAGATGGTTTTATATTGTGAAGCAAACAGCTGCTTTTGACTAAACAACTTTCCTGGGACTGCCTTTCGTCTGTCACAGGTTTCTCCCTATCCTCTCTGACATCCTTTTTACATGCAATCCTCCATTTAAAATTGCAATTGCAAATGTCATTCTGGATACCAGCAACATTTGAAAACTTAGAATTCACTTTTGCATTCTTAATATACCTTAAAGTAAGCATGATTTTGAGGGTCTATGTATGTGCTTTTTTTTGTAAAATTCAGCATTCTAAAAAGACCACTGTCAAAATAAAGGGGCATAATTAATGTAAAATTATAACTTAATGTCCAGGACACATTTACTTTTAAAATACTATAAATAATAAAATTTGCATCTGCTGCATATTTATAGATCTATTCAGTATTATTTATGCACCACCATGGTAAGATTTAGGTAACTTAATTTAAATATAATGTCTAACTCTCAATAAATTATTATTGAAAAATGTTGGATTTTCAGACTTTTTGAAATCATAATCAAATCTAGTTTCAACAATTCTCTGATAAAATCAATCAAAGTATTCTTACATTGTACTATTAAGTGAGAAAATTGCCATAACTAATTCATCAGCTTCACCCTAGAATGAGGTGCTCCACATAAGCAAATTTTCCTGACAATTGTAGTTTGCCCTCTTCTGTATTTTATGAAAGTCAAATGTGATAAAGTATAAAAAGTGCTCTATATACTTTAAAAATGTATTATAATGGATAGTATTATTTTTATTATGCTACAAACTCCTTTTAGATAATTTATACAAGCATTTCCAAAATATAGACTTTCTTTTCTTTCTAAATAGCATACATGGAATATAATTTTAACCTATATGTTTTCACCTAAGATTTATAATTGTCAACATTGCTGTGGGATTCTGCAGTTGTATAAAGTCACCTTCTGCACTTCCTCACCCCTGATAGTGGCTCCACCGGGTTCTTTCAGTTCTTGGTCTGTGGTGCTCTGTCCTCCCCCCTCGGTGAAACCATCAGTCAGGTTGGCCTTTTTCATCACCCCTCTGTCCTGCCCCCTTCTTCTCTTTCTAGTTTACTAATTGCATCTATTGTGGTTTGGAAAAACAAATGAACAAACCCACTTGATTGTGTCTAAATAGGAAATTGGTCTGGGTGTGCACCAGTAAATTCCCATAAATTTGGGGGGATGTGCTTTATTATAAGAGTTTGGGAGTTATATTTAGGCTACTAATGTGAATTCAGTGAACAAGTATTAATTGACTGGCCAGCATGTTTCAAGCATATAATTAGACAGACATGACCCTTGTCTTCATGAAACTTACAGTCTACCTGGAGAGACAAATGCACAACAGTGGATAGATGCTGTGCAGAAGAAAT
Organism: Phyllostomus discolor; assembly: GCF_004126475.2. Lineage (NCBI taxonomy): Eukaryota > Metazoa > Chordata > Mammalia > Chiroptera > Phyllostomidae > Phyllostomus > Phyllostomus discolor. The sequence continues at coordinate 61,195,114 of NC_040907.2, forward strand.
GCAGGAGGCCCTAAGCACATTTAAATGAGGGCACCTGAGCTAATCTACAAAGCCTTCCCATTAAAAACTGAGACCTGGGGGAGGGGTTAAATTAAGGGAGGCAGATAAAGAAAATAGCGTGGAAGGAAAATGTGTAGCATTCGGGGGAATTTTTTCTTTATTTCCAGAATCACCCAACTAGGTGAAATGGCCAACTTAAAAGACCTCTTAATAAATGAGTAGCTTGCTACATAATTTCTGTAAGAAATTTAAAAAATTCCTTTTGAGGATTGGCTGAAATCCAACTTATTTTCACCTGCTTCTCCTTCCAGAACTTGGGGGAACAAACTCTCCTCTAAATTCTCAGTGCATTTGCTACTTAATTGTGGAATGTGACTTCTCTGTAACAAGACCACTTATGCTGCCTTACCTGAGGACAAATTTCCAATTCTAGAGTGTACTCTGCTCTCAGTCAGGCTGTAGGACTCCCACTGACGGCAGTCGGAGCCTGCCTGTGTGTGTAGGGAAGCACACTGCCCTCTGTGTCACTGTCAGACTCTGGCACAGAGCCTGGAAGCAAGAGTGTGGGTGTGAGTCTCTAAGGAGAACATTGCTGCTGGCAGTGCCACACTCGCGGCGGCGCGAATGGAAGCAGAGAAAAATACATGAAAAGGAAGGGCATGTCATCTGGTCTAGCACCCTTTAGCCCACCCTACTGAAAGGAGGGGTGGGAGGAATTGCACGCATTCTTTTTTCAAGACTAGATGCTCTATTTCATAAAATCATCAACTTATACCCACAGACTGATTTTTAATAATTACCATACCTCCTAATATATACAAGGCCTGGGCAAAAGTACAAATGGAGGCCTGAACTTGGGATCAGCCCAAATCCTCTTCCCACCCCCTGCTTAGTCTGCATGGCAAGAGGCCTACCAACGGGTCTAGTCTCCATCTCTGGCCTGCTCTCCACTGTAGACGGCCCCACCTTTACCAGGGAGGAGGCCCAAGTTGGCCCTGGAAATAAGCTTCAGGCCATTGGCACAGGGAACTCCTGAAACACTTGCTCTTACCACTCACTAAACTATACTGCATTAGACAAGGGGGAAATTTGTAATGGTTTGGAAATTCCGAAGCATAGGTTTTCAGGATGAACTGGTATTTAAATTAGTGCTTGTCAAACTTAGAATCATCCAGGGATCTTGTTAAAATGCAGATTCGGAGTCAGTAAATCTGGGGTAGGGCTCCAGAAGCTGTGTTTCTAACAAGCTCCACGTGATGCCTGTCTGTAGCCCACGTTTGAGTAGCATGGCCTGCATGAATATTACTGGTTTCAGTTGAGTATGGGTGTGTTTGTGTGTGCATTCTGTTATATTGGGAAGGGAAATTGGAGAGTACTGTGTTTAAAAAGAAAATCACGAGGGTAGCATAAGTTTAAAAGACACAGCTTTTAGATCTATTATTATTTAAGTTTCTGCTCTCAGATGGTGTCCTAGACAACAGCCTTTCATACCCATTCCTCCTTCTTATTAATTCATTATGAATGATGTCCCATGTTTTATCTTTGAATTGGGTGCTCAAGTTTGCTTTAGCAAACTTCTAACACTATATAGACTTCTAATATACATATTAGAGCCATGGAGACTATATGTCCTCTGGTGTAGAAAAAAGGTTTGATTAGATCTAAACAGCTGTCATCTCTGAAATTTTCTCTCTAAATCATTTTCTGCTTTCAACAAGCTCTTATGTGTTGCTTTCTTGGATGGGTGCTGATTGTTGGTACCCCTTTGACTATTTGTGTTAACTGTGTCCTGTGGCACAGAACTAATACATATATAAGAACATCCTCACTAGCTTAAAAAGTATTCAGCTTAGAATACTTTTACTCTGGGCTCTTCTCTGCCATAATAACTATTTTTCCTTGTATCAAGCAAAATGCAACTACATGAAGAAGGACAGGGATATCGTGGGTTGCACTACTAAAAGCAGTTTTAAAAGCTGTCATAAAAGTTGTCATTGTGCATTTTACCCAGATGAAATGTAATCTAAAGGATGTGCATTTTCAAAAGCAACTTTATTTCAATATCAAGGTCTCTGGACTTGTAGGAAGTGACAATTTAAAATGTTAATATCGAACCGCGATTACATAGTAGAAAATTGGCTGATGCATTAAGGATAAATATATTTCTAGATTGTGTTATTCTATATTTTAAAAATAAAGTGTGAAATATTCTACTGGGTATTAAACTAACCCTCCCCCTGAAAATTTATAGATTATTAACATAGGCAGTTTTCTTGTTAGTCATGATCAAAGTGATTTGGGAAAGTTTAAAAGTCAGCATGTGAAAGCTGATTACAATTTCATTGCTGGTACCATATGGACTGGCCACCCATATGACGGAAAACTGTGACTATGGAACAGTTCCAACTAGCCTTGGGGAAGAGTACATTGAGTTAAGACCTTAGAAAGCCTTTGTTTGTTGCCTCATTTAATCAAGTGACTTTTATAATTTTTGAGCTTTTAGCCCTTTTTATTTCACATAATAATACAAAAATTCTTATTCTCTTACTTAAATAAGAGAAATCCAAGCATTTAAAATTTTTATTTCAAGACCCAAATACCTACCTTTCCCATAAATTTTTATCTGTTTTGTTTCAATGAAACAAAAAGAGACATAAATAGAAGAATTGGACTTGTTCTCAAGGTAACCAGTATTTCGTCTTCAGAAATCATACCTACCTCTCACAAACCTATCCATCTTTCAAGGCACAATAAATCCCTTCTCTCCCGGGAAACCTGTGTTCCTTAACTTAGAGTTACTTTCTTCTCACTCTCTTGCTCTGGCAATAGAATGTATGCATATCTAATAATTATCTTGTGTATAATTCTTTTATGGGATGCAACTAGGCATCTTTGCTACTAGAAGGTATGCTCCTATGGAACAGAAATCATTGATTATATATTTTCATTTAATTTGCTTAATATAAATGAAATACATTTATTGAAATTAAATTAAATGCATTTATTTACACTTTATTATTATTTTTCCAAAAGAAGCATAACCCAATGCTTTGTAATAACAAGTGTATAGTATATAGTACTTGAATTTGATCTTTATAATTGTTAAGGACTGGATGAATGCATTGTGAGATGATCCACTTTATTCACTAAGGTCAGTAATTCATCATATTGATGTTTTAAGAAATGACCCATGGTAAATGATTTGTATAAATTCTTTTAGGCCTGGCAATATTCAAAATTTAACATTTGAATACAATTGGATAAAATAAAGCCATATTTTAAAATGTTTGTGTCTAATGAATCTCTATTTTTTCTTGTCCCCAGTTTTAAAATATTTACTTAAATCATCTTTAATTTCTCAATATTACTCAACTGACATACAACATTATATTAGTTTCGGTGTACACCCAGTGATTAGATATTACATCACTACTAAGTGATCATCTCAAATCTTGTACCACTCTGACACCATATATAGTAATTAGAATATTATTGATTATATTCCCTAAACTGTACTTAACATCCCCCATGGTCTATTCTATAACAACTAGTGTTTACTATTAATAACTTCACCTTATTCATGTATGACTCTTACCCCAATCCCACCTGGCAACTGTTAAATGTCCTCTGTTACTGTGAGTCTGTTTTCTGTTCTGCTTCATTATTTTTGTTTTTGTTTTTTAAGATACATTTGTTATATATTTATTTGTTGCCATTTTATTGTTCTTATTTTTTATCTTTATTTCCTTATTTTTAAAGAGACACTTCAACATTTCATTGTGATACTGTCTTGGTGGTGATGAACTGCTTTAGTTTTGTCTTGTCAGGGAAATCTTTATCTGCCCTTTGATTTAAATGATCTAGCTTTGCTGGGTAGAGTAATCTGGTTGTGTGCCCTTGTTTTTCTCCACTTTTCATTCAAAGAACCTAGTCTTGGCCTGCAAAGTTTCTGTTAAGAAATCACAACACAGTCATGGGAATGAACTGCTTTTCTTTTGCTGTTTTTAAGACCTCTCTCTGTCTTCAAACTTTTGAATTGTAATTATGATGTATCTTGGTTTGGTCCTCTTTGGTTCATCTTGTTTGGGACTCTGCACTTCCTGTGTTTGTATGTATTCTTCCTTCACCAAATTAGGAAGTGTTCCATCATTATTTTTTTCAAATGGGTTTTCAATTTCTCACTCGTCTCTTCCCTCCTGACACCCCTATAATGCATAATGTTGGTACATGTGAAATTGTCACAGAGGCTCCTTACACTATACTCATTTTTTTTGGATTTGTTTTCTTTTTTGCTGTCTGCTTAGATGTTTTTGTTGGTTTGTTGTTTTGGTTTGGGTTGGGTTTTTTTTTTTTGCTTTTTTATGTGAGGTCTGTCCAAAAGGTATCCAGCCATGTAATATGAAAAATAGAGACATTTAATAAAAGAAGATACAAGATAGAAGAAACACTGCACATAAGACAATGACACCTCAGTCCCCTTCAAGTAGGCACCTTGGGACCTCACACAGTTCTTTCAATCAATCATCAGCTGACTCATTGTATTTTCCTGGATCTCATCAACAGTTTGAAATCTCTTCCCTTTCAAAGGTGATTTTAGCTTTAGAAAAACCCAGAATCACAGAATGCCAAATCTGGGCTGTCAGGGGCTGAGTCACCTGGGTGATATCATGTTTTGCCAAAAAAGTGCCTAGACCTGACACATGAGCAGGTGTGTTGTGTGATGAAGCTGCCAATCACCAGTTGCACATAGCTGTGGCCTTTTGAATCATACATATAGTTCTGTGGAGGAATGTTCAAGCTTAACACAGATTTGATGTAGATTTGGTTTCTCTACTCAGTCATTTTGAATGCAATGGCCCCACACGGTACATATGCTCACTCAATGGTGTCTACCACCCCCACTGACTAGTATAGTAAAGTGTTCATCATTCACCCATGCACATTCCAGTCCACTTTCCTTGGCTGCCTGGTTACACTGATGTCATGCAGACCATTCCCATTATATAATAATGGCTGGACTTTTTCTGGACAGACCTCATATTCCAGTTCTCTGATTTGATTCTTAGGTTCATCTATTCTACCTGGATTCCCTGTAAATTCTTCATTTCAGTCAGTGTATCCTTCATTTCTGTTTTTTTATGGTTCTATATCCTTTTTTCTGGGCTGTTGAACTTTTCACTAAGTTCATTGAGCATCCTTATAACCAGTGTTTTGAACTCTGCATCTAGTAGATTGCTTGCCTCATTCGTTTAGTTTCTTTTCTGGGGTTTTGTTCTGTTCTTTCATTTGGGCCATTTTCTTTGTCTCCTTATTTTGGCTACCTCCCCATGTTTCTATGTATTAGCTAGAGCTAGTGCATCTTCCAGGCATTGTAGAGTAGCCTTATGTAATAGATGTTATGTAGCACTCAACGGGATACCCTCCCTGATCACCCAAGCTGGGCTTTCTAGGTACATCTCATCCCAAACTCAGTGTGGGCTGTGTACATCCTCTTGTAGTTGAGGCTTGATTGCTGTTGGCATGTCAATGGGAGGGATTTACAACCAGGCTGATTGGCTGCAGGGACTGTCTGCAACCACCATGGAGGATCAGCTGTGCTAGAGCCCACTCCTCAGAGCAGGACTTTCATCACCAGGGCCCTGGTGCCCACTAAGTTCTCCCCTTGAATATATCACTTGTGGAGGTGGTTGGGGAGTACTCTGACAGGGTCTGAAGCTGTCCACTGGGTGCGCTGGCTCTTGGATCCCCTACTAGGTATAGGCTAAGGTCAGCAGCTACCTGTATTCTTTCCGGGGCTGCCCAGCATGATCTACAAAGCAATCTGTAGATGGCTACTTGTGCTGGGCTTGGTCCCAGGTGAGGCCAAGCTTCGAATTAAGGCTGCCTGCTGCTACTGCTGAGCCTAGGACCACTTAGTGAAAAGTATGGGGGATGCTGAAGCCAGACGCTGCTTGTTTGAGAGATTTTAGAAGAATCTGAAGCATGAACCAAGACAGGCCATTTGTATTAAAAGGCCACCGGAAGCAGCCTGGGTGGGCCTGAAAGTTGGGTGGGGCAATTTCTCAGGGAATCACCAGGGTGAGGCAAACTGTGAGTCAGGTGGATGGAAACTCAGATATTGTGCCTGCTTGCTGGCTCTATGCTGAGGGAGAAACAATGGCCTCTGTACCACTGTCTGGGAGAAAGCTACCCACAGTTCTTGCCCTGATGCCAGACAATTCAGTTCCTTCCCATGTGTCCCTGATGTTTTTCGAGCTGCTGCCCCAGAGCTGGAGCTCAGAGGAAGTGAGTCTGAGTAAGTCTGTGTGGGGGCCCTTTTAGAGGAACTACCCAGGACTCCAGAAGCCCTCCATTTCCCTCAGCCACAATCCCCACTGGTTTTTACAGCCAGAAGTTATGTGGACCCTCTTGCTGGCACTGAAACCCTGGGGTGGGGGCTGATGTGGGCAGACCTTGCTCTTCGGGGCAGACCTCCACAGTCAACATCCCTTCTGATTTTTAACTGCCCCTTGTAGATGTGGTACCAGCCCCTTCCATATCTCCACCTCTTCTACCAGTCTCCATGTGGCTTATTCTTTATATCCCTGGTTGTAGGACTTTCATCCAGCTAGATTTCAGGCAGTTCTGAATGATGATGGGTTTTCTGCAGTTTATATGTAATTGTGATGTGTTTGTGGAAGAAAGTGAGCACCACATTTGCCTACACAGACGTCTGCCTGGAAGGGATGAATCTCTCTCTAGTATTGAAATCTTAAAAATTTTAATGGTGCTTTTCTTATTTTTAAAATTTCATGTAGCATTTACCTCTCTTGTCTTGAAAATGAATAAAATTATGTATTCTGAGTATATAGCTCAGAGGATTTGCATTGCTGGTCTGTCAAGATACTTCCACATGTATTCAAATAGTATCTGTATTTTGAAAAATAGTGTGTTAGCCAAACTAACATAACAATGCAGAGCACACCTAATGGCCATTTCTGTATACTATTGCTATTATAGGAAAAGAAGTAAGGTCAAGGGAGAAATCAGAGCCAACATTTAACAATGCTTATCCTACAGCTCAAGTTTTAACTTACGGTTTTTGCAATAAAAATATATTCCCTTTCTTTTCACAAGTGACCTTGGCAACTTATCTATGTTCCCTATTTTTAGAAGATTGCTAACCAGTCCACAGGCATCAGAGGAGATATACTCTCTGGAGTATTAGAACTCAAGAAATAGTATAATGATAACTACCCCTCCAATCCAGGGAACTGTTTTACAATGGCACTAGGAAGCTTTCAGAGGAAAAAAAGTAAATTAGTTATTTAAATTCAGGTACTAAAGTCAGAAAAACTTGGGTCTGCTGACTACTCCTATCACTTACAAGGTGAATGATGTTAAGAAAGACACTTCATCTTTTTTGGATTTTATTCCCTCAACTGAAACAATGGACACAGTAACAAGACCTACCTTGTAGGTTGGAGGACTCTAATAAGGCATTTACCACTGTGGCAGACAGAGAGCCCATCCTGAATTTGAGGCTGCATGTTACAGTGAAAAGACCTCATTTCTGACAGCCAGGGCTTCCCATCCATCAGCCAGGCAGGCATGTGGGCTGTGAGCCTGTGTGCCTGTGTGTCTCTTCACCAATTGTTTCTGTTTTTGTTTACTTCCAGGCAAAAGGAGACCCCAGACTGTAGCAATTAGGAGAGAAAGTGAGAACCTCAAAGCCAGAGAAAGAAAATCAAAGCAAAAACTTAGTCATTAAATCTTCCAGAAGGAAGGAGGAGAAAAAGGAGCTAAAGCATGATGGATTAAATTCTGAATGTAGTCTCTTAAAAGGCATTTTTGTGGTCAGGGACAATGGAAAGACAGCAAGTTGCAATACAAGCCCGAGGGCAGGCCTCATGGAAATCAAAAGAATGACAGGACCAGCACCTCCTAGAATAAGGGAATGTTTGAAAAGAGAAGGCTAGTATTTACCATTTTGCTTGATCTACATATCAAAAGCATTGTCCAACTCTATGGAGAAGATCCTTGCAGCAAAATGTTTCACACGAAAAATTTAAAAATAAGAAAGAAAGAAAAAAGAAAGTGCTAAAGGCCATATCATTTTTTCCTGGATCCTCTTCTCTTTCACAGATTTAGGCCAGGTGCAAGTAGCTCACACAAATGAATTCCTTCCCAAATCACCACAAAAGCAAAAGAAGATGCTAGGAAGTACAGCATCCACCAGACTAAAGTGAGATGACCTGACCGTGAAGTAGAACTTTAAAGGGAAAAAAACAACAACAACCCTAAGTGTCCTCAACATGAGAAGACACAGCCTCCCCCTTACCTCTGCCATGTAGTAACCTACTATGTAATAAAGACCCACCACTGTGCTTACTGGGAAAAAAGAAACTTTAGCTCAGCTCACTTTAGAAATATTTTTCTTTGATTATATATGAGCCTAAGTATTTTGAACCAATATTATGGGAAGTCAAATTGTTACAGAGCACAACAGGGGGCCTTGGGATGATATACTATTACTGAAAAAAGCCCCCAGGTCCGTTATGTCCACCGCCAGAGGAAAGATGTCTCTCAATGCCAGAGATTTGTGAAAAGGAAAGGAAATGTTTATTTAATGCTATACAAACTTCAAGTAGTGACCTAATGTCTTCATCAAAAAAAAATCCTAAAATCTCTTAAAACACCCACAAACAGACAAGTCCTTCCTTACCCCTTTGCCCCATCCAGAGTGCCGTATCTCAGGAAAGTAAATAGAAGTCCATGGCTCAGGCAGTCCTTTGGTTATTCCCAGTTAGTACTCTGTCTTGACTGGGAGACCTCCCTGGGTTCCTGGCACCCTCAGCTGTGTCACCAGGATCTCTGCTAAAACCAAGTGGTGGTTCCCTTTTCTAAAGCTGTGGGGGGTCCCCACTCTGGCAAAGGCACGTGGTCCTCTCTCCCAGGGCCATGGGAGTCCCCACTCTGCCAACACTGCGTGCTTCTCCCCTCAATGGCTGCCATGTCTGGGTTTAAATCCCCGCACCAATCTTCCTCTGCAGCCCCATTTCCAACTCCTCCTACACTCGGCCACACTTGCCCTCAATCTGTTGTCCTTTTCAGCTTTTCTGGTCGCCATCGTGGGTCTGGGCAGGTGTGGCCCCATGTTATGGAGCCAATCTTCTCCGAGCTCCCACGCAGGCACTGTAACTCGGGGGACCTTCCCCCCAGTCACATCTTGGCGGGGAGGTCATTTCCATCCCAGTGGCCCAGAGCATGGCCATAGCTATTTAGCATATCTAAGTGACCAGCCAAAGGCTATAGGTATGTTAAATGACCATGCCATGGATTAGCTGCAAAGCTGCCCTGCATGTTCTTGCTCTGTGTGCCTCTTCCTCCAATTCGTACCTGTGGGGGAAGGGGTGAAAACATCTTAAAATCTCCTGGACACCTTAAGTTCTGGACCACATTTCAAATGCCCATTTGGGGTCCCCCCTCTTGGCTGCACCCTGTAACAAAATCTCCAGTAAGTTGACATCAAATGATTAGCCATTTGAAAATGTATGTCTTTCTACCTATGTATTAGGCCTCATCCCTAGAAGACTGCATGGCAAAAATTTCCTTAACAAAGAGATGTCAATCCATATTTTACTACAAAGCAGTTAGTAGAGGTTTAAGCATATTTTCTGTTTTGTTGTTGTCTGGCAGCAAAAATATTTAACCAGGCATTTAACCAAAATGTATAAATGCTTGTAGGGGAAAAAAAGATTCACTCAAAATGAAAGTTTTAAATTAGTTATAACATGTTAATCAAACTTATGATTTACTTGGATTTAAAATCCATATGAGGGTTTTAAAAGGGAATTTCATTAATGCCACCTGAAGACGGTGGAAATGTGTGAAGAACACACCGACTTTTGAGAAGACTCAGTTTCCAGTCCTGACTCCGTGGTGTTCTGGCTGTGACCCTGGGCGACTCGCCAGCTGCACCGTTCCTGAGCTCCACTGGAAATGGGGATAGAACTGCCTGCTATTTATGTCATATCGTTATTCTGAGATTATAATGGTTTAAATATGAAAATAACTCAGTACAGTTCTTGAAATGTTTGGAATCCAAAAATTGTTGGTATCATTTCCCATAAGAGCACTATCATCTGACAGTTGTTCAAGGTGACCACCCTCTCCCACATGTTGTATTAGTTTCCAACTGCTGTCAGTTCCACCTCCTAAATATCTCTCAATCACATTTTTTCCATTTTCTTTCACACTTCCCAAGTAAATCCCCTCATTTTCTTATGCCTTGACTAAAATAATGGCCATGTAATTCACTTTTACTTATAAACTCAACTATTTCCAAGCCATTCTTTATGCTGAATTATTTTCCAAGAGAATAAATATAATCATATTATCCTTCTGCTTAAAACTCTTCATGACTTCCTGATGCCCATAAAATATATTAATCTCCCTAGAGTGATACAAAGAGTTCTTCATCACTAGATAATTCAGCATCATATTCTACTATTTCTTATGATATACCCTAAGTAATAGACACACATACTATCCTTTTCCCTGGATTTCTATTTTTGGACTTGCTGTTCCCTTTGCCTATGATGTATTTCTCACTTTCTGACAGTGAACAACTATTCATCTTTAAGACACAGCTGAAATGTCACCTCCCACATGTCACTTTCTCACAGTACATAGGAAGAATTTATAATTCCTATAAGGCTTATTTCCCTCACAGCACACCATATTTTATAATTACTTGTCATTATTACTGTGTTTTTTGTTTTTTTGTTCTGTCTGTCTCCTCCACACTGGACTGTGAACTTCACTGTATAGCATAGAGTCAAGAATGTGGTAGGTAGTATTGATAAATATTTACTGAATTAATGATTGAGAACCACAACATACCCATCATGTGGCAAAGGGTCTGCTCATGAATTAATGTCCCAATTTTGCAAGTGGCCTTTTATTTTTCCTGTATATTTATAGCCTCTGTCCACACAGAGAAGCAAAAAAGTGGAATTTAGATAGAAAGAAAAAGAAAGAAAGAAAGAAAGAAAGAAAGAAAGAAAGAAAGAAAAAGAAAAGAGGAAGAAAGAAACCCACAACACATTTTTGAGTCATTTATGCTGATATTACAAGCAAACAAATGTTTGGCCTAAATTATCAAGTTCAAATGTCTAGATTTACTCTGCATGTTTAGACATAGCATGAACACAGAGGAGTTTTTTCTTATTATTTTTAGAAAATACAAATTTTAGATACTGTGCAATAGCAAACTGACTTTTGTATGTGACTTCAGCACTGACTCACAAAGAGTTTCCATTCAGCACACTGTCCCTTGGTTCCCCTTTCCTCCAAAAAGTACCAGCCTCTATCTTCAGAATGCTGTGAATTTAATGAGAAGATTCAATAGCAATCTCCCTGCCCTGCCCCACACACCTTTTTGTAAGAAAATTAAAGAGAAAATTAAAATATGCTAGTGTACAAATGTAGGAGCCTAGTTTCAGTAGTAACTTCATTTAGTGCCTAACATAATGCTGACAGTGAATAAATGTTCCTTGCTGGTGATGAAATACTAAAGGTAAGAACCTGTGTTTCTGGTTCTGCACTGCCATAAAGCTGCTATTATTCAGCATTTATTAGGTACCCACAGAGTATGAGACATAAACATGACAAGTAGAAAACATATAGTCTCTACCCTCTAAATTACAAAAGACAGATGCACAGGAAAGTAGGTGGACCTTGAAATTATTTCCAAATGGCTGTTTGTAGGAGGATGTAGAGACTAGGAAAACTGAAGAGGGCACAGAATGGGGTGGATTGGACAGAATTGGAAATGGGAGGTGTAAGAGGAATTAGTGTTTCCATAAAAGGAATAAGGTAGAATAGAAGATCAGGTCAATTTCCAGAAGCATAGAAGTGAACATGAGAGAGCCACCAGTGACAATGAAGAACCCGAGGAAATAAAGAGGGAAGAGTGTTTTTCTCTCGTGTCTCCACGTCCATTTTGCACTTCCTCTAGCTTTGCTGGTTGGCAGTAAGAGAAAAAGAATCACGATTATTTTAAAGTAAGACACTCCCGCACTAAATGAATGGTTTTGCCTTTACTAGCCTCAGTTTCCTCACCTTTAAAATGGAACGATAATACTTCAAAGAACTGACCTAAGTAGATGAAGCATGTAAATGGCCCCACGCTGGTGTCTACACAGAGCTGAGAAAGCAAATCCAGAGACCTTGGAATCTTAGTACGGTGTTTGCAATCTCTGGTGTCCCAGATTTCCTGCTTTTTTTTCTTCTCGCTTTCTCTTTCTTCTATTTGTCAGAGCAAGATATTTTCCAGAAAAAAGATCACGTTTAATCAAGCAATATTGGAGCCAGTGAGATTTTAACCTAGTTAGTATTTTTTCTAGTACTCATTAGATAGAGACCAAAAAAATCACAGTGGGAGCCTTGTAAAACGGTTCTTGGGGCCCTCAGGGGCATTTCTCTCAGTCTGCTCATCAACAGAGTTGGTCTATATCGTAAGTCGTATTTATAAGGAGGCTTTCAGGCAATTTCACACTGCTTTTCTCTCATGCAGCCCCCAAAAACATGTAAACCCAAGGGATTAGTAGCGACTTAAAGGGAAAATAGTGTAAAGTTACACCATGAACCGAAGCAGTGCGGCTGCCTTGATGCACTGTTCCCTTGGGCTCCTACAGTGAATGAAACTTATCTAAGTGGCCCAGTCCACTCCCACACTGCCGGATCCGCAGCCCTTTGTTACAACGTGCACGAGAATTGCTCAATCTCAGGGGGGCAGCTGAGTCTGTAATGACCTGCATTGTAGAAGCACACAGGAGTTCACTATCTAGGAATGAAAACTTAAATCTCCTTTTATATTTCTTTGTTGACAGTTGCAAGCAGGGCTGTGTAATAAACAAAATGTTTATTCTGGCAGTGTAGCTTTCATAGGTGGTTCAGATACATTTATTGAGTCGGGCTGCAGCCTGAAATGGAAATGAAATGGCAAAATCATCTGAGGACCATGTAGAAGCCTTGAAAAAGACTGAATATTCCCCAAATGCAACCATCATGGGGCTGGCATACTTACATTGATGAGCTCATCAGACCAATAATTAATAAGCGTGAATTAGGCTAATGAAATCAGATAGGGTAATGAAAACAGCCTCCTACTTCTTAGCATTGCTATTTTCTTCATTATTTAATCTCTAACAGAAACTGAATTTGCTGCTTGAGATCTAATTGAGCCTATTTGACTTTGAAACACTTTTTTAAATGGTGTCAAAGAGCCTTTAAGAAGGTGTAATTGGGAAAATATTAAGAATCTATACAACACAGGGCACACAACTGTGGGCATTTCCTGCTCCTCAGATAAGATGAAACTGCAAGTCAAAGAAATGACGAAGAGGATTTTTTAAAAGGCCGAGATTCTCCATCCCCTAAATGGCAGCTTTTTAAATTTCTTAACACCCATCATTTAATAAATAATTAAACTGTAAGGCATCTTTCTCTCCAAAGATAAGCACTGAAGTATGATCCAAAAAATAATAGGGACCAAAACTGAGTCCTGTGGCCTGTGGAATGGAGCTGTGAAAACTTGACCTGGAGTGGAAATGGAGGATATCCCCTTCTCTGATGAGAACATGGGAGTGCCAATGTAGCTTACATCTGCCAGGAAAAGGTGGATGTCAGTCTGATGTGATTTGGTTTCGATTTGAGGCTTCCCTTCCAAAGAAAACTTGAGGATCTGCAAAAGAAATCAAGGGCAGAGGAAGTACGTGCTCCCCATTCTTCCAAGTAAGTAGCGTGTGGAGACGGGGAGCTCCCCTGAGCAAACAGGGACTGCTCGCTGCCTGGTCCAGGTCCAGTGACTTCGTTTGTTCTCCTGTCTTCCCTTAGGACGCAAATACCAAAAAAAGAGACAGGAAGTATGCGTTTGTGAGTAAGGGGTTAAGCCCAGCAGGATGAGTGGATAAAATTACAGTATATTTCCTATTTGATAATATTGGATCTATTTTGAGATTACTTATCAGCTGGTTATTGTGCTAATAATTGCCATTAAAATTAATACTGCACTTTGGGAATTAGGCGTAGAGCTAACACGTTTGCTTTTACACAGAGCTTTCCAAAAGCAATCTGGTAACTTGTTTCTGGAATGCAGCTGTGTAAGTTTTCATTAACATCTTGCAGGTGGAGCCTAATTTTAGTTCAGCCTTGAGAAGGGGGAATTGTTTTCCTCCTGATATACACAGCACTGCAACAGCAGCAAAGCAGGTGGGGCTTTGCCAGCCACTTGTTTACCTTCCTGTTTTTAAAAAACAGATGATTCATATCATTAATCATACAGTTTCTATTTGATTTTCACATGTCTTTAACAGAATAGTCTGGGGTACATTTGACCTACAGTTACTCAAATGTGAAACAAAAGCAATGAAATGGAAAATGATAAGAAAATGAGCAACGAATCCTAAAAATAGTGGAGGAGAAGCCAGTGAATGAAGTGGGGTAAAATTTAGAAATACATCTGTTTAGCTACAAAAGCATTTAAAAACACAACCTTTCAGCTTCTAGTTTGGCAATTTGAAGTTGGCTCAGTTAGTAAGTTCCATATTTTCTTCCCTGCCTTTGCAAGGAGGAAACTCTTAGCAGTTGCTGGGAAGAGAGGAGATGAGGGGTCAGAAAGGACAACTGGGACGCAGATTGTCTTCTCTCCCAGGTCCTTCCATGGCCTTTGAATCTTAGGGAATGACTGGTCATCAGCTTAAATGATAGGTCCAAAGGAAAACCATTTTAATGAATCAGAGAGTGATTAATGACAGTAATTTCTCTTTTAATTTGTTTAGGAAACATCTTAATGCTTTCCATTAAGCTTCCAGGGCACAAACCCCATTCCTTTGCTGTGTTAATGTGTTTCAGCACAGTGAACCTACTGTGTGTCTCTTTGGGTGTGAGGACAGCGTGATATGGCCATAAAACATAATAGGGCAGCATGTCATCTGCCTTAAACAAGCGTCTTTGAATTCTTCTGTCCTGTGGGGTGTACGTGAAAACTCTATTACCTCCACAGAGAGGGGGCAGCTCCACACACAGATTTGCTTCTTTCAATTCAGTCTCTTGGAATGGATGGAATTTGTGATTATGTTGTATAGAAGTCTATTGTTCTGAATCTTGAAATAAGCCTTTTCTTGAAAGCCCTCTCCTGGATTTTGAAGGTCACCATTCAAGAGCTTTGCCTTTATGAAAGTTCTTGACCTGGGATACAGGTTTGTCCATGAAGTACTTCAGAATGTTCACAAAGTTTCTTGTTTTTTCTTTTGTTTTGTTTTTTGGTTTTGAGTAGATGTGAATGTTTATTCCCCCCGCCCCCACCCTCAGGAGAGAGTCCATTCCTTTCCTTGGATTCCTAAAGGATTTATGCCTCCCAAATTTGTAAGAATTGCTTCCTTATACAGAATGTATTTAAAGACTGCCTTTGATCTGAAAGAAATATAGTAAGTTATTTTTGCTAATGGTTATAATTAAAATATGGTATTTGTCAGCCTTCATCATAGAATGATCTTAGTCTGAGAGAATTTACAAATTGCTTGTTTATTCAACCTAGATTTGTTAAGCACCTATTATGTTTAAGTATTTCTGGATTTCAGAAACATATGGCACAGTTTCTCCCTTTCAGAACTTCCCAGACCTGTGGTACCGACAGTCAGCAAGGAGAAGAAACTCAACTAATTGATCTGTCTGTAAAAGGGGAAAACATTATGTGAGGTGTCAGATTTTCAAAACATACTGCACATCCTCATTTTGAAATATAAAGGCAAAGGTTAAAAAACAAATGACTGTGACCCTTTGACAATATGACAAGGTACCACACCCAAACCCGTTTGTTCTGCCATCCCATTCCACCCACCTGCAGATGTGGCTGCTAAGGGACCTGTGTGGGTGACAGAATGGAGGGGTGGA